>NC_044036.1:33095874-33435250 GCF_901765095.1 Microcaecilia unicolor
GGAAAAAATGCATGCACAGATTACATCTTCAAGTTTACTTGTGTACTTTTCAGCAAAATTATATTTACACTAAAATCAGGTACAAAGGTCTATGTCTACTTCGTACTCATGGCAAGTTTTCAAAGAGAAAATACTCATACTTCCACTCTGAGAACTGTACTTGAAAAAGAACATTGCAGACTGCATCATCTCCTTAATGCCCATGATGTTTCAAGAGATAAGTACATAAGTACATAAGTAGTGCCATACTGGGAAAGACCAAAGGTCCATCTAGCCCAGCATCCTGTCACCGACAGTGGCCAATCCAGGTCAAGAAGGCTGAATGCTGCATGAAGACATTTCATGCATTGCAGCAACTCGTATTTCTCCAAAAGCTGAATTATGCACATCAGAAATACAAAGTCTGCACTCTTCTGAGAGTGAGAGACGGGATATGTGCAGGGGAGAAAGGGGTATTCTGATTACAATGGATATTTCATCTAACCATATTGTATAAAATGCAGACCTAACAAGCTCAAGGTGGAACTTGTGAATCATGCTGGGAGTTTTTAGTTAGTGATTATTTCACAACACTGTACATCACATTCTTTCTGTGTTAATCCATATTTAACAATAGCAACAGCCATGTGCAAGCCAACTCATATGTATGGAGATACTTTGTAGTTTTCTAATCCAGCAGTTCCCAGTTTGGGGACCATGACTCTAGTGGAGCCCTGGCATAAATGCAATAACTTTCTATCTCACACCCAACCTAGATCTGGAAAAGTAGGATTTTCTGCTTCTCTCTTGCTCACTCATTTGCAAAACAAAGAAGTTGGGAACAAAAAGACCCCCCCCCCCCCCCACACACACACACACGCTCCTCTATGAGGTAGAGGAGTCAGTGGAGTAAATTAACCCACCACCACCAAAGGAGCTTGGAGCAAGACATGACAGGTACCTTTACCCCAGTCATAGTCCCAGATAACTATACAGTGAAACCTCCCTTAGCGCCAGGGTTTGAGCCTGATAACTAATAGCAGAGCTGGCACTAAGGGACTACTACTACTACTATTTAGCATTTCTATAGCACTACAAGGCGTACGCAGTGTTGCACAAACATAGAAGAAAGACAGTCCCTGCTCAAAGAGCTTACAATCTAATAGACAAAAAATAAATAAAGTAAGCAAATCAAATCAATTAATGTGTACAGGAAGGAGGAGAGGAGGGTAGGTGGAGGCTCAGTCCACCAATAAGAGCCAACCTCATCAGTGATGTCACAATGGCTTGATTGCCTGATACTTGGCTCACTTCTGATATTGTGATGTCATAAGGGAAAGGGGGAAAGGGAAATGGGACTTGATATACCGCCTTTCTGAGGTTTTTGCAACTACATTCAAAGCAGTTTACATATATTCAGGTATTATTTTGAACCAGGGGCAATGGAGGGTTTACTGACTTACCCAGAGTCACAAGGAGCTGCACTGCACTAACCAATAGGCTACTCCTCTACTACTAGTACTATTTAGCATTTCTATAGCGCTACAAGGCATACGCAGCGCTGCACAAACATAGAAGAAAGACAGTCCCTGCTCAAAGAGCTTACAATCTAATAGACAAAAAATAAAGTAAGCAAATCAAATCAACTAATGTGTACAGGAAGGAGGAGAGGAGGGTAGGTGGAGGCGAGTGGTTACAAGTGGTTACGAGTCTACTACTACTATTTAGCATTTCTATAGCGCTACAAGGCGTACGCAGCGCTGCACAAACATAGAAGAAAGACAGTCCCTGCTCAAAGAGCTTACAATCTAATAGACAAAAAATAAATAAAGTAGGCAAATCAAATCAATTAATGTGAACGGGAAGGAAGAGAGGAGGGTAGGTGGAGGCGAGTGGTTACGAGTCAAAAGCAATGTTAAAGAGGTGGGCTTTCAGTCTAGATTTAAAGGTGGCCAAGGATGGGGCAAGACGTAGGGGCTCAGGAAGTTTATTCCAGGCGTAGGGTGCAGCGAGACAGAAGGCGCGAAGTCTGGAGTTGGCAGTAGTGGAGAAGGGAACAGATAAGAAGGATTTATCTATGGAGCGGAGTGCACGGGAAGGGGTGTAGGGATGGACGAGTGTGGAGAGATACTGGGGAGCAGCAGAGTGAGTACATTTATAGGTTAGTAGAAGAAGTTTGAACAGGATGCGAAAACGGATAGGGAGCCAGTGAAAGGTCTTGAGGAGAGGGGTAGTAGGAGACTTAGTAGGGAGACTTAAGGGGAGGTCCTTGATACAGCTCATATTTGAGCGAAGCATGCATGTCTGGCAACAGAGTCCCTGGGTCTGATATTAAAAAGATAAGTACAATAAATATATATATATATATATATATATATATGAAAAATATAAAAAAAAAATTGTAAAAATCGGGTGTACCAATGAAGAAGTTGGTGTTAATTACATTGCCATAGTTACATCTTTGGCAGTGAACACCGCTGAGGTCACCAAAATTGGTTTAAAAGGATTGGTATAAGGATTTGATGTTCAGAATAGTCTGTTATTGAGATGGACGTGGGGAAGTCACTACTTGCCCTGGGATTGATGGCATGGAATGTTGCTGCTATTTGGGATTATGCCAGGTACTGGTGACCTGGATAGACCATTGTCGGAAACAGGATACTGGGCTAGATGGACCGTTGGTCTGACCCAGTATGGCTATTCTTATGTTTTCATTTAAGAGCACAAAATAGGCTCTAAATAGGAAAAGCCTATCAAGCAGGCTCCTAAGTAATCAAGTGCATATGTGTTTAGGCGCAGGTACTTATGCCAGTAAGTGGAAATGCTCATGCATAGATTGGAGAGATATACGCATAACAAAATTCTATCAGTGACATGTGTAAGTATACAACCCCACCCAGACTCTGCCCATGTGAATGCCCACCTGTAAAGAGATTGTCATTTTTGGTCACGTGTTCACATATGCACATATGACTTAACATTGGCATTTATGTACATATTTATCACCTAAAGCTACATCACAACTTATGAAATTGCCCCCAAAGAGTCTCAAAGCCAGAAGAATAGAATGGACTCACATGTCTTGACTTTTGGGACGGGATACAATTTAATGGAGTTTAAGGATTTTTGTAATTCTAATTCATCATCATACATTTCAGGATCATCACTATAAGAAAGAAGAGAGCATTAGTACATTTCTTTTATGCCTTACTTTTTCCAAATTAGATTAAAAACCCAGATAGTCATCTTACATTAAGAACATAAAGTCAGTCATGGGTAAAACCTGTCACTGGATGTTGTTAAATGACCTGAACATCAACCCAGATAAAACCCAATATTTTGTGGGTAGAGGGTGAAGAAATAGAGGTACCACTGATGAGAAAAAAAACAAAAAACAATCTACTGCTGAAATTCCCTTCTAGTCACATATTAAAATTCTTGGAGTAACACTGGATTCATCTTTAAGAATGGATAACCACGTAAACGAAAAGGTTAAGGAAGCTTTTGTAAAGCTTAATATCGTTAGCAACAATTATGAGTCAACTAGATTACTGCAACATCACTCTGCTAGGTTTGCCAAATTCACAGATACAGAGACTGCGGATTGTTCAGAATGCAGCAACAAAATTGATATTGGGAGGAAAATCTACCCATTCTGCCACTCTGCTTCTGGTAAGATTGCACAGGCTTCCAGTAAGGGCCCAGGATATGCTTCAAATGATTGATGTTTGTTTCAAAATACTGTATGACCTGGCCCTGGCTTATCTATGTGATACCATATCTTTATATTCTGCTTCTAGACCATTACGTTGGTTTTGGTTTTGTTTTTACAAGAGATAAGACTAACAACACCTGCAAATTCTCTATGCTGTAAATCTTCTACTAGGAAAAGATCTATTGTATGAAATGGTCCCGAATCGTGTAACAAGCTACCACGCAGCCTAAGAGAGCTTAAAAGCTAATGAATATTTAGGAAACGTGTGAAATCCTACCTATTTAAACATTATAATTCTATATGCGGTGCTTAAAAATCGACACTGACCCCCCCCCCCCCCCCCCCCAACACACACACACATACAAACAGTATTCTACAAGCTGTACCTAAAGTTCTATGTGGTTTACAGAACACACACTTAAGCGGAAAGTCATACGTAAATTTAGGCATGCCATTTGCACCAATGAAAATGTGGTGCAAACGCTCGCACCAATTTAGGAGCACCATTATTCTGTAATTATACATATAAATTAAAGCCACACCCCGTTCCCTCTGAAAGACCCGTGACTCCACCTTTTCCATGCCCCCTTTTATGGAATGTGCGTAAATTTTAGGCATGGATCCCATGCCAAATTTACATTATTGGTCCCAATTTAATGTAATTAGTGCCAGTAATTGCTTGTTAAAAAGTCAATTGGCAACTATTTTCCTCTCTCTCTTTTCAGGGCAATGTCTCTAGATGGGTTGTTATTGTGCATCAAAACAAAATCACAAGGAAGACAAAGACGTAGCGGAGAGACTGAATGAATTCTTTGCTTCGGTCTTCACCGAGGAAGATTTGGGTGGGATACCGGTATCGGAAATGGTATTTCAAGCGGACGAGTCGGAGAAACTTACTGACTTCACGGTAAACCTGGAGGACGTAATGGGGCAGTTTGGCAAACTGAAGAGTAGCAAATCTCCTGGACCGGATGGTATTCATCCTAGAGTACTGATAGAACTGGAAAACGAGCTTGCGGAGCTACTGCTAGTGATATGCAACTTATCCTTAAAACCGAGCGTGGTACCGGAAGATTGGAAGGTGGCCAATGTAACGCCCATTTTTAAAAAAGGCTCCAGGGGAGATCCGGGAAATTATAGACCGGTGAGTCTGACGTCGGTGCCGGGGAAAATGGTAGAGGCTATTATTAAAAACAAAATTACAGAGCACATCCGAGGACATGGATTACTGAGACCAAGTCAGCATGGCTTTTGTGTGGGGAAATCTTGCCTGACCAATTTACTTCAATTCTTTGAAGGAGTGAACAAACATGTGGACAAAGGGGAGTCGGTTGATATTGTGTATCTGGATTTTCGAAAGGCGTTTGACAAGGTACCTCATGAAAGGCTACAGAGGAAATTGGAGGGTCATGGGATAGGAGGAAATGTCCTATTGTGGATTAAAAACTGGTTGAAGGATAGGAAACAGAGAGTGGGGTTAAATGGGCAGTATTCACAATGGAGAAGGGTAGTTAGTGGGGTTCCTCAGGGGTCCGTGCTAGGACCGCTGCTTTTTAATATATTTATAAATGATTTAGAGATGGGAGTAACTAGCGAGGTAATTAAATTTGCTGATGACACAAAGTTATTCAAAGTCGTTAAATCGCGACAGGATTGTGAAAAATTACAAGCGGACCTTACGAGACTGGGAGACTAGGCGGCTAAATGGCAGATGATGTTTAATGTGAGCAAGTGCAAGGTGATGCATGTGGGAAAAAAGAACCCGAATTATAGCTACGTCATGCAAGGTTCCACGTTAGGAGTTACGGACCAAGAAAGGGATCTGGGTGTCGTCGTCGATAACACACTGAAACCTTCTGCTCAGTGTGCTGCTGCGGCTAAGAAAGCGAATAGAATGTTGGGTATTATTAGGAAAGGTATGGAAAACAGGTGTGAGGATGTTATAATGCCGTTGTATCGCTCCATGGTGCGACCGCACCTTGAGTATTGTGTTCAATTCTGGTCGCCGCATCTCAAGAAAGATATAGTAGAATTGGAAAAGGTGCAGCGAAGGGCGACTAAAATGATAGCAGGGATGGGACGACTTCCCTATGAAGAAAGACTAAGGAGGCTAGGGCTATACAGCTTGGAGAAGAGACGGCTGAGGGGAGACATGATAGAGGTATATAAAATAATGAGTGGAGTGGAACAGGTGGATGTGAAGCGTCTGTTCACGCTTTCCAAAAATACTAGGACTAGGGGGCATGCGATGAAACTACAGTATAGTAAATTTAAAACAAATCGGAGAAAGGTTTTCTTCACCCAACGTGTAATTAAACTCTGGAATTCGTTGCCGGAGAAAGTGGTGAAGGCGGTTAGCTTAGCAGAGTTTAAAAAGGGATTGGACGGATTCCTAAAGGACAAGTCCATAAACCGCTACTTAACGGACTTGGAAAAATCCAAAATTCCAGGAATAACATGTATAGAATGTTTGTACGTTTGGGAAGCTTGCCAGGTGCCCTTGGCCTGGATTGGCCGCTGTCGTGGACAGGATGCTGGGCTCGATGGACCCTTGGTCTTTTCCCAGTATGGCATTACTTATGTACTTATGTATATATATATATATACACACACACCTGACTATAACATCTGAGGCTGTCATAGAGGTTGGCGAGTACTATTTTTATTCACATTTGGGGGGGGGGGGGGGGGGGAGAGGGGGGTCATCCCTGAATCCCTCCAGTGGTTATCTGGTCATTTAGGGCACCTTTTTGTGTCTTGTCAGAAAAACAGGTCTAGACCAAAGCAAAGGTTTTTGCCCTAGACGTTTTGGTTTTGCTCCACTATGGCTGTAAAGTGTCCAAGTGTTAGGCATGCCCTAATCTCGCCTTTGAAATGCCCCGACATGCCCCCTTGTGATTTGGATGCCCTGCAGGATGAAACATCCAAGTTGCGATTTGGACATCCTTGCAAAACGGTGAAATCCAGGGGCAGGGAAACCCATATTTTCGAAAAAGATGGTCATCCATCTTTCGTTTTGAAAATACCGTCGGAAATGTCCAAATCCTTAAATTTGGATGTCCCTCGATTTGGACGCACCTAGACATGGACGTTTCTGACTTTCGGCAATTTTCGAAACCAAAGACGTCCATGTCAAAAACGTCCTAATGCAAGCCATTTGTATATGGAAGAAGCCAGCATTTGTAGTGCACTGGTCCCCCTGACATGCCAGGACACCAACCGGGCACCCTAGGGGGCACTGAAGTGGACTTCATAAAATGCTCCCAGGAACATAGCTCCCTCTACCTTGTGTGCTGAGCCCCCCCAAAACCCACTACCCCCAACTGTACATTACTACTATAGCCCTTACGGATGAAGGGGGGCACCTATATATGGGTACAGTGAGTTTGTGGTGGGTTTTGGAGAGCTCGTTGTTTTCTCCACAAATGTAACAGGTAGGGGGGGTATGGGCCTGGGTCTGTCTGTCTGAAGTGTACTGCAGTACCCACTAAAACTGGTCCTGGGACCTGCATGCGCTGTCATGGACCTGAGTATGACACCTGAGGCTGGCACGACATATTTTAATTGTAGACGAATAGGCCTTAAAGATTTTTTTCTTTATTTTATTATGGATTTCCTAAGTGTAATGCCGATTGCATATTCACAGTGTGTAGTGAAATGTTGAAATATATTAATAAATAAATTAATAAATAAATAAATAAATAAATAAAAAGATTTGTTTTGAGGGTGGGAGGGGGTTAGTGACCACTGGGGAAGTAACGGGAGGTCATCTGGTCATTTTTGGCACCTTTTTGTGCCTTATTAGTTTTTAAAAAAACACGCCCGGTTGAAAACGTCCAAATGTTCATCAGGGACTTCCTTGTTGTTTTTCGATTATTGGTCAAAGATGTCCAAGTGTTCGGCATGCCCCCAAGTCCCGCCTTCGCTATGCCTCCGACACGTCCCCTTGAACTTTGGACGTCCTTGCGACGCACTGCAGTTGGAGATGTCCAAAATCGGGTTTCCATTATACAGATTTGGACATCTCTGGGAGAAGCACATCCATCTTCCATTTTATGTAGAAAGATGGACGTCCTTCTCTTTCGAAAATGAGCCCATTAGGCTCAACAAGAAAAAAGAAGGGGTACCTTAGGTTTTGTGAGGGGGCCATTTGAATTTTGCTTGCAGGTCTTTAGATATCTACTACACTAACATAAATTGAAAGGGGGAAAAGTATTCTCCCTGTGTGACAATATGCGTCATTCACTGGTCACCTCCTATAAACAACAAGTCTGTGTCTAATAATCTAAAAGCTAACTATCACTGAATCCTTACTTTAACCTACATAGTTTCCCCCAAACGTTTCAAGTAGAAATGTCTTCACCACTCAATCACTTCTCAACTGCAACAATGAAATATTGTCATACTTTTTCCCACAAAAACACAATATTTAGGCTTTTCTTTAAAATTATAGTTTGCCACTTTTCCAGCAGTCAATGACTTTTCCTTCCATAGGATGTACACAAATAACCAAAGGGCCCTGTTTACTAAGCCACGTTAACCATGTACATGCCGACAATAGCCCTATAGGCACCTACGCAGTTAGCGCGCACGCTAATTGTAGGAACATTAAAAACGCTAACGCGCCTCAGTGAACAAGGCCCAAAATCTTTAAGCTGTACACCCCTTGTAAACAGTTGAATTTCTGCTGTTGAGGTTGTTTTTTTATCTCTTCCTATTGAAATGCATTCCTCCTGGAAACCATCTAGACTCATCACCTAAAATTACAGATACATATAACACTCTCTCCCCCCCCCCCCCCCCCCCCCGAACTCCCAATCCTAATTACTTTATGTATATGATAAACTGGAATTTTCATCTTTATGACGACAATTTGTTTTAGTGAGAACTTGTTTTTCAAGAACTAAAGGGACAAACAATCAGAAATTCTTTCAGAATAACTTTATATCCTTAACAACATTTGCAGAAGAAAACAAAATTCCTAATAGAACGAAAAAAAAAATCAATTTTAATAAAGCATTCAGCCCACAGTGTAAACACTTTATAACTATAGAATTTTATAATGTTAATAAAACTGTTAGAGTTCAGAAAAGTTCAAAGTCTTGCTTGGTGGACTGCTAAAGATAAACACATTTCTAGAAAATTTACAATGTGCTATAAACACCGTTCACCCACTGAAGGGTGTTTTGCAACTAGAAATATTGTTTTTCTCCTTCCTGGTTGCTTTTATAATTTTATACGCTAAATAAAATGTGAAGTTATATTCCAATCACGTGCAGCATGCCAAGAAATTCTGTTTGAAATTATATCCCCCCCCCCCCCCCCAGACACTGCTGAAGATCGAAATGTGACCAAACAGCGAGTTAGAATGGAGAGCAGTTGAGTAAAAAATACATCAGCTGGAGAAGCCAGGCCAGGAGGCGAGACCTGACCCAGTAAGTGCAAGATGGACTTCTCATGAAGCTACACGTTGCAGTACAAAGCTCGGAGAAGCAAAGAAATTAAGGGGTCTATTTACTAAGGTGTGCACAGTTCCTTTTTTAAGCCCTTTTTTGGGGGGCCAAAAATGGATGTGCAGCAAAATCAAAATTGGCGCGCGTCCATTTTGGGCCTGAGACCTTATCGCCACCCACTGACCTAGCGGTACATAAGTACATAAGTATTGCCATACTGGGAAAGACCAAAGGTCCATCGAGCCCAGCATCCTGTTTCCAACAGTGGCCAATCCAGGTCACAAATACCCGGCAAGATCCCAAAAATGTACAAAACATTTAATACTGCTTATCCCAGAAATTGTGAATTTTCCCCAAGTCCGTTTAATAATGGTCTATGGACTTTTCCTTTAGGAAGCCATCCAAACCTTTTTTAAACTCTGCTAAGCTAACCGCCTTTACCACATTCTCTGGCAACGAATTCCAGAGTTTAATTACACGTTGAGTGAAGAAACATTTTCTCTGATTCGTTTTAAATTTACTACATTGTAGCTTCATCGCATGCCCCCTAGTCCTAGTATTTTTGGAAAGCGTGGGCAGATGCTTCACATCTACCCGTTCAACTCCACTCGTTATTTTATAGACCTCTATAGGTCTCATTTGTTAACTGGGCGGTAATGGTCTACACGCATACAATGCCGATTACCGCCTGGTTAGTGCCACATGCCAGAAATTTTCCAGCGCGCTTAGTGAACGTGCGTAAAAAATGAAATTACCACTTGGACCATGCGGTAGCCAGGTGGTAGCTCAAAACTGATGCACATAGGACACACGTACATGCCTACATGGCTTAGTCAAAGGGTCCCTTAGAAAGAAAACGGAGAAGGGACATTTTCCTCATGACACAAAGGAATACATATTTATTACATTTGTTGTAGAAAGCAGGAAGGGTGCTCTCTGTAGACAGGAAAAAAGTAACTATCAGGACTATCAAGTCATTTTTCTTCTCTCTTGTTCAATCAAATGTTTCAAGAAGAAAAAAGTAGGAAGGGTGAAAGGCTTGTTGAGATTTTTTTTTTTTTTTGGGGGGGGGGGGGGGAGGGAGTGGCAGCAGAACAGAGGAATACAAAAGAGAGGTGAAGGCCAAGGTTGAGGTAACCTTAAATTCAAGAGTAAATTAGGGGCCCTTTTACTAAGTCGCGTAGGCGCCTACATGTGCCCAATGCGCGCCAAAATGGAGTTACCGCCTGGCTACCGTGTGGCCCTTGTGGTAATTTCATTTCTGGTACACGGCCACTACGTGTGTCCAAAAAGATTATTTTTTTATTTTCTGCTGTGCGTAGCAGATGCACGTCAAGTGGCTTTCTACACGCATACGTCATTACCGCCCAGTTAACGCGCGAGACCTTACCACTAAGTCAATGGCTGGCGGTAAGGTCTCGGACCCAAAATGGACACACATCAATTTTGATTTTGCTGCACATCCATTTTTCGGCAAAAATAAAAAAAGGCATTTTTTTTTTTACAGGCACGCTGATTAATGAATCTGCGTGTGCCCAAAACCCACGCCTACACTAGCGCAGGCCATTTTTCAGCGCACTTTAGAAAAAGAACCCCTTAATTTTTCTTTTGCAAAAGAAAAAGTATCTTGTTTTAATATAGCAAAAATAGTCCAACACACAGGGACTCTTTTACTAAGCAGGCACACGCCAAATCGACACTATTAGCGCACGGCCATTTACTGCCCCATTGAAAAAAAAAAAAAAACCCTTTCCCCAGCAGTGCTATAAAATGGCCCAGTGCATGCCAATTTCATACGTCCAAACTAGCGTGGGCCACTTTTTACCGCAGCTTAGTAAAAGGGCCCCAGAATGCACGAAAACATTCCACATCAGTTCTGCCATCTGCGCATGCTAAGCTCATTTCTTTTGTATATTTTTGGAGGGCCTATGTCAGGGGCAGAGAATGGGCATGAATGTGCTAATCAGCTAGCACACTGACATTATGGATGCTGTAACCAGTTACCATGATAGTAATGTGGTAACCCTTATCGCCTCCTAAATAGGTGGTCATTGCTGCTATGCTAATTTTTTTTAATGACTTGCAAGAACCAGCGTATAATCTGATGAGTAGGGGCACTTTTCGTTAGTGAAAATTAATCATATCTTGAGTTCCTGAAGAAGTTTTATGAAACGCTGCAGAGTTGGACTCGTTATGATTCTACTAATGAAGGCCAAACAGAGAGGGTATACAGCATACATAGAAAGTATATAAACAAAAAAAAG
Source organism: Microcaecilia unicolor (assembly GCF_901765095.1). Taxonomy (NCBI): domain Eukaryota; kingdom Metazoa; phylum Chordata; class Amphibia; order Gymnophiona; family Siphonopidae; genus Microcaecilia; species Microcaecilia unicolor. The sequence continues at coordinate 33,107,286 of NC_044036.1, forward strand.
CAACACTGGGCCTTCAAGACTGAGACAACAGGAGTATTTTTATTGACAATTGACCCGATACGGGCCGTGTTTCGGCGTGAAACAACGCCTGCCTCAGGGGTCAGGGTTTAGTGATAAAGTGTATGTCCAATGCCTCTGAAGACCAGGGCTTTTTTTGAGGGGGTACTGAGTACCGGCACCCTTTACATTGTCTGCTAAAATTGACCCATGGACCCCAAGTTTTAATGAAGGAGCTAAGACTCTACACACCAATTCTGCCTTGTCATAGGTTCTGTGACTGGTTGCAGGGGGCCTGGCTATTGTGGGGTGGGTCCCCTCAGTGATCACCCCACCCCTGAAGGGTGGCCTGGCATTTGAGTACTGGCACCTTTTTTGCTAGAAAAACACACTGCTGAAGACAAATAAGGAAAGTCTATGAAATCAACCCTGACCTGAGGCAGGCGTTGTTTCACGCCAAAACACGGCCCGTGTCGAGTCAATTGTCAATAAAATACTCCTGATGTCTCAGCCTCGAAGGCCCAGTGTTGCTTTTTTTTTTTTGTTTGTCTACTAATGAAGGCAACATATCAAAGCATAGGAACGTTGGAACGCTGAGACATAGAAACAACAGGAATCGCTCCAAAGTGAGAAACGAAGCACTGGAGTGCTGCTTGATGAAGCAAAAAGCTGCGAATCCGAACTGAATATCGTTCGGGTGTATGCACACACCCGACCACATTACGTTAAGTGCCTAGAACTATCATTATTGGTTATAGTTGTAATTAGTGAAAGGAAAAGTTGATTGGATATAGAGATAGCACACAAATGTGATTAAGAACGTTTGAAAGTAGTATATTTTCAACTTTTTTGAAAATTGTGTGCATGAGGTTTTATGGAGTGACAGGATTGACCTAGTAATTACATTTTGAGGGAGGTGAAATGTTTTATTATTATTTAAAATCAAAAAAAAGAGCAATGGTGTGTATTTGCTCATATAAAATTTAAAAAAAATGTATGGAGAGGTTCTATGATCGAGAAACTTGTCCACCCTTAGAGGCGTAATTCACTTTGGTGTAGCCTCGTTTGGGAGAGTTAATACTCTGAGAACTTCCCTATCACTATCAAAAATTTTTATTTTCAAACACTTTTTCATATATTTTTTCCACTGGTTTTCTGGGTCAATCCTTTCACCGTTTTGTCTCCTTTAGCTTATACTCTGGTTCTTGCAAGTCATTTTTGAGATTTTTACCACAGATTGTTTTGGGAATCAATTTTTTAAAATGGCCACAAATGCAAGAAATAATAATAAAAAAAAAGCTCTCTTTTTGAAGGCTGCACTAGAAATGGGATTAGGGCACGGACAGAGCTTGAGTAAGGGCGCTCTAAGCCCATTTACTATTAACTTCAGGCCGTCTGTGGAATTTTGTGGCCAATTTTATTTATTACATTTGTACCCCACGCTTTCCCACATATTGCAGGTTCAATGCGGCTTACATAATAAATACAATTACAAAGTTTAAAGGAGTGTAAAAAATGTAACGAAGGATGCTATACTGGAGAAACAGGCCAGATGCTTAAGACAAGATTCAACCTGCACAGACATCACATGAAAATAGCCTGTGCCAGTTAGGCCCCCACCCCTGTGGGCCAACACTTTACAAGACCAGAACACTGCACCAGTAATTTCACAGTAAGAATCCCGAAAGGTAACTTTAGAACAACACAGGAACGCAAGACATTTGAAGTCAGAATGATTAAATATTTTGACACCCAACAGACAGGACTTAATAAGGATCTGGGTTTTCTAGCCCATTACAAACCATAAAGTTGTATTTCTCTGTTTATCACCCTCCTCTCACCTACCCACACCCATCCTATTAGAATATCAATGAAATGCTTTGATGTCCCCACGCATACCCCCACCCTCCCACTCTGTCAGACAGTCAAAGTAATGCTTTGATGTTTCTCTTATATATACTATCTGCTACCACATTTGCTTATTTCCGATCTGACGAAGGGCAACCTTCAAAAGCTAATCAAGAAATGTATTAAGTTATGTCCAATAAAAAAGGTATCATCTTATTTTCTTTTCCATGTTTTATTTTGTTTGATTTCTATTGATAAAGTTTAAAGGAGAAATTACAAATTGTAGTAAATGTAATAGTTATGAGGTTTGAGAAAATGTGAGTTAATAAAGATGCAAGCAAAGATGGGATAACAAAAGAAAAAGATAGGGAGGGGTAGGGAGTAGGAAGGATGGTAAGGAAAGATAAAGGGAATAACAGTCATCAGGATCAGAAACAGTGGCTGGGTTTAAAAGTTTAAATACAGTCATTTGAGTATGCTTTCTTAAAGAGGTGGGTTTTCAACATTTTCCTGAAGGATAGATGATCATTGATTTTCCGGATGGATCTTGGCAGAGTGTTCCAAAGCTGGCTGCCGAAGGAGGAGAAACTGGACGCATAGGAGGTCTTACATTTGCAATTTGGGAGGTGTAAATTAAGATGGGTGCAAGACGACAATGGTCTGTTTCTGGCTGGGAGGTCGATTTTGTTTTATAACTTCCATTACATGGCATTATGGGGCCCTTTTACAAAGGCGTGTAAGGGTCTACACTCATGCGTCAAATCAGCATTACCACCCGGCTAGCACGTATGCCTGGCGGTAATTCAGAGTTTGGCACGTGCAGAAAACCCACAGTAGAAAATAATTTTCTAGCATGGGGGCATTCCTGGCAGTTGGGGCACGCTGGACAGTTACCGTACGTGTAACATGTAAACCCTTACTGCTAAGTCAACGGGTGGCATTAAGGGCTCAGGCCATAAATAGATGCATGCTAGAGGACATGAATTGAGGTTGAAGGGGGGCAGACTCAGGACTAATGTCAGAAGTATTTTTTCACGGAGAAGGTGGTGGATATGTGGAATGCCCTCCCGCAGGAGGTGGTGGAGATGAAAACGGTAATAGAATTCAAACATGCGTAGGATAAACACAAAGGAATCCTGTTTAGAAGGAATGGTTCCGTGGAATCTTAGCGGAGATTGAGTGGTGGCGCCGGTAATTGGAAACAAAACGGGAGCTGGGCAGACTTCTACGGTCTACGCCCTGATCGTGACTGAATAGATAGGGATGGGCTGGAGTGTAAATTTTAAGGGGCTTCGATGTTAGCTTCAGAACTTAGTACAAGAACAGTGCAGGGCAGACTTCTACAGTCTGTGACCCGAGAAAGGCAAGGACAAATCACATACCATGTAAAATGAGTTTATCTTGTTGGCCAGACTGGATGGCCCTACAGGTCTTTATCTGCCGTCATTTACTACGTTACTATTTGTTACTCTTTGGGGTTCTACATGGAATGTTGCTACTAATTGGGATTCCGGAATCTTGTAACTCTTTAGGATTCCAGAATCTTCAGAACTTAGTACAAGAACAGTGCTGGGCAGACTTCTACGGTCTACGCCCTGATTGTGACTGAATTGATAGGGATGGGCTGGAGTGTAAATTTTAAGGGGCTTCGATGTTAGCTTCAGAATTTAGTACAAGAACAGTACTGGGCAGACTTCTACGGTCTGTGCCCTGAGAAAGGCAAGGACAAATCAAACTCGGGTATACATATAAAGTATCACATACCATGTAAAATGAGTTTGTCTTGTTGGGCAGACTGGATGGACCGTACAGGTCTTTATGTGCTGCCATTTACTATGTTACTATGTTTTAATTTTGCCACACGTCCATTTCCAAGCCCAAACCCCCACCTTTTTTCTCCAGAAGCGGTGGAGAAATGGTCCAGCGCACGTCAATACATGCGCCCAACACTACCGCAGGCCACATTTTGGCACACCTTTGTAAAAGGACCCCTGTGGGACTTAGGGCTGTATTTATTAAAGCCTAGTGCATGGTAATGGATACTGGCATACGCCAATGTCTGTTCATGGGTGCTAACCTTTAGTAAACATGGACTTTAGGGCACTGTTTCCCCAAGTCCGGTCTTGGAGTACCCCTTGCCAGTCAGGTTTTCAGGATATTCACAATGAATACTCATGAAAGAGGTTTACATATAATGGAGGCAGTATATGCAAATCAAGTTCATGAATATTCTCCGTGGATATCCTGAGAACCTGATTGGCAAGGGGTACTCCAGGACCGGACTTGGGAAACACTGCCTTAGGGTCCTGGTTCGAGGGAAATAGCAAGGTGATGTCCAGGCGGATCGGACAGCAAGACAATTGGCTATGGCTGAGACAATGAAAATATGTGACCTATCTTGGTCAAATGCTCAATCCTATTGCAACTTTACCATCCTCTAAAATTTAGTATACTATACCTAAAGTATCTTTATGCTGTATTACTTAGGGACTCTTTTAGTAAGTTGTGATAAAAAGAGCCCTATGCTAATGGCGGGGCTTGTTTTTGCTGCACGCTGAGGCCCCTTTTTACCATAGTAGGTAAAAACACCAAAAAAAAAAAAGACGTGGCCATGTAGGTGGCGGTAAGGACTCCCACACTAGCCCAGCTGCCCAATTACCACCAGGTAACCCCCCGCGGAAATATTTTTTAAACATTCCCGCTAGCACCAGAAATGCCAAGTGCAGGGGCTGAAACTACCATCAGCATCCACGTTAGGCCGGCGGTAGCTACAAATTGGCGTACGGTAAGCCCGTGGTGGGCTTACAGCTACTCAGTGCGTTTTTTCTAGCGAAAAAAGTGCCGGTACTCAAATGCTAAGCCACCCTTCAGGGGTGAGATGATCACTGAGGGACCCACCCCACAATAGCCAGGCCCCTTGCAACCAGTCACAGAACCTATGACATGGCAGACTTTGTAGATAGAGCCTGAGTTCTTTCATTAAAATACGAGGACCATGGGTCAATTTTAGTAGACAATGGAAAAGCTGCCGGTACTCAGTACCCCCCCAAGTCCCCCCCCCCTTAAAAACGCAATGCTGCTACTTAGTAAAAGGGCCCCTTAATGCTTAGTCCAGTGGTTCCCAAACCTGGTCCTGGAGACACCCCAGTCAAGCAGGTTTTTCAGGATATCCATAATGAATATTTATGAGAGAGATTTGCATGAGGTGGAGCCAGTGCATGGAAATCTCTCTCAAATATTCACTGTGGATATCCTGAAAAATCTGCTTGACTGGGGTGCCTCCAGGACCAGGTTTGGAAACCACTTGCTTAGATAGGTTGAAATCTGATGAACCCTTGAGGGGGAAGGAGATAGGCACTTCTGCTTGATCAGATCCACTGCCTTCTGGCCACGTGAAGCTACTGTGTCCTTCTAAAAGAGATTCGTTCTGATCCCTCCAAAGATTGCAGAGCTTCTACTTACTTTTCAGGAGCCACGTAATCACTTTCCTGAGCACCTACACCCTCTATAAAAGTGATTAAAAAATAATTTTAGTGCTTCTACATACTTTTCAGGATCCATGCAATCACTTTCAAGAACACCTACACCCTGTATAAAATGATTTTAAAAATAATTTTAGTTTCTCAGATTAATGCTGTTTAGAGACGGAATTTACCCAGGATATGCATTCTGTGGCGATCTACTCTGCCACAAAGTTCCCTTTTTAGCAGCTTCTTTTAATACAACCCCACCAATTCTGCATTAGCAACTCAGTGGGCCTTTTATAAAGGCTCCATAGCAAATTATAGCGCGTGCTAAAAATAATCGCGCACTAAGCGCTAGACACACCCATGAATTCCTATGGGCATCTCCAGCATTTAGCGTGTGCTAAAAACACTACCGTGCCTTCGTTAAAAAAAACAAAACCCTGAAAAGGAAGAAATTAACTGAAGATGTCAAAGTGAAATAGTTCCATGTTCAGTAATTAATTTGACATTCTTAAAGAAAGACTGAGAGGCAGGATAAGCACATACACAATGAGGGTAACTCTGTAACAGTGTGTCTATATTTAGGTATGTTTTCTGTAAAAGAAAGTAGTTACCTACTTGCCTTTCTAGAACACTAGTGTAACTGGCTTTATACATGCGAATGCAGTTATGCCTGCCAGGACCGCTGAGACTGGGCCAGGCCTGGGCAAGGCTGCCCCGAGGTCGCTGCCGCCGCTCCCCCCTCGAGTTCACCAATGCTCCCCCCCCTGAGATCGCCGCAGCCACCTCTCCCCCCTCCACCTCCCCCCCCCCCCCCCGAGGTCGCCGCTGCTCCCCCCTCTGTCCGCCACCGGGCCGGGCCCCCTGCATTGAAATCGCAGTCTCACCTCGGTGAAAGCAGCGCTGCAGGCAGCAGAACACCTCCCGTCGGCCTTTCTTCCCTCCTTGTGTCCCACCCTCGCGGAAGTTACGTCAGACGAGGGCGGGTCACAGAGAGGGAAGGAGGGCCGAAGGGAGGCATTCTGCTGCCTGCAGCGCTGCTTTCACGGAGGTGAGACTGCGATTTTAATGCAGGGGGCAGACGGTCGACAACGGAGGGCAGGTGGGACTGCGGCACCGGGCCCCCCTTGGAGGCCCAGGCCCTGGGAATTTTGTCTCCCCTGCCCCCCTTCTCGGCAGCTATGATGCCAGCTAGCGCTCACGTCGATATATTTATATTATTCTCTGCACTGACTCTGCCAACCTGTAAAACATGCATATTTACAGAATAGCGATTCAGTGCATTTTTTGCATTTATATGCACATGTCCAATTACAGCTGTATGTGCTAGTATTCTAAACATCTAATTGCATAACGCACATAGGGGGTCTTTTACAGGCACACTGGTGTTTTTAGCGCATGTTAAAAATAGGTGCGTGCTAAACGCTAAAGATGTCCATAGGAATTTTTTTTTAAATTTGGATTTTGCTCACACCTTTTTCAGGGAGGAGTGGCCTAATGGTTAGTGCAGCGGGGCTTTGATCCTGGCAACCTGGGTTCAATTCCCACTGCATTTCCTTGTGACATTGGACGTCACTTAACCCTCCATTGCCCCAGGTACAAAAACTTAGATTGTAAGCCCTCTAGGGACAGAGAAAGTACCTGCATATAATGTGTACAGTGCTGTGTATGTCTAGTAGTGCTATAGAAATGATTAGTAGATTAGACCTTTTTCAGTAGTAGCTCAATATGAGCTACATTTAGGTATTCTGGATATTTCTCTGTTCCAGGAGGGCTCTCAATCTAAGTTTGTACCTGAGGCAATGGAGGGTTAAGTGACTTGCTCAAGATCACAAGGAGCAGCAGTGGGATTTGAACCGGCCACCTCTGGATTGCAAGACTGGTGCTCTAACCACTAGGCCACTCCTCCACTCGGCAGCATTCCATCTAGAATAACTAATGATAGCAACATTCCATGTAGAATCTCAAATAGATTTTGCTCACATCTTTTTCAGTAGTAGCTCAAGGCCACTCCTCCACTTCTATACATTGGCATCTTTAACGTTTAGCTCGCACCTATTTTTAACACACACTAAAAACGCCAGCACCCCTATGCAAAAGACCGCCCTAAAAGCTAGCACCTACTTTACAAAATTACCCCCAATATGTAGAAAAGGTAAACTACTGAAAACTCAACTTTTTACAACTATTTTGTTTTTGAGCAGCGATAAAGTTTTTCCCCGCAATTTCTTCCGCATGCTGCTTGTTACAGCAGCCTCTGCTCCTGCCCTTTAAGATAGAGGTACAGAAAGGGGTCCACAGGCCAGTCGGGTTTTCAGGATATCCCCAGTAAATATGGATGAAAGAGATCTGCATGCCTGTCACCCCTATTATATGCAAATCTCTCATGCATATTTATTAATTATCATCATCATCAATAACTTTAAACAAACACTATTCTTTATTACAGTATATTATAAAAAAGTTTCCTTTACATTATCACCAGCATTATAAACATATAAAACTTTTTTATGATATGATTTTGTAATAAAGAATATTGCTTGTTTAATGACTGCCTTAGTTATTGATGATGGTAATTGTGTGAATGTTGATAACTATATTGGAATTGTGATACACTTATCTATATATAAAATGCATATTTCTTAGGGATATCCTGAAAACCTGACTGGCCTGTGGACCCCCCCAGGACATGTTCGAGTACCCCTGCCCAGTGGCGTAGCGAAGGCGGCTGCCACCTGGGGCAGTTCATCGCTGCGCACCCCCCCCCCCCCGGATACAGCATGACACCCACCCCTTGGAGCATCAACCCCCTCCCTTGGTGCATCACCCAAGCCCCCCCCCAAGTGCATTCTTGCCTGCCGTGTGCATGCCACGGGGGGGGGGGGGGGGTGGGTGTCTGTTCCGCTGGTTCCCTGCTCCCTCTGCCCCGGAACAGGAAGTAACCTGTTCTGGGGCCGAGGAAGCAGGGAACCAGTGGAGCCGAGACCCCACCCCCAGCGGCCTGCACCTGGGTGGACCGTCCCCACCATCCCGCCCTTGCTATGCTACTGCCCCTGCCTTAAGATATACACACATAAAATTTAGAAGCTGCTACCCTCCTAAATATCCATTACCTAGTATCTGCTCACTACTGCCCTGAGCTGCGATACGGAGAAAGGGGCCGAGATCCACCTGTGGTGGCCTTACAGGTTTCTTTGGAGGAGGACCAAGTACTTCAATGGATGGAAGAGATCGAAGCTGAGGATACTGGCCTTTCCTGACATCAGATTCTCCGTCACTCTTGGTCACTAAAAAAGATGAGATGGACATGGATTTACCTATTAGGTGAAAAGAAAATCCCAGATCACAACATCTTGGCTTTAAATACAAATCCCCCAATCACAGGGGTCCTTTTACTAAGGTTCACTGAAAAATGGCCTGCGCTAGTGTTTTGGATGTGTGCAGAATGCAGATCAATTTTCCAGCGAATCTGTAAAAAATGTCTCTCTTAAAAATTTTGACCGAAAATGGACATGCGGCAAGATGAAAATTGGCACATGTCCATTTGGGGTCTGAGACCTTACCGCCACCCATTGACTTAGTGGTAAGGTCTCACACGTTAACCGGGCGGTAATGGTCTGGTGTGTGTATAATGCCTCTTACCGCCCGGTAGCGCCGTGCACCAGAAATTAAAAAGTTTTTTTCTGGTGCACGTAGTGGACGCGCATAAAAAAATGAAATTGCCGCCCAGGCCACGCGGTAGCCAGGCAGTAATCCCAAATTGATTCACGTTGGGCACGCGTAGGTGCCTACGCAGCTTAGTAAAAGGGCCCCGCAATGAAAAACTAAAATCTTGCTTTGATTTTGCACCAGCTCTCAGTGTCAGCAGCATGGTGGGCTGCCAGGCTGAAGCTCATTGGTTACTTACAGCCATGTAGTTGGCCATCCTTGGGATACTCTTTCCCCAGAGAGGGCACATCATGAAGTTGCAGTGTTGCCAGCATAGAGGCAATGCTATGGTTCATCTGCACTGTCCCTCTTTTCACTCTGGCCTTGCAAATAGAAGGTAGAGAGAAGGTAGCCTAAAGCACACAGTGCTGGCCTAATTTAATACAGCAAAGAAAGTGTTTTGTAGTTCAAGAATATTAATTCCCTCTTTGGAGGAGAAAAAGTGTGGATATATCCAGATGTCACAAAACAAACACAACAGAAAAGAAAAGCTTTTTTAGCAAACGAAATAGAAGGAACGTTTTTCCTAGCATATCCTTGTAAATGCATTGTTAAATTAGGTAATACTAAATACGTCTTCTATTCACCAGACCAGTTAAGATCATTTCTAGATATGAAGCAATTGTAATAACAGCTTTAAATTTAAAGAGGAGGTAGACGCAGCATAATTTCTTTTGTTGCAAATTAATGTTTAAGTAATCTCCTCTATTCAAAATCCCCCCATTATCAAGTGGTCTGAGAAAGAGTAACAATTTATTTTGAAACTTTATATTAGCTAAAATTTATTAAATTTTACTAATTTCTTTTTTTCTTTTCTTCCAATGGGAATTTCATTTGATTGTATTTAGCTTGGCTGTATTTCCAGAGAAGAATAATCTTGTCAAATAATCAAATAAATTAGTATAAATATATTTTAAAAAGCAAGGAATGTGCTGCTCGTTTACTTAATTTAGAAGTGCATTCTCTTCTGACCAAGGCTTTTGTTTCCCTACAGTTATGGTTGGGATAAAAAGTTCAGAAGAAAGTGTGTGCAAAAAAGGTGCTCCGGGACCCATTCCCTAACCCCTCCTCACCCCACACACAGTGCCAAAAATACAATATACCTATAACCTAGGTACCCACATTTACATGTGCATTACATGCCTCTGTGTCCATTTACTCACAGAAGCACTAGCAAGGTGTTGATACCAGATTATGCTAATAGTCAGTAATGGAACCTAGGATCCTAGATTCTCATAAAGAATAGGCACCTACCACTTGGTATCCGGGTGCCGAAACCTAGGTACCAACTTATAAATTTGCTTTGCACTCTTTTGTTCCTGTTATTTGCCATTTAGGAGGTGTCAGGTTTTGATTAGCAGGTATAATTACATAACGTACATATAGATCACACATGAACAAGTTGGTGAAACCTACAGTCCAAGAATTAAGTTTTAAAATACCAGTGCTTTCCACTTTTACGTGGGGGTTTCTTTCCAAAACAATACCTGTGCTTTATTTCTTGGCTGGCTTCTCTTAACTTCTTCAGCTGGTTCTCTGTCTTTTCCTCTTCTCCCCATCTTTGGTCTTGCTATTCCTGTGCTTACCCTCTATTCTATTTCTCTTCTCTTGGCCCATATTCCTCACCACTCCAAATCTCATAGCAACCCATTTTAAAGGCTTGGGTAGGCTAAGCCTTCCCAAAAACCAGTTGGTAGATAGGAGAAGGTCTTTGACCTGCATCATGCAACACTATCCAGGGTTGACCTTGCCACTAGGTGCCCAGGGTCAGCATTAAAGGGATGCAGACAGTGCAACTGCCCTGGGCCACCATGCTACATGGCAATTGCTCTGGGTCCCTAAGCTGCTTAAAGCTGAAGAAGAAGGAAAAACAGACTTCTGGGGTGTTTTGGGGCCCCCTCCCAAGTTTTTTCCTGGGGCCCCAGCATGTTTAACAGCAGCCCTGTAGGTTCCCACCTAGAGCAGTAGAATTTGGTTGCTCAACATGGTAGATGAGAAGCACTTTGAAAGATGCTGTCAGCACAGTGAAGGGCCTATAAGCAGAGGCCCACATTTAAGCAATGTTGCGTCTTGCACCCTAACACTACGTTTGTGACACAGAGGTGGGACGTGGCAAGCCTTGAGCAGAATCCTGTACTGATAGGCTCTGTGACTCACTCACTTTCATTTTATTGAGGCTCAGACTGAGAGGGCAGTAGTGACAGCAGCAAGGAAGAGAAAAGGGGATGCTAAACACCTTGGAGGGTAGAGAAGAGGAGATGCTGGATACTTTAGGAGAAGAAGATAGCTCAAGGCAAGTCACTTTAACCCTCCATTGACCCAGGTACAAAACTTAGACTGTGAGCCCACTAGGGATCGAGGAAGTACCTGCATATAGTGGGTACAGCACTGTGTATGTCTAGTAGCGCTATAGAAATTAGTAGTAGTAGAAGAAGACAGGCAAGGCAAGGGAAGATGCTGAATACAGGAGGGGAGGGGGGGTACAGCCTTAAACCACCCTGGAGGGGTGGGAACATAGCTGAAAGTTTGCCTAAGGCAGAGGTTTTCAACCCAGTCCTCAGGCACACACAGTCAGTCAGGGTTTTCAGGATACCCCCATTGAATTCAGATACCCATCAGCAGGCCCTGGCATTAACAGTTTAGGCTGAGAAGTAGGCAGGTTCTAAGATGGTGATAGAGCTGGGAAGCCGGAAAAACCTGTTTGCTGCAGATGCTAGATTCCTCCACTACAACTGCTCCTGACCAACAAAACAAGCCATCTACACCCAGAGGTAGGATAATAATACTTTCTGCACTTCTGCAGTGATTGGGGTGGGGGAGGGGTAGAGAACCAAAAAAGATTGCAGGGGTGTTATATGGATTGGATTATGTGGAGAAGTGGCCTAGTGGTTAGGGTGGTGGACTTTGGTCCTGAGGAACTGAGTTCGATTCCCACTTCAGGCACAGGCAGCTCCTTGTGACTCTGGGCAAGTCACTTAACCCTCCATTGCCCCATGTAAGCCGCATTGAGCCTGCCATGAGTGGGAAAGCGCAGGGTACAAATGTAACAAAAATAAAATAGATACTTTTGGAGATTCTACATGGAATGTTGCTATTCCACTAGCAACATTCCATGTAGAAGGCTGCGCAGGCTTCTGTTTCTGCAAGTCTGACGTCCTGCACGTACGTGCAGGACGTCAGACTCACAGAAGCAGAAGCCTGCGCGGCCACATTGGTGATCTGCAAGGGCCGACTTTTACATGGAATGTTGCTAGTGGAATAGCTCAAATAGTAGCAACAGTGGAGGAGTGGCCTAGTGGTTAGGGTGGTGGACTTTGGTCCTGGGGAACTGAGGAACTGAGTTCGATTCCCACTTCAGGCACAGGCAGCTCCTTGTGACTCTGGGCAAGTCACTTAACCCTCCATTGCCCCATGTAAGCCGCATTGAGCCTGCCATGAGTGGGAAAGCGCGGGTACAAGTGTAACAAAAAAACCCAAAAACTTCCCTAAGGACTGGAGTAGGAAGACATAACCTGTGCAGGCTCCCTCCCCTGATTCAGCCTCCCTAAACAATGCTATACTTCTCCAGTTCTCTGAGATTTCTCCACTTCACCTCAAGTCTCTTATTATTGCTGCCTAATCAAAGGTAATGATAGCAGGAGTGGCCTAGTGGTTAGTGCATCAGTCTTGACATCCAGAGGTGGCTGGTTCAAATCCCACTGGTGCTTTTTGTGACCTTGGACAAGTCACTTAACCCTCCATTGCCTCAGGTACAAAATTAGATTGTGAGCTCTCCAGGGACAGAGAAATATCCAGTGTACCTGAATGTAACTCACCTTGAGCTACTATTGAAAATGTGTGAGCAAAATCTAAATAAATAAACAAACATCGCTATTGGGATACCCAATCTTCCCTGTTTTGGTGATAATCTTTTAAAGATACCTTGTTCTGAACCATGTGCTTTTGAACGACTGTTGGCGTTCCCCCAGGTTCTAGTTTAAAAGCTGCTCTATCTTCTTTTTAAATGCCAGTGCCAGCAGCCTGGTCCCACCCTGGTTAAGATGGATCCCATCATTCCGGAATAGGCTCCTCCTTCCCCTGAACGTTGCCCAGTTCCTTACAAATCTAAAACCCTCCTCCCTGCACCATCATCTCATCCACACATTTGGACTCCGGAGCTCTCTGGCTCTTGGGCCCTGTGCGTGGAACGGCAAGCCCTTTGGAAAATGAACCCCTCTCTTTCTAATGGGCAACTACCAACAGCATTAAAAAAAGGAAGTGGTGTATCCTTTGCTAAATAAGAGCAACCTTGACCAGGACAAACTTGAAAGTTACTGGCCAGTATCCAACATCCCATTTCTAGGAAAGCTTATTGAACAAACAGTCTGTAATCAACTCAGTGATTGGCTAAAAGAAAGAAACTGGCTAGATCCATGTCAATCTGGATTCAGACCCGATTATGGAACAAAAATAGTCCTTGTATCACAGAAACAGACAGGGGATTTGCCTCTGTGTTAGTACTGCTAGATTTCTTAGCAGCTTTTGACACTGGATCACACTATCAAGCTAGCACAACTGGCAGAGAGACAGGTATCAGTGGAACTCTGGAATTCGTTGCCGGAGAACGTTGTGAAGGCGGTTAGCTTGGCAGAGTTTAAAAAGGGGTTAGATGGTTTCCTAAAGGACAAGTCCATAAACCACTACTAAATGGACTTGGGAAAAATCCACAATTCCAGGAATAACACGTATAGAATGTTTGTACGTTTGGGAAGCTTGCCAGGTGCCCTTGGCCTGGATTGGCCGCTGTTGTGGACAGGATGCTGGGCTCAATGGACCCTTGGTCTTTTCCCAGTGTGGCATTACTTATGTACTTATGTAACAGTACTTGCCTGGTATCCATACTGCTTGTCACCATGGGCACTGACCTGTGGGGTACCACAAGGATTGATACTGTCACCTATTCTGTTCAATATCTACCTGTGTACTGTTATTTGAATAAGTTTTACTGCTGTAATTGTCTATTGCTTATGTTTGACTCATTCTTGCTGTACACCGCCTTGAGTGAATTTCATTTTTAAAAAAATCCTAATAAAGCTTGGAATCAAATTAAACCAAAATTTCTGCTTTCCCTCTACCATGCCATATTACAGGAAAAATTTCTTGTCAGTCTCACTATCATAATTTATTTCCTTTGGGTTTGATGGGAAAGGAGAAAATTGGAGCCAAATTAAAAAAAAAATCAGATTATTCCAGGTGCATAATATGGCCAAGCAATTCTAAGAGAACATATGTAAATCCTGTTTTTCCAACTGTAAATGAAGCAGAACTTTTCTAGTAGGAAGAGCTAGACAATTGCCCCACAACCAGAGGTCCATCTGTGTCAAAAGCATGGAAGTCATTAACATGGGCTACCACTGAGATGAGTTATTTTAATACTAAACTTGTGCTATTTTACCACAGGTCCCGTTTTATGCAATGAAACCTACTAACAACTGGGGTTAACAATAAACAACGAGTTTTAATGGTAGCCCACATTATAACCCCCCCCCCCCCCCCCAACTTAAAGAAAAAAAAAGAATGTCTCTGGAAATCAAAACCACTGCTATATGTAATAAAAGTGAGCCAAGTATAGGACAATCAAGCCATTGTGACATCACTGATGAGGTTGGCTCTTAGGCATGGGTGGAATGAGGCACTGTGACATCACAATATCACCTCTGGTTAACAGAGACTGAAACTCTTCACACTAAGGGGGGGCGGGAAGTTATCAGTGTGGGCTACTGTTAAAGATGGATTATTTTAGCACTAGTTTGTGCTGTTTTAGTACAGGTCCCAGTGGCGTTCCTAGGGTGGCTGACACCCGAGGCGGATCGCCGATGCGCTCCCCCTACCCGGGTGCAGCACGACACCCCCACCCCCGGCGAAAGGACACCTCCTCCCGGTGAAACGACCCCCCCCCCCGGGTGCATTTTTACCTGCTGGGGGGGGGGGTGCCGCGCGCCTGTCGGCTTCACTCGTTCCCTGCTCCCTCTGCCCCGGAACAGGAAGTAACCCGTTCCGGGGCAGAGGGAGCAGGGAACAAGCATTGCTGACAGATGTGCAGCACCCCCCCAGCGGCGTGCACCCAGGGCAGACCGCCCCCCCCTTGGTATGCCACTGACAGGTCCCATTCTGTGCAATAAGACCTAGTTACAATAATGGGTTAACAGTAAAATAACAGGGCTGGTGGTTGGAGGGCGGGGATAGTGCTGGGCAGACTTATACGGTCTGTGCCCTGAAAGGGACACATACAAATCAAGGTAAGGTATACACAAAAAGTGGCACATATGAGTTTATCTTGTTGGGCAGACTGGATGGACCGTGCAGGTCTTTCTCTGCCGTCATCTACTATGTTATTACGTCTTAACTGTAGACCATGTTGATACAACTTTTGAGAGGAACATCCCCCTTTTCTCCTTCCCACTCAGCTGAAGGGAGGCAGCCAGCTGTCCCAGTGCCTAACAGTTGCAAGACACTTAAATCGAACACCGATTGTACGCAGACATATACGAAGATAAAGCTTACCATCAGAACATTCAGATCTCAGCATCTGTATGTACAAAACATTTGTTGTAGGCTCTGTCGTAGCGCAGTTCCCAGCTTTTGAAAATGGATAACCAGAACCCAGCTGTTCTTGGTGTGGAACCGCATTTGAGTTGGACGTCATTATTATTCTCCCATTTCTTGGGACACGGGTAGTTCTCTGGCTACTTTCTGCTGGAGTGCAAACGTCTGTAGGGCCTGAGAGAACAGAATTCAGAGGCTTGGTTCTGGTGTGCCTTGGCGGCTGCTGTTCCTGCTTTTTATCAGCATGAGACGCCGCCGATTCCCAGATCTGTAGCTTTTGCTTGAAGGTGTTATGTGATACTGTATCCGCCGAGTTAACCACAGTTTTCTGCTTCTGCACGGTGGATGTTTCTCGTTGTGTACAGAGGCCAACCTTTGAAAGAAAGTTTCTAGCAGGGGAGGCCTCTAAGGCGTTTTTCTTCTTTTGTTTCAGATCCAGAGTGCTACATGTGACTTGTGAAAATGCTGGAAGTTCAGGTGGTTTTGGATCCCCAGGATGAAAAGGACCCGTGTTGCTCTCTGGAGACATAGACAAGTCCCCTTTCTTGGAGGCGTTGGCGTCAGATCCTGCACGCCTGAAGTTGATGCGCTCTTGCAAAGTGTTCCATTGGAGCCTATTGGTTGGTTTCGTTGAAGTATTGGAAGCAGGACATACATTTTGAAACCTGGCCCGAAGGGTTTTGAAGTCTGTAAGCATTTCCTCCTACAACACAATAGGACAAAAAGTGTTTCAGACCTCTAGGAAAATGAAAGTGGGAACAACTGTGTTGCCTGTATAGTGCTGACACACAGAAAACCAAAGTAGTCCCGTACTTTCTAGCAGAGATAGACAAAATCCAATGATCCATTTTCCCCTCCCCCCTCAAAAATTCCAAAAATGGCCAACAAATCTATAAGAGCAATTTTGCTTTTTTAAAAAAAGATAACCTCCCATTTAAGGAGTGGAGGAGTGGCCTAGTGGTTAGGGTGGTGGACTTTGGTCCTGGGGAACTAAGGAACTGAGTTCGATTCCCACTTCAGGCACAGGCAGCTCCTTGTGACTCTGGGCAAGTCACTTAACCCTCCGTTGCCCCATGTAAGCCGCATTGAGCCTGCCATGAGTGGGAAAGCACGGGGTACAAATGTAACAAAAATAAAAAAATAAGTATGGCCAACTAAATTACATTTAATTGGTGGAGAGGAAAACGGTAACGGAATTCAAACATGCGTGGGATAAACAGAAAGGAATCCTGTTCAGAAGGAAGGGATCCTCAGGAGCTTAGCCTTGAATGGGTGGCAGAGACGGTTGGGAGGCGGGGCTAGTGCTGGGTAGACATACGGTCTGTGCCAGAGCCGGTGGTGGGAGGCGGGGCTGGTGGTTGGGAGGCGGGGCTGGTGGTTGGGAGGCGGGGATAGTACTGGGCGGACTTATACGGTCTGTGCCCTGAAAAAGACAAGTACAAATCAAGGTAAGGTATACACAAAAAACTAGCACATATGAGTTTATCTTGTTGGGCAGACTAGATGGACTGTGCAGGTCTTTTTCTGCCGTCATCTACTATGTTACTATGAGATATGCATAATACAGGGCGAGGCATAAATAAATGCAGTTCTTTCAGCAACCACTTAGAATTTCAACAAGAAATTTGGCACACTTATTTACTTATACTAAAACATTTAGGTGCTCATTTTCAAAGCACATAGACTTACACAGCTACCATAGTAACCTCTATGTGCTTTGAAAATAAGCCTCTTTATTATCTTAAGTTATATTGATATTACTGACATTTTAGAATTACTACCTAGCAATTTTTACACTTAAAATTGCTTCCTGCCTCCTTAGTGGGGGTATCAAATGACACTTAACCGGAGAGTGCCGCTGAATATCCCCACAAACTACCTGACCAAAAAGCGGGCAGGTCAGGGGAGAAGTCCAGGGTGGTACCAGCATCTGCATAGCTATCTTTAGTTTTTAAAACCCTCCAGGTCAGTTTCCCCGGCCTGTCAATTATAACCCCTTCCCTCCAGGCTGTGATGCTCCAAGCCTCTCCCCTCCCCCAAACAAGCTCCCAACCCCCCTGATGTCTAGGTAGAGCCCTACGGGCCTACCTTTCTCCCTGGTGGTCCAGTGGGGGGGGGGGGGCTGTTGAGGCAGGAGTGCAGTCCCCTCGCTCCTGCCTCTTGTAGCTCCACTTTAAAATTGCTTCAACCTCTCACTGCACTAAACAAAGTACCGCAAGCTGAGGTGCAAGGGGCAGGAGCAAGGAGGCTGTGCCTCTGTCCCCAAAAAACCCTCTCTGAGCCACCAGGAAGATGGGTAGGCCTGAGGGGCCTACCTAGACATGGGAGGTGATTGTTTGGGGAAGGGAGGGACTTGGAGCATCACAGTCTGTGGGGGAGGAAGGTGAGGGGATTGGGAGGGTTTTAAAAAATAAAAATAGTTATGCAGGTACCGGCCCAATATTCAGTTGGGACCCACATAACTTTCTTAGGCGGGCCCCAGCTAAATATCGACCTGGACCTACATAAGCTCCAGGATAGTCAATGGCTCAGCACTGAAAACCCCCCCAGTGCTAATCTAGTCAGCGACAGTCAACTTTTAAAAGAATGCTGACCATTGGGAGTATTGAGACCACCTTTAATCAGGAGTAATGAGACCATCTTTGTGTGCGTGTCTCTATCTAACTGAAGGTGGCATAAAGCTGAGGATTCACCCAGGATGCCCGCATTGGTCCTGTTCTCTCCCCACCCCCCACAAAACCCTCAAGTACGGTGAAAGACTACCATTTTGGCCATGCTCACTTGGCATAGCTAAAGAAAAGGCAAAAGTTGGTATGTGGCCCATGTCATAACATGTTGCAGCATTTACAGGATGGGCCGCAGTATAATCCCATTGTTCAACTCTGTAGGAGCGGCCAGCAAGGGTACCATTTGCCTTTGCCTAGTTATTGAGATAACCTATATGAGTGAGTGTTTTACAGCTGATTTGCCCACAAGGAATCGCTAGAGGAGGCGGTCACCGAAGTTACAAATAGAAGCTTTTGAAGGGTCTTTGCACCTTTCTACCAAGTTGGCAAGAAGCCTAGGGTTCCTGTGCACTGAAAAAGGCCATGGACGTAGGAGAAGAGATGGATAGTTTTCTCCCCTTTCAACTGCAAGAAAAGTTGAATGGTTTACTGTTGTAGCCCTTCACAGTTATAGGCCTCACGGGGGAAGAGGCCTGATAGCCTATGGTGAGATGCTGAAGGCCTTTGATGCATTTGGAGTGGGAGGAGAAGACTTGCAGCCCAACAAGGAATTATACTGGGGGACAAAACTTCCAGCAATATGCTAATTTTCCATGTTGTTTAATGGATTTTTTTTTTTATTATGCTCAGGTTTTACAATTTGGGTTTTTTTTTAATTTTTTCATTTCAGGGACAATCAGTAGTGCATCTTACAATGCAAAATAAATTTTTTTGGTTGTTTCAGGTTTAAAAATTGGGCCAAAACATAGGGAAAGCTTAATGCACATCGGGGTCCTTTTACAAAGGCACACTAGCGTTTTTATTTATTTATTTGTATCCCACATTTTCCCACCTTTTTGCAGGCTCAATGTGGATTACATATTGCCGTTAACGGCGTTAACCAATTCCGGTCTGAACAGATACATGGTACGAATGAATACAAGTGATGTTGTGATAGATAAGGTACATGTAAGGTAGGTGTAGATTGGGAGAGCTTAGAAAGGGGGGGGGGGGGGGAGAAGGGCTAGATAATGTCCTTTACGTTCTTTGGTTGCATTGTGTCGCATGTGTCCATGTATTTTTATGTTGGGTCGGTGGGGTATGCTCTTTTGAACAGGACTGTTTTTAGTGATTTCCGGAAATTAAGGTGGTCTGGCATAGTTTTTACTATTTTTGGCAGTGCGTTCCATAGTTGTGCACTTAAGTAGAAAAGGCGGGATGCATAGGTGGATTTATATTTGAGTCCTTTGTTGCTTGGGTAGTGGAGGTATGATTGTGTAGATTTAGTGGTATTTCTAGCATACACTAAAAATAAGCCCGTGCTAAACGCTAGAGATGGCCATATATTCCTATGGGCATCTCTAGCACATGCTAAAAATGCTATCGTGCCTTTGTAAAAGACCTCCTTAGCTACTTGCCAAAAAGGAGTTTGGGCCTCAGTTTGGAGAAGAGACAATTTGTGATATTGTCAGATCAAAGTCCTCCCAGGGTCTGGTGAACATACAATGGTAGTGAGCTCACAGTGGAGAGAGTGCTGACCAAAAGCATTTCTCAGGGTGAATAGAGGAACGGGAGTGGACACAGAGGAACAAATGTCTCAGAAAGAGCTGAGAAAGCCTACAAGAGGACTTGAAGGAAAGGAGGAGCAACACAAGTGAAGAAATGACCATTGGCCTTTCTGTATTTAATCTTCTTTTGTGTGATGCTCAACAAGAGAGCTACTGTAACATTTTCTTGATTGACCCAGTGAAATATATATTTTTAAGCATACTTTCTGGATTGGATAGTGAAGTTCTTGATATTGACTGAGAGCCTAGAACAAAAGGATGAGAAACACTGGAGGGGTGAGTGAATGTCCAGCCAACTAGGGTTCTGAAGACTGACTTCCTCCTACCCCCAACCCAGGCCTTCAAGACCCCTGAAAAAGTAAAGAGGTCTGTTCATCTTTCAAGCTGCTGCACCCAGTCCACCAAGGGACCAACTACATGAAATCTTTGAAACATTGTTTAAAAAAAAGCTATACCAGCAAAAAGACTGTTGGTCTCACAGTAGGGGTGGGGGGACACCTAACAAACAACCATCCACAAAGATACCACACTTTAAAACTCACAACAGATTTGATCCAGAAGGAAATCATCTCAAAAGAAAACCATTTTCAAAGATGCCAAGTTGTCGCATTCCAGAAGTGAGCTCTGGATTTCCAGCAATCTCATTTTGATGCATTATAGGACTAGCAGTGCTGATTTCAGTGGGTAGTAACGTAGTAAATGACGGCAGATAAAGACCTGAACGGTCCATCCAGTCTGCCCAACAAGATAAACTCATTTAACATGGTATGTGATACTTTATACCCGAGTTGGATTTGTCCTTGCCATTTTCAGGGCACAGACCGTAGAAGCCCCTTAAAATTTACACTCAAGCCCATCCCTATCTATTCAGTCACAATCAGGGCGCAGACCACAGAAGTCCGCCCAGCATTGGTTTTATTCTCCAATTACCGGTGTCGCCAATCTCCACTAAGATTCCATAGATCCATTCCTTCTAAAGATTGAAGTTGTCAGAGGAACGAGTGACAGCTCTTTGGCCACAGAGCAGTAACAAGGTATTTCAACATTCTCACTCAGTGAAAAGAAGACACTGCTTTCTTCCCTAGCAAGATGCCCTGCTGATAGGATCCCTAGGATACTTTCTCCAAGACTAGAGATTCAGCAGTGCCCCATAGTAATCCTGTCCTGGGAGAGAAGAGAAAGTCCTAGGGCGAGTCATAGATGGACGGGCACTAAAACCATCCTCTTGGTTAACTGAGTGGATGGTAGTGAGATGGAAATTGCTCTGCACTGGTGCTTCACAGAGGAGCTACTCCCCTTCCCCTCCCCCGATATTCAGCCGGCGGCAGTGAGAATTTTGCAGCCCGCCGCCAGCATTATTTCAGGATATAACCAGGCTTCGGCACTGAATATCTGTTTAGGTTTTTTTTTTTTTTGGCCAGCCAAGTCAATATTCAGCCCTTGAACATATAAGCCAAACAGCTTAAAGATAGACTAGAATCAGGTACTACAAATCTAGATGGGAATGGAGTAACTTGGCATTTCCGCCAATCATCTCAGAATTCAAACATGCCTGTCTGCTTAGCCCTAGGAAACACACCTCTGCTGAATAATAAGCTTAACCCCAGGCAAGCTGTGAGCCAGTTTAGCTTGAAGACTAGTCCCAGAATGTACCAAAGGGGAGCAGAGATGCCAAATTACCCAGTTACAGGCTGGAGATGTTGGCACAGTCCTGGACTTCTGGTGTATTATGGAACTTGCAGTACTTAATTTAAACGAGAAGAATCAAGCGCTACAAATCCCACACTGCTCTGGGATGTAAGTTGAAAACCAGGGGTGTCCCAAAATCTCCAGCCTGGAGCTGGGTAACTTGGTATCTCTGGGGCAGTGACTAGGGATTGGGAGTGCTGAGCTGGCTATTTCTACCCACAAAGTGAGTCTTCTACTAAAGGGGAATCATAACTATTATTCTAAATGTTCTAGTCTTCTTGATAGACATTTTCCCAGTAACTCCCTTGCCTTGACTGTAGAATGAGAAATATATAGTCCCGTACTTTCTTCGGGACTAAAACAGATTTCAGTCTTTAAACAAGAAGAATTAGTAACCGACACATTGTTTAGATCTAGATAAAACTTTACTTGTCTCCCCCCTCCGTATTCACCTTCATAAGTAAATAGCCAAAGGGTTTTGCTGGCTCTGGAGTATTATTTTGTGCTGAGCATTGATTGAAGCCAGCTATGTAAATTCAAAGTCGGGGAATTGAGCTGATTTAATCATGGTTTTGTGCCGAACTTAAAACAGCTCCTTAAAATCGCACGAACATTCACTTTAATGTTCCAAATTTCTCAAGGAGGTTCAGAAAGGACTAGGGCTAGATAGCTTCCCCTTTTAGACTTTTTAATTAGGAGTGTGGTAGCCGTGTTAGTCCACTCTTAAGGTTATCAATAGAAATCAAACAAAATAAAACATGGAAAAGAAAATAAGATGATACCTTTTTTATTGGACATAACTTAATACATTTCTTGATTAGCTTTCGAAGGTCTCCTCTGTGAGGAAGGGAGACCTTCGAAAGCTAATCAAGAAATGTATTAAGTTATGTCCAATAAAAAAGGTATCTTATTTTCTTTTCCATGTTTTATTTTGTTTGATTTCTATTGATAGACTTTTTAATCAAATCCTAATTTTTGTACTTTAGAGGCAGGCTCAGGAATATATTCAGCGATTGCATAGGCATATTTATCAGATACATTACAGCAAAGTGGGAGGAGGGGAGAAGAGAACAAACACCCTGGTTGGATATTCATTTAGAATCTTTAAATATACGCGCGCACGTAAAAAAGCAGCGTATTTGAACTGCAAACTGCGCATTTTCTTTTTCATTGTGTTGCTGCAAGAAACTATCCCGAATACCTGTGAGCAGAATTAGCACCCAATAAAACTAAATCAGTGAGAACTGAAAATATAGAGTAGTCTTTAGAAATAAAAATGTTGGTTACCGTATCCATAGCTTTTTCTAGTCGTGTTCTCCTGCTACACCGCACATGCACACTGACCTTTTTTTTTGCTTTTGCTTTACTTCCTCCTAAGCGGAACAATTACCCTAGAGCCGCAGGTGTGAGAAAGCCTGGAAAGGGAGGGACAGCTGCATTTCCCCCACCTAAGACTCTTCTTCCTCCCCCGTGTGGTTACAGTAAAATTGTAAGGCAGGGAGGAGCAGATGGTGCCAATTTGTGTCAAATGCATCTTTTACCATGTTTTGTTTAATATCACTTTTATCTAAGGGAAAGTAAGATCTTCCCACAAGAAGTCTTGAAGCCTGTGTCCTCTTAAGAAGTGTCATCAAACACTGTTCAGATAAGGAGAGAGAGTCCGATTATGCTGAT
Source organism: Microcaecilia unicolor (assembly GCF_901765095.1). NCBI lineage: Eukaryota > Metazoa > Chordata > Amphibia > Gymnophiona > Siphonopidae > Microcaecilia > Microcaecilia unicolor. Next base: position 33,130,527 of record NC_044036.1, read on the forward strand.
CCTTTGCATAAATCTGCCTTTAATCTTTAACTCACCTTCTGAGCTTGCACCAGCTGTCACTTGCTTCTGGAGTTAACTAAAGACTCCTCCCTGAGGCTGTCGTCTGCCACCCTGGCCAGGAGCTGATTGCTTTCTGGGAGCAGGTTTCTCTTACACTTAGATCTTAACACGTTATTTTCTGCTGATATTTTCCTAAGGCTAGTCTTTAACTTTCACTTCTGTTTACAATAAATATATCCAAAGTAATTTTGCCAAGACAATTATTTCAAGGGGGGGAGGAGGGTCATGCATTTTAACAAGCAAACAAGCTTTGAGAATCAGACTACCACTATTTTCAGCAGCTTCTCCTGCCTGGTTAACTAGCACTGAATATTGTCCCTTTAATGCGCAAACACCAAAGGGGCCCTTGTGTTCAATTCTGGTCGCCGCATCTCAAAAAAGATATAGTGGAATTAGAAAAGGTGCAGAGAAGGTCGACGGAAATGATAAAGGGGATGGGACGACTTCCCTATGAGGAAAGGCTAAAGCGGCTAGGGCTCTTCAGCTTGGAGAAAAGGCGACTGAGGGGAGATATGATAGAGGTCTATAAAATAATGAGTGGAGTTGAACGGGTAGATGTGAAGTGTCTGTTTACTTTACGCTTTCCAAAAATACTAGGACTAGGGGGCATGTGATGAAGCTACAATGTAGTAAATTTAAAACGAATCAGAGCAAATGTTTCTTCACTCAACGTGTAATCAAACTCTGGAATTCGTTGCCAGAGAATGTGGTAAAAGCGATTAGCTTAGCAGAGTTTAAAAAAAGGTTTGGCTAGCTTCCTAAAGGAAAAGTCCATAGACTGTTATTAAATGGACTTGGGGAAAATCCACTATTTCTGGGATAAGCAGTATAGAATGTTTTGTACTATTTTTTTTTGGATCTTGCCAGGTATTTGTGACCTGGATTGGCCACTGTTGGAAACAGGATGCTGGGCTCGATGGACCTTTGCTCTTTCCCAGTATGGCAATACTTATGTACTTACAACGCCATGGTAGAGCTACCGTGCTGTTGGCATTTGCCGATCGGGCACTAGCACCAGCCTACTGCATGCCATTTCCAGCGTGATGGAGTGTGGTAGCCGTGTTAGTCCACTCTTAAGGTTATCAATAGAAATCAAACAAAATAAAACATGGAAAAGAAAATAAGATGATACCTTTTTTATTGGACATAACTTAATACATTTCTTGATTAGCTTTCGAAGGTTGCCCTTCTTCGTCAGATCGGAAATAAGCAAATGTGCTAGCTGACAGTGTATATAAGTGAAAACATTCAAGCATTACTATGACAGTCTGACAGAGTGGGAGGATGGGGGTGAGTAGGAGGTATGCATGGGGACATCAAAGCATATCATTGATATTCTAACAGGATGGGCGTCGATAGGTGAGGGGTGGGGTGATCAACAGAGACATACAGTTTTATGGTTTATAATGGGCTAGGAACCCCAGATCCTTGTTAAGTCCTTTCTGTTGGGTGTTAAAATATTCAATCATTCTGACTTCAAAGGTCTTACGTTCTTGTATGGTTTTAAAGTTACCTTTCAGGATTCTCACTGTGAAGTCACTGGTACAGTGTCCTGGTCCTGTAAAATGTTGACCAACAGGTGTGGGAACCCTACTGGCACCAGCATTGTTCATGTGATGTCTATGTAAATTGAATCTTGTCTTAAGCATCTGGCCTGTTTCTCCAATATAGCATCCTTCGTTACATTTTTTACACTGAATGATGGGAAATTACTTTTATTTTTAGCAATGAGGGCAGTGCTGTTCATAGCCCAGTTACCACTGAGTTAGTGGAGGAGTCCTTCCCACCTCCTAAATAGGGGGTGGTAAGAGCTCACCTAGGAAATGACTTTTATCTGCTGTGGTAAACGGGGCATCGGTGCAGGGGAAATCCACCCGCCAATGCTACCACAGGGCCACCTTTACCACAGCTTTGTAAAAGGGGCCCTAAATTAAGAAGAATTTTCAGCTAAACATTTAAATCTTTGGTCCAGCCTAGTTAGAAGACGTAAATGAAATGACAAACTATACAGGAAAACTTGAAAAGAGAAATATCTATTGTGTGGAGCCTAGGTGCCCAATTGGTTTAAATATTCATCTAGTATTTTATTTACTATGGGGCCCTTCGGCGGTAAGCCCAACGCAGGCTTACCGCTCGATCATCTGGGACTACTGCTGGCTTAACGTGGCTGCCGGAGGCAGTTCCACCCCGAGCTTGTGCCATTTCCAGGGGAAAAAGAAAAACCCCGGAAATGGCGTGCAAAGCGATAACCCGGTGGTAATCGGGCATTGGTGCGTGCTGCCTAGTTACCACTGGGTTAGCACTGGAGCCCTTATTGCCACCTCAGTGGGTGGCGGTAACAGGGTCGTAGCCAGACTTCGGCGGGAGGGGGGTCCAGAGCCCGAGGTGAGGGGGCACATTTTAGCCCCCCCCCCCGGCGTTGCCGACCCCCCCCCCCAGTGTTGCCGACCACCCCCCTCCGCCATTGCCGACCCCCACCTGCCGACAGCCCTCTTGACCCCCCTCCCACCGCCAACCCTCCCTCGCCATTGCCTACCTGCTGAGGTCCTCTGCTTCCTTCGATCTGTTTCTGAATCTGACGTCCGGAAAACAAGATAAAGGTTACGAACAAGTGACAAGTTAGAAGTCAAAAGCAGCATCAAACAGGTAGGCCTTTAGCCCAGATTTGAAGGCGGCCAGGGATGGAACTTGACGTAACGGCTCAGTAAGTCTATTCCAGGCATAAGGTGCGGCAAGGTAAAAGGAACGGAGTCTGGAGTTAGCGATGGAGGAGAAGGGGGCAATTAGGAGAGATTTACCTAGTGAACGGAGTTCCTGGGAAGGGGTGTAGGGAGAGATGAGGGTGGAGAGGTAGTGAGGGGCTGCAGAGTGAATGCACTTGTAGGTCAATAAGAGGAGCTTGAATTGTATACGGAAATGGATAGAGAGCCAGTAAAGTGACTTCATGAGAGGGCTGTATGACAAAACATGTTTTTAAGCTAACCCACCACTTTACTGTCTTTTGAATGATCTTCTACATCAGGTTTGTCCAACCTACGGCCCGCGAGCCAGAATGTGGCCCTTGGAAGCTTGGCAAGCCTTGCGATGCTTATAGTGGGATTCCTGCTTCCCTGCCGCAACTCAGCTCTCTGTAGGCTTGAGCTATGCGGGGCTGGAAGTTCAGGTTGGTCTTGCGGTTTCAAGTGTCACAAGACTAACCCGAACTTCCAGTACCACATGGCCCAAGCTTGCGGGGACATGTGTTGCAGTGGGAAAGCAGGAATTCCACTGTTTCTTCTGCAGCTGAAGCCAGGTGAGGGTAAAGAGACTGGGTAAAGACTAGGAGAAGGGGATACATGTGTGTGAGAGAGAGAGAGATCGGGTGAAGACTGGGAAGGGGACAATGCACCATTGTATTTTGGCCACTATTTGATGAAACATGCAACAATACGATGGTGCGTGTTTTGGCCCTTCAAATGTTACATATAAAATGTGGCCCGTGATATAAAAAGGTTGGACAAGTCTGTTCTATATCTTTATGTTCGTTGAGGAAAGGATTGGTAAGACAGTTATAATATTTATTGCATCTGGTGATTAGATCCATCAAGGTGCCAAAGGACAGAAAACAGGAGCACCCCTCCAGGGAACTTCAAAGGAGTCAACACAAGAGCAGAGGGTGACAAACTGACTCCAAGCCTAGGAGATGATATGCAAAAATCCTTTATTCAGTAGCACCAGATGAATGACCCAACACAAGTCTGTGTTTTGGCGGACGCAACTGCCTGCTTCAGGGGCCAACAGAGTAACTTAAAACACACTCCTACCTAGATCAATCACCTAGAGGGCTGATGGGGGTGCTTCAGTTATTTTATTTATTTATTTATTATGATTCATTTGCCACCTTTTTGAAGGAATTCACTCAAGGCAGTGAACAGCAAGAATAAGTCAAACGTAAGCAATAGACAATTACGGCAGTAAAAATTTTTAAACAACAATACAAAGGATGGCGTAGTATGCTATATTACAATGTCAACACAATACACAATAATATATTCACCATTAGGAGTATGTGTTCAATTAGCTCAGCTTAAAAACTCAAAAAGCATTAAATGTAGATCAATCTTATTAAGGATTTGATCATTATTAAGATTTAGTTCATGCCTTTATCTGTTGTAGCTCAAGGCGAGTTACATTCAGGAACCGTAGGCATTTCCATGTCCCAGGAAGTTCTCAGTCTAAAAGAGCATTTCTATAACCGTGCATGTAAGATCTGAGTAATTAATATGTGAAAATGGAGAAGCACTCAGATGAGTGACTCACTCATGTCACAGTCTGCAACATTATAACCATTAACCAGGTGTTTTTTTAAACTATCTTTCATAGGGCAAACTCCAAGAAAATGTGCTTAATAACTAGTGCTCAACTGTGTCTTTCATATTCATTGAATCCATATACGTATATATATTTATCTAAATATTTGAATGTCTGTATCATATCACCCCTGTATCTCCTTTCCTCCAGGGTATACATGTTCAGGTCCTCAAGTCTTTTCTCATACGTCTTGTGACGCAAACCCAGTGGCGTACCAAGGGGGGGGGGCGGTGGGGGCGGTCCACCCCGGGTGCACGCCGCTGGGGGGGTGCCGCGCGCCGGTCAGCGTCGTTCGTTTCCATGCTCCCTCTGCCCCGGAACAGGAACAGTGTCCCGCCTTCTGCGGTGATGCATTTCCTGTTTCCGCGAGAGCGGGACACTGTGTGCAGAGAGAAGGGAGAAGCTGGCGGTGAGCCTGTAGTCTTTTTCTTCATTGACGTTGCTGCCACGGAAATAAAAGATGAAAATGCGCGGGGCGGGAGGGTGGGCTGCACCACAAGCGGAAGTCGACGATTGGGCTGGGGAGGCTTAGCCTCCCCAAGCCTCTTATACGGGGCGCCTATGGGAGGAGACATTAGATAGCAGGCAGATTCTACAATGCTGTCACCAGGACAACAATGGCTACCTTGTGTTGCTGCTCCTCAGAGGACTCACAGCCTCCCAAGTAGAGAACCAGAGGGTAAGGCAGTTAAGGATAATTCTATAATGAGGTGTCTGGATTTACATGCTCCTTACACATGTTAATTTATAGAATACTGTCACTTATACATATAAAATGTACACATGCCCATGAAAATGCTAGCAGGGTGCCTAGGAACTGTTTTATAATGGCTAGGGGTGGACTGACCATACAGTCAACTGGGCAGTTCCCAAGGGCCCAAAGGCTCTGGGGGGCCCAATGTGTCTCTCCCCCCCCCTGCATACTACAGCCCCCTGATCCTCAGTGGGCCCTCTCCGGGCCTACCTTGAAGGGTCATGGTGGTCTAGTGGCCTCTTCGAGGGCAGGAAAGAACCCCACTCTTTCCTGCCTGCTGCCGCTGCTCTGCCATGTTTTCAAAATGGCTGCTGAGATTTCCTACAGCACTTTTTCGAGATTGCTGAGATCTGCGAGACTACTGCAGGAAGTCTTGGCAGCCATTAAGAGGAAGCGATGGTGCTTTGTGGAGCAGTATCAGGAAGCAAGGAAGAGTGGGGTTCTTTCTTGCCCCTGAAGAGGGCACTAGACCACTAGGGCTCTTCAAGGTAGGCCCAGGGAGGGCCTATTGAGGCTCTGTGGCTGTAGTGGGCAGGGGGGCTGTAGTGTTTATGAGGGGGACTGGAAACAAAGGTGTCGGCTGTTGTGTGCATGAAGGAGTGCTGGAAACAAAGGTGGATGGTGTGTGTGCATATGTGCATGCTCGTGTGTGTGTGGGGGGGGGGGGGGGGGGCTGGAAACAAAGGTGGCTGGAATGTGTGTACTGGGGGGGGGGGGGAGGAGAATGCAGGAAACAAAGATGGGTGGGTGGTGGCCAGGGTGGCGGCCAGGAGGGGGCCCAATGACTTTTACTCCACAGGTGCCCAGATCACTATCAGTCCGACCCTGATAACGGCACACATAAATGGCATAGGATGTAAATGTGAGAGGTTGTACATGTGGGGGAAGCTTATGGGCGTAACTTACTGAATACTGTGAGTTATGCTCATCCCGACTGCATTTCGGCACCTGCAGTTATGTCAGGTTTGTGGCTGCTGTAAATGCGGGTGTGAAGATTTAAGGATCTCCGATACCAGATTACGCTAGCGTTCTATAATGGAAACTGGATACTCAGATGCTGTTATACAATAGGCTGCTGGTACATATCTTTGGGGCACCTAAATGGAGGTACTACTTATAGAATTGCCCTCTTTCGGTAAATTCCATATATGGTGCCAAATGTTAGGCCCTGCTTCCGTGCTGAATTTTCAGTGCAATAAAAGCATTCTAATGGATGCAAAGTGCCAAAATGGGGCAGAAACGGCAGTTCTGCATGAAAACACATTTGCAAACCCATTTATGGAATAGGGCTTCAGTGTTCTGCATGGATCTGCAAAGGGGGTGTGGGCATGGGAGGAGTATGGGTGGGCCAGGGGCGTTCCCTTAAAATTCACACAGTGTTGTAGAATACAGGGGATCTGCATCCAACTTGCATTGCAGGATTTACACCTGATTTCGGTTGGTGTAACTCTTCACACCCAAAGTTGATTACAAATTTCAGCATTACATGCGACTAAATTTAGTATCGTGGATGGGCGCTCAGCATACAAACCGAGGCATAATCGAATGCGAACGCCCATCTCCGTGGGTGGTCATACGAAAGGGCGGGACAAACTGCATTTTCGGAAAAAGATGGCCGCCCATCTTTTTTTCGCTAATACGGGTTGTGTGGGGCAAATGCCTAGGATTTGGGCGCTTGTGAGCTGGGCACTATCGGTTTTTAGCGATAATGGAAACTGAAGGCGCCCATCTCAAAAACGAACAAATCCAAGGCATTGGGTCGTGGGAGGGGCCAGGATTCGTAGTGCACTGGTCCCCCTCACATGCCAGGACACCAACTGGGCACCCTAGGGGGCACTTTTACAAATTAAAAAAGAACATTAAAAGAGCTCCCAGGTGCATAGCACCCTTCCCTTCTGTGCTGAGCCCCCCAAACCCCCCCCAACAGCCACTGCCCACAAGTCTACACCATTACCATAGCCCTGAGGGGTGAAGGGGGGCAACTACATGTGGGTACAGTGGGTTTTTGGGTTTTTTTTTCGAGGGCTCAGCATTAAGCACCACAAGTGTAACAGGTAGGGGGGGATGGGCCTGGGTCCACCTGCCTGAAGTGCACTGCACCCACTAACAACTGCTCCAGGGACCTGCATACTGCTGTGATGGAGCTGGGTATGACATTTGAGGCTGGCATACAGGCTGGAAAAAAAAAGTTTTTAAAGTTATTTTTTTTGGTGGGAGGGGGTTAGTGACCACTGGGGGAGTCAGGGGAGGTCATCCCGGATTCCCTCCAGTGGTCATCTGGTCATTTAGGGCACTTTTTTTGGACTTGTTCGTGAAAAAAAAGGGTCAAAAAGTGCCCTAAATTCTCGCTAAAAACGGCTATTTTTTTCCATTATCAGCAAAAGCCGCCCATTTCTGTTCGGTCAATAACCACGCCCCAGTCCCGCCTCTGACACGCCCCATCAAATTTGGCCATTTCCGCGACGGAGTGCAGGTGAAGATGCCCAAAATCGGCTTTCAATTATACTGATTTGGGTGCCCACAGGAGAAAGACGCCCATCTCCTGATTTGGCTCGAAATTTGGGCGTCTTTCTCTTTCGAAAATAAGCTGGAAAGTATGCTAAAATTTAGGTGTATTCTATAAAGTACGCCTAATTTAGGCGTACTTTATAGAATATGCCTAGGCATATCTTTTTTCGGCAACAATTTTTTAGGCATGATATATAGAATCTAGCCCTATGTGTCTATTTCTGACTCTGCCTACATTTTGTGTACTTTGTCCAGATTCTTCCTCTGAACACACCTACACACAGGTCACATAAACATAGACACCTTCTTGTCAAAGAGCATACTTTAACACACATATTTCATGTGGTAATTTTCATTAAAGGTCTTTTATAAAAAGTGTTTATGTACTAAAAACTTTACAAAATTATCTCATTATATCTAATATTTACAGTTACAGATAATGCAACACGGCAAGTCTATTAGGAATTTAATGGCGGAATTTTACAATAGTCTGGTTGATACATTAAGGAATGATGTGGTCATCCTTCAATCTGTGCAGGAATAAGTGAAGAGGATTGCTAATGCACGTTGCTTGGAATAAATGCAGAACAAACAAGATGGAGGGAACTCAACACTGTCCAAATGGAGTCAAGAGGAATCTCCTTTGGTTGCGATGTTATTCCAGCTGAGTAGTACAACAAAAAAAGTGGGAGAGCGACCAAGGATACCAAAGACAGGAAGATGTACATTAAATGAGAAAGTTTATTTGAAGTATGAAGACTCGACACAACGTCGTGTTTCGGCAACCAAAGACAGCTAGCAGGAAAGTGCTTTGTGCAATGTTGGGGAGCTGATCCTGATCAGAGTCTGAAGACCCTGTCCGAACTTCATCTCGAACTTGAGCTGAATCTTCCAGTTGTACAGATACGATACCCAACAACATAGAAGCACCTATCACCGCAATTGCAACAGAAAGACACCATTCAGTATGCAGTTTGGCACACAGGCCCAAAGCATTATCAGGTCCAGATAGACTAAGTAGAATGTCACCCTCTTGGCAAGGACTCTAAGGGCTGCTTTGAGTGTGTGTGTGTGTGTGTGTAGGGGGGGTGGCTCCCTCAAGTTTTCCCTTACACTTAAGTATCAAGAAAAATTAGACAATAGAGGAAAACAAGTCAACCTAGACCCACTTCAAAGATTATTAATTTAATTATACTACTCTGATTTCTTTTAACTCTATCTTCTCTTTTCAGCCTATGCTCTTTATGGGAACCAGAGAAATGTTGTGGGTCTTAAATGCTCACAGTACATAGCAGACACTAAAGATGGCCACAGAAGAATAAACTTAACATTTTATGCCTTCTCACATCTTGCATTTAAGCCCTGGCGTTGAGCTCAGCCTTTTGGTCTTTTGCACACTTCTCTACTACCTCTGCTGTTAACTTCATTAGCATAAATTTAATTGTGCTGTTTGCTGATGTCTACACAAAGCTTTGCATATTGTTAGCTCATGCACAAAACTCATTTTTGCGTCTTGTGCCCAAAACATTGTGCGCTAAGGCCTAGCCTAACCAGTGTGCAAAGCCTAGTGCACTGTATTGCATCAGTCCCAGAGACAACATTATTGAAGCTGATACAATCAAAAAGAATGTTTTGCCATGAGTTTTGAGCTTGGGAGATGAGGTGGTAAAGAAAAAATAGGCTGAAGACAGGGGTGTCAGAGGACTTTTGCAGGCGGACTAATCAAATGGGGTGGCTTGTTGACCAACGAAAAAAGTAGCTAATTCTGTTGAGAAATCTATATAGTACTAGTGCTTTCAATTATGTTAAAATATTTTATTACATAAGGTTCTCAAGTTTTTGCAGACGGGAATAGCTTGAATTAATTCAATAAGGAACCTTATTCTCTTTAAGAAATACGTTTAGTCTTTCCGTGATCTAAAATAGTTCTGTGTACTTTGTGAGCAAGAAGGCTTATCCCATTTCTTAAAATTATCAACTCATTTATCTCTATATAGGTCGATATACAAATATTCATACAGTAAGCACTGGGCTCTACCCATGAAAATAACAACCAAATCGTAACTTTAGCTAGACATCTCAATATCCGGCCAGAAGTCATGCATTTCGAAGGAGGCAGGAATAGAGGTGTTCTGGGGTTGGAGGCCAGACTTTACCTTGACAGTGGTGACGTATTCAGCCATCATATAGATATGTAGTCATTAAGAGGTAGTCTACAAAAAGCAGGCCTTAACATAAATAGATCAATTTGAGTTTAGGAGCACATATCAGCAGTCCTACCCAGGGGTGTAGCCAGACACCCAATTTTAGGTGGGCCTGGGCCCAAGATGGGTGGGCAGAAGAACCATGCCCCATCCCACAGGTGATTTGGTCTCTCCTTCTCTCACCTGCATGCCATATGGTCTCTCAAACACCCCCCCTCCCCTGCATACCTTTTAAATAGCAGATCTTCACCAGCAGCATGCAGCAACTAATACACACTGCTCATGTTGGCCCCACAGCCTTTCCTCTGATGCAACTTCCTGTTTCCGCATAGGCGGGAATACATCAGAGGAAAGGCTGTGGTGCTGGTGTGATTAATATGCATCAGTCGCTGCTCACTGCAGGTGAAGATCTGCTATTTACAAGGTATACAGGATGGACAGTTGTTGGGAGTTTTCGGATGGTGGGACTTTGGGATCCCTGCCGGCCACATCATAGATGTGCTGCTACTGGGTGGGCCTGAGCCTAAAGTGGGTGAGCCTGGGCCCACCCTTGGCTACGCCACTGGTCCTACCTAAAGAAAGGGCCACTGAATATTGAGTGGGTACGTCTAAGTACATAAGCATCACCACAAGCAAGACCTGGATCAGACTGATGGACCATCGAGACCTGTAACCTGTTTTCCAGAAGTGCAATCAAGGTCACAAGTGCCTGGCAAGATCTTATTTATCTTTTATTTTAGTTACATTTGTACCCCGCGCTTTCCCACTCATGGCAGGCTCAATGCGGCTTACACGGGGCAATGGAGGGTTAAGTGACTTGCCCAGAGTCACAAGGAGCTGCCTGTGCCTGAAGTGGGAATCGAACTCAGTTCCTCAGTACCAAAGTCCACCACCCTAACCACTAGGCTACTCTTCCACTAGCAACATTCCATGTAGAAGTCGGCCCTTGCAGATCACCAATGTGGCCGCGCAGGCTTCTGCTTCTGTGAGTCTGACGTCCTGCACGTACGTGCAGGACGTCAGACTCACAGAAACAGAAGCCTGCGCAGCCTTCTACATGGAATGTTGCTAGTGGAATAGCAACATTCCATGTAGAATCTCCAATAGTAGCAACATTCCATGTAGAATCTCCAATAGTATCTATTTTATTTTTGTTACATTTGTCCCCTGCGCTTTCCCACTCATGGCAGGCTCAATGCGGCTTACATGGGGCAACGGAGGGTTAAGTGACTTGCCCAGAGTCACAAGGAGCTGCCTGTGCCTGAAGTGGGAATTGAACTCAGTTCCTCAGGTCCCCAGGACCAAAGTCCACCATCCTAACCACTAGGCCAGTGGCAGCCCTATCTTTAAATACAGTCCCCATAATGTTAATGAGCTGAAAGGTTTAGACACTCACTGCTTCCTTCATGCACAAATAGAGAATTATTAATCCTCCCAATTATTGGATTCATTCGCCAGTTTTAAAGAAATCTCCCTTTTGAGGGCTGGTCCATTCTGTGTTCACATCCAGTTGCCTCATCAATGAGGCTATTTTATCAGATAAATTCACCAACTTTAAAATGTAAATATAAACTTTGTTAATTCCTGTTGCAAAACTATTGCCCTTCAGTACGTTCCGGTAACTTGAAATGATTAAATGATAAGGCACAGCCTTTGTCAATGATTTACAGGCATTTTTTTTTGTTTTGTTTTGTAATACAGTCAGACGTGATGCTACTCCTAAACTTCAATATAGAGGTTCCAAGTTTAAAACAAATCATATATTTTTAAAGTTAAAATCAAAATACATCAGCACGGAATATACCGAGATGAAAATGCCGGCTTCCAATCATATTTCTTCTCTGATCCTTTTGATAATCTATTTTCTGTCCTGCTTGGGCACAATTACAGGAGACAGTAAGCTGGACGAATTTCTTGCACTGAGGTATGTACCGTTTGCCCAATGACTTTAAGAACTAAAATAACAATGTGTATTTTAAATCAGAGAGAGTTGTTTAATTATAACTTTTGGAGGAGCGCTGTATTGCATTTCTGACAGTAATGAGCAACATAAGAATATAATCTGCATATTATCGTCATCATTTTCAGCTTAATTGAAGATACTTAGCAATAGTTTTCCTGCATATTCATAAAATCGTTCCAGTTTAATATGTTAATGATTTATCCATGCTATTTGCGCTTTTCTGCAAGCAAATATGCCATAGGCTTGCTTGCCTTGCAAGACTGGTTTTCAGAATCCATTTTTAGGGCTGGAATAAAGGCATGGGAATAATGGGGAACATCGGAAATGGCCGCACGCTCAACCCGGACGTACCGCCAGCGGCCACATTGGTCGGGCGGTAGTTCAATTTTATCATGCAATAAGCCCGCATTGGGCTTAGCTCCGCTTTGTAAAAGGGCCCCTAAGTGACTTTCCTAAGATCACAAGGAGCTGCAGTGGGATTTGAATCAGGTTTCACTGGTTCTTAGTGTACTAGCAAGAAGCACTGTTCCCTCTAATCTCGGTGGTAGTCCTCCAATTGCATTGTTGCCAGTGGGGGGGGGGGGGGGGGAAACAGTGCTTTAACCAGGGCCGTGCCAACACAGTAAGTGTGGTAAGCGCCACAGGGGGGCGCCTGCCTTCAAGGGCGCCGTGCCGTCCTGTTCTATTTTTTAAAAAAACCTTACTCCTCCGCTCCATCCCCGATTCCCTGGCGCTGTAAATTTACCTCGCTCCGCCTCCGACGTCTGCGCAGTGTCAATGAAAGCGCTGCCTGTCTGACGTCTCTCCACCAGCCTTCCCTTCGCTCCTTCATTCCCTCTGTGTCCCGCCCTCAAGGAAATGACATCAGAAGAAGGCGGGGCACAGAGGGAACGAACGAGCGAAGGGAAGGCTGGTGGAGAGACGTCAGACAGGCAGCGCTTTTACTGACGCTGCGCAGACGTCGGAGTCGGAGAGAGGTAAATTTAAAGCGCTGGGGAATCGGGGATGGAGCGGAGGAGGCTCAGGCTGAATGAGAAGTATGCTCAGAGCCTCCTCTGCAGGCCAAACCCAGCCATTTCCTCCATCGCGCCCCAGACGGCAGCTTGGGGGAGCAGCGTTCGGCTTTTTGGCACCGCCCAGCTCTTCCACACGCCTTGGAGCCAGGCGGGGGTGTGCGCGCGCCAACTGATGGTCTGCAGAGGGGTGCCAGAGACCCTAGGCACGGCCCTGGCTTTAACACTGTGTCTTCCATTGGGATAGGCAGGTTCCCTGGAGTCCTGCAGAGCTAGCCTGTCTCTTACTATTGAAAATGTGATAGTGAAACAGTGCCATCTACTGGCAGGACTATAGGTGGAGGACTCCCGCTCAGCTTAAAAAGAACAGTGACATGAAGGGTAGAAATTGGCCTTACACTGCAAGCATAGACATTTACACCCGATCTGGAGCGGGTGAAAATAACTTGGCCTATGATTTTTAAGTACACATGTAGATAAGACTGTTTTGGGGGGTCAATATTCAGCATGGTTTAAGCGGACGGAAGAGGCTGCTGCCTGATTAAACAACTCTAAGCAGGCTGATCGCCAATATTCAGCAGCACTTAACTGGGTGGTGCAGCTGAATATTGGCCCTGGGCAGTGCAGCACTGGTCTGTGGGTAGAGCTTGGGTGGAGCCAGCACTTCACAAGTTAGTGGTGATATTCACTCCGCTAATCGGATAAGTAAGCACATAAAGTTAGGACAGCAAAAAAGTTATTCTAACTTTATCCGTCAGACTAAGAGGCACCAGTTTGAATATCAGCTGTGCTCAATTAACTTCCAAGTGACTGCACTGACCTGGACAAGGCTCACTGTTGAATATCTGGTCTTAATTTAGCCGGTGGCTGCCAGCAGCTTAAAAACCACTGACTGCCACAGCTGAATATTGGGCCCTATCCCCGGGATTTATATATGCACCTTAATTTTCGCATGGAAAATGAAGCATATTCTATAACAATGCACATTAGGGGCAGTGGCATAGCTACGTGGGGCCACGGGGCCCTGGGCCCCCATGGATTTGGCCCTAGACCCCCCTGGCAATGGCCCTCTTGACCCCCCTCCCGTCGCCAACCCGCCTTTGCCTACTGCACGTACGTGCAGGACATCAGACTCAGAAACAGAACGAAGGAAGAAGAGGACCTCGGCTGGCGGGGGTTGGGGTCTCCTGCCAGCAAACGTAGGCGACGGTGGCAGCGGGGGAGGGTTGGTGGTGGGAGGGAGGGTCGAGAGGGTCATCAGCAGGGGGGGGTCAAAGTTGTTGTTAGTGGTGGTGGTGGCGTTGGGGGGTTTCAGCAATGGCCGGGGGGGGGGGGCTAAAATGTGCCCCCTCACCTCGGGCTCTGGACCCTCCTCCTGGAGAAGTCTGGCTTTTACTAAGGCGCATAGGCGCCTATGCGTGTCCAATGTGCACCAAATTGTAACTACCACCCAGCTACAGCATGCCCCGGGCAGTAATTCCATTTTTGATGCGCAGCCAAAACACACGGTAGAAAATATTTTCCAGTTTCTACTGTGTGGCACTTACCGGCAGGAATAGGTGGTTTATGCGTGCTGGCCGCTTACTGCCCAGTTAGCGCGTGAGACCTTACCGCTAAGTCAATGGATGGTGATAAGGTCTCAGGCCAAAAATGGATGCGCGCTGGTTTTAATTTAACCACACGTCCATTTTCGGCCACAAAAAAAGCCTTTTTTTTCCCAAGCGAGGTGAAAAATTGATCCCGTGTCTAAAACGCACGCCTAAACCAGCGCATTCCAATTTCAGGCGCGCCTTAGTAAAAGGGCCCTTTAATTGGCTAACAAGTTAATCAGTGCTGATAATTAGATGTTAACAAGCAATTATCAGCACTAATTGTCATTAATTAGACTTTACACGCACTACTTGCTAAGTGTATTCTGTAACGTGCTGCGCATAAATTCTAAGTCACATAGTTGAAAAATGGGTGCAGTTATGGACGTGGAATGGTTGGTTCATGGGCATTTCTAAAATCTACATGGTTCTTATATCATACACCCGCTCCGCACCTAATTACAGCAGGTTTAACTTGATGTAATTGACCGCACCATGAAATGGAGAGGATCAAAGTACACAGCACAAGCCAGTGGCGTAGCCAGACTTGACATTTTTGGTGGGCCCAGAGCTAATATGGGTGGTCACTATGTATATAGGTACAAATTAAAGTGAACTTGGGGGCTCTTTTAGTAAGTGGTGGTGGCCGCAAAGTGCGCCTATTGCGCACGGAAACAGCTGTCCTGCATCAACATAAACCTCTTCCATAAATGCGGGTAGCAGAAGCATAATAAAGTAACCTTCTTTCTAAAGCTTTGCAGCCCCAAAACCCCACAATCTAGATCAGTGGCTGGGACACACCCAACAGATATGTTCATTTAGGCGACTCACTGAACACTGCAGTCTGTGACAGAACCAAAAAGAGCCCAAATATCATTTAGTTTAAAAAAAAAAAGGTTGCAAGGAAAATATAAAACTCTCAATTCAATAATCATTTTCAATAACCATTCATTTACACAAATGAATACATTTAAATTTTTCACAAATGTTAACATATCAAAAACCACATGAAGGAAAGAAAGTTCAAGAATTCTTAATGATAAACATATGCAAAATCGTATTGTCAACATCAAGATTTTTTTTTCACCTACTGTAGCATACAGAATATAAAGGAGGAGGAGTGACCTAGTGGTTAGGGTGGTGGACTTTGGTCCTGAGGAACTGAGTTCGATTCCCACTTCAGGCACAGGCAGCTCCTTGTGACTCTGGGCAAGTTCACTTAACCCTCCATTGCCCCATGTAAGCCACATTGAGCCTGCCATGAGTGGGAAAGTGTGGGGTACAAATGTAACAAAAATACTATTGGAGATTCTACAAGGAATGTTGCTACTATTGGAGATTCTACATGGAATGTTGCTATTCCAGTAGCAACATTCCATGTAGAAGGCTGCGCAGGCTTCTGTTTCTGTGAGTCTGATGTCCTGCACATACGTGCAGGACGTCAGACTCACAGAAGCAGAAGCCTGCGCGGCACATTGGTGATCTGCAAGGGCCGACTTCTACATGGAATGTTGGAACATTCCATGTAGAATCTCAAATAGTAGCAACAGTGGAGGAGTGGCCTAGTGGTTAGGGTGGTGGACTTTGGTCCTGGGGAACTGAGGAACTGAGTTCGATTCCCAGCACAGGCAGCTCCTTGTGACTCTGGGCAAGTCATTTAACCCTCTATTGCCTGCCGCATTGAGCCTGCCATGAGTGGGAAAAGCATGGGGTACAAAAATAACTAGAATGTTTCCTCTTACAGTTCCCATTTTAAAAAAAATGTATTCCAATTCTGGGAGCACCTCAGTAATAGCAACACAAAATTCCTTCGCTGTCAGATACTTTGTGAAGCAACACTAAATCCTGCAAAGAAGCTTCTCAGAGCCTATATTACAAACCTTATCACCAATTCTGAACATGAATACCAATGACAGTACCTTTAAAAAGGTAGCAGTGAATATACACAACAGCAATATGTGTTCCATTGGGAAAAGCTAGACAAGTCAAACTCCTAGATCCCCCATACAAACTACATGCCATACCAGCAGAATCTCTCACCTCAGTCACATGCAACCCTCATCAATTACAGAATAAAGGACCAAAAATTTGAAATTGTTCTGTATACGGCATCAGCCCTGCCCTATCCTACCCTTCCCCCAATCCATCCCTATAGCCCAGAATCAACCATAACCTTTCCTACCCCTCATCCCTACCTGTAGCCTGACATCAGTCCTACCTTACCCTTTATATGTCCCCCATAGTCTGGCATCTCTCTTGCCCTTCCCAATCTCTCCACCAAGAGCAGCAGAGCACAGCACTGCGACAGCAGTGGTGCGTCGCAGCACTAGAGCGGCCGTTCCCAACCCGGATCCGCACTTTAAAAAATCAGGTAACGAGCTTTTACCTAGGGTAAAACATGTAGAAACTGATTTACAAAAAGAGGGAGAAGAGATTAAAGCTTTAAATGAAAAAATTGAAAAAATTGACCAAAGGATTATGAAAGTGGAAACGTTACAAACTACAATTATAAAAGATGTGACAAATCTCAGACAGAAAATGAAGGTCTTTCATAACTTTACTAAGAATTATAATCTGAGGTTTGTCAATTTCCCAAGGATACAAACAGTTCTCCCTCTGGATATGTTGAAACGATATTTCCGTGAAGTTTTGAACATCTTGGAAAAGGATATTCCACCCTTTTCCCAAGTATATTATGTCCCAGAGAGGAACATTAATCCAGATAATGAAAAACCGTTGGATATTTCCCTTTTGCTTGAGACCTCTGACTCCCAGTTGGCGACTGCTGCTACACTGGTGGCAACAGTCGCATTGATTCCTGATAAGAATTGGATCTTCCGTCTTTTTTTCCGTAATAAGGAGAAACCTTTTATGGGTTTTAAAATTATGCTATTTCCTGACGTCTCGAAAGAGACAAGACGACGGAGGAAACAATTTTTGCTCCTCAAGCCCGAAGTTTTGCACTTGGGGGGTACCTTTTTTCTTAGATACCCCTGCAAGTGCATAATAAGGCTGGGAGGCAAGAAATATATGTTTACTGAACCTGCTCATGTATCAACACTTTTAGCCTCAGCTAAATTGGAGAGGCAACATTAGAAGGTGCACAATTTCTTAGCAGAGATTAATTTCCTCTATTTTTTTCTATGTTATATTTCTCCCTTAGATTTCCTAAATCTTGGATCTCCATTTATGGACTTGAGTGTCTTTGAATCTTGACACTTTCCTAAACAAGAAGTTTCTTGTAAATTTTGATTAAATGAATAAATAATTAAAAAAAAAAATCAGGTAAAAAAATTAGGCAGGTTACCGCATTTAGGCAGCTGGCTCACTCTAAAGCTGTTTTTGCTGCCGGCTGCCCTAATAGGCCCGTCGAAGAGCAGCAGAGCACAGCACTGCGACAGCAGTGGTGCGTCGCAGCACTAGAGCAGCCATTCCCAACCCGGACCCGCACTTTAAAAAAAATCAGGTAAAAAAATTAGGCAGGTTACCGCATTTAGGCAGCCGGCTCACTCTAAAGCTCTTTTTGCTGCCAGCTGCCCTAAATGCACGCGACTGATCCACAGAAGTACTAAAATGTACAGTGCACTCCCAGTGCATCAGTTAGAGAAGGACAACCAAATGGGTGGGCCTGAGCTGAGATTGGGTGGGTCTGGGCCCACCCAGGCCCACCCGTAGCTACGCCCCTGCCACCACCACCACACACACACACACACTCTAATGCTTACCATCATTAAATATAAACTTTTTTTTCTTTTTTTACATCCTGGGCAGAGCCCACCCTCGCCCAGAAACCACACCAACATTAAACATAAAACATTTTATACCTGGGCACTGAAAAAGCATCCCCACCGAAATACCCACCAGCATTTTAAACATTTTTTTCTTTTCTCTCTCTCTCTCTCTTTTTTTTTTTAAACCTGGGCTTGAGCGTCCTACAGACTGAGGTAAAGGTCTACTGCTCCTGAGCACCTGATGGGTGTGCCTGTTGATCAGTGCTGGCCCTGCTGGGAAAATTATTCTGGGTCCTCCACTCATGATCCCAACTTTGCCATAGGCTTAGGGAATCTGGGTCCCAGGAGCTCTCAGTGCTGGCAGGACATACTGTCACACATGCACTGCGGGGGAGACCTGAGCAGACCGGTGTGCACAGGCTGCGTTTTGGACACAGGAATGCTGCCCGCAGTAGAAAGTAGAAAAATATTTTCTACCGCGGGATTCGGCACATGCCAAACTTGGAATTACTGCTGTGTGCACCCACTACCCTGACCGAAGTGCTGATTTGACACACGCTACTGTGCATTATCCCTCCCACAGCTTTGGAAAAGGGCCCCTGTAAGTGTAAAGTTTTCGTAGTAAGTGTTGGGGCTTTCCAGCATCTTTCCATAGAGTTACGTCGAAGCAAAACAATATTACCATACTCGTCCTATTTATGGGGTCATAAATGCATCCACACTATCTGCATTCCCTGCCCATTTCCTGATGGTGCCGGGCAGATTTCTATGACGTGTACCCCAAAATTGGCAGGGAGAGACAGAGATTAAATATATCGGGTGTTTTTTAAATCTAATTGTAACAGATTTTAATAGAGGTAAAATTTACAACATGTTTAAATAATTTTTATTGATGATTAACATATTAAACAAAACCATAATATTGCTCTGATAATCATTTGAGTATTACTACTACTACTACTTAGCATTTCTATAGCGCTGCCAGGTTTACGCAGCGCTGTACAAGTTTAAACATGGGGAAGGACAGTCCCTGCTCAAGAGAGCTTACAATCTAATCCTACCATGTTTAGACACATAGATAAAATCATTCAACTGTATCATCAAGATTTTACATTTTCTCCCTCCCACCCCTCATCTTTTATTTCCAACGTTTTTATTGATGCTAAAGGCATCGTAACAATCAGCATTCTCAATGTGACTCTGGGCAAGTCACTTAACCCTCCATTGCCCCATGTAAGCCGCATTGAGCCTGCCATGAGTGGGAAAGTGCGCGGTACAAATGTAACAAAAAAAAAAACTGTATTACCAACACCAAATCAAAACAAACCAGTAAGTAACGAGATATCCGATCGACCTTCCAGAAGTGGAATCTGCGCAGAGTGCCAGATTGAACATCGACTGGTGCCTGCTTAACGTCTGGGCGATATTCAAAACTGAGAGCCATGCATAACCTGGTTTTGAATTTCCGAGGTTAGTTCGGACCACAGCTAGAAGCAGCTTATCAGCCGCTCAGCTCCACAGGCTGAATATTGGGCCCACGATGAGTACAGCAAAAAGGCACCTGGCCTCCCTGCCAACCAAGGAATCTTTTTTTTTTCTTTTTTTAAAATTTATATACAATGTTTTGAACCTGTTTCTATTTTACTCTTTTTCACTGCATTTTTATGATGTTTATTTTGCAACCTTCTTCGTACTTGATTTTCTCAGGAAAATGGTATAAGCTTACGAAATAAATCAATACAAATAAATGAAAGCTTTTCCTATCTGGAATAAGGTAGTGGGGTTGCTGTGCTAGACAAGTTGGAAAATAATAAAGGTCAACAAACACATTGTAGATCATTCTTTTTCATTGGACTAACTTGCTACATTTCTGATTAGCTTTTTGGCGGTATGTTATCCCTGACAAGTCCAAAGCATCATTTCTTTTTGACCTAATAAAGGGAGTGAAGCTCTCAATAGCTAGCTAGAACTATATTAAGGTGAGCTCAACAGCTAAAGCTCCAATGCAGTTCAGGAATCGGTTAAACGTATAGGAAGAGAATGTAGATTTGCCCGATTCTTTGGGTTCTCAGATGTAATGCATATTCCGGTGAATTGGTGAAACCCTGACAAAAATGTTGGCTTGTCCTCAGAGTCTCTTGAAAAACATCAACAGTTTCCATAGAGAATCTGAGAAGATTTTGAAAATCTCCATTAAGTTGGAGACAGCTAAAAATTCTCCCAGGGGTCCTTTTACTCAGGTGTGCTGAAAAATGGCCTGTGGTAGTGTAGGCCTGGGTTTTGGGCGCACGCCAGAAGCGGAGCCAGGTTGACGGCGCGGGGGAGCGAGAGCGGACTTCCGCCGGTGCCAGAGCACATTTTCAATGCAACACATTGAAAAAAATAGGCGCCAGCGACGGCAGAACTCTGTTTGGGGGAGCGGCCGCTCCCCCCTGGCTACGCCACTGGCGCACGCAGATCCTTTTTTCAGCGTGCCTGCAAAAAAAAATGCCATTTTAAAAAATTTTTGTTGAAAATGGATGTGCGGCAAAATAAAAATTGGCGCGCATCCGTTTTGGGTCTGAGACCTTACTGCCAGCCATTGATTTAGCGGTAAGGTCTCTTGCGTTAACCATGCGGTAATCGCCTACACTCATCAAGTCAGACTTACCACCCGATTTTCATCACGCGCCAGAAAATAGAATATATTTTATGGCACGCGTAGTGGACATGCAAAAAAAAATGAAATTACCACACGGGCCACGCGGTAGCTGGGCAGTAACTCCAAACTGACACATGTTGGGCATGCGTAGGCACCTATGCGGCTTAGTAAAAGGGCCAAACAATTTGGGTGGACTGGTCATGTCTCAGCCTTCTACAATCATGGTAGGCATGGCGGTGGGAGCTGTACTTGCATATGGTGTTAGGCATTTTTCAGCATGGTTAGTATTTTTGCCAGGTATACAGTTTTAACTCAAATAGATTTTATCACTGTACTAACTTGTAAATCTGGTGTTGTTAATTTTGTTTAGGAGAGACAGTAGATCAGCAGATGGGACATCGGCCCCGGTTGACTGCCAGCTTGGTCAGTGGGCAGAATGGACTCCTTGCTTTGCTTGCCAAGAGAAAAAAGTAAGAGCTCATTTTATGCGTCTGATTGAGAGGCGTCAATGATGCTGGTAGTGATGGGAATGGTGATGGTTAGGACACTGTTCTAATTCAATACATTTTATATTCATTGGGTGAATGTTAGCACACTAAAAATTCTGATTGCAGGCAGGGACAGATTAAAGGGGAATGGATGGACATCATTTGGGATAGGGATGGCCTGATTTTTGTGATGAGATGTTGTTCACTGATAATAGTCTACATTATTCTTAAAGATTACACATCTCCCAATAGTGCATGACAGCACCATATGTGCAATGCTTCACATGCGCGTGATGGTTTGCATATGTGTACACTACTGGGAAAAGAATGCGAACTCTTAAGAAAAGTGCATCCTTTTGCACATATTATGCACTCTTTAAGAAAAGTGCATCATACTTACACGTGGAGGGGCATAATCGAACGGGGCGCCCAAGTTTTCCTGAGGATGTCCTCGCTGGACTTCCCAGCGAAGGGGCAGGGAAACCTGTATTATCGAAACAAGATGGGCGTCCACCTTTCGTTTTGATAATACGGTCGGGGACGCTCAAATCTCAACATTTAGGTCGACCTTAGAGATGGTCGTCCTTAGAGATGGTCGTCCCCGGTTTTCGGCGATAATGGAAACCAAGGACGCCCATCTCAGAAACGACCAAATCCAAAGGCATTTGGTCATGGAAGGAGCCAGTATTTCATAGTGCACTGGTCCCCCTCACATGCCAGGACACCCAACCAGGCACCCTAGGGGGCACTTGCAGGGACTTCATAATTGCTCCCAGTGTGCATAGGCTCCCTTACCTTGGGTGCTGAGCCCCCAACCCGCTCTCCCCAAATAAAACCCACTACCCACAACTGTACAACACTACACATAGCCCTAAGGGGTGAAGGGGGGCACCTACATGTGGGTACAGTGAGTTTCTGGTGAGTTTTGAAGGGCTCACATTTACCACCACAAGTGTAACAGGTTGGGGGGGGGGGATGGGCCTGGGTCCGCCTGCCTGAAGTCCACTGCACCCACTAAAACTGCTCCAGGGACCTGCATACTGCTGCGATGGACCTGAGTATGACATTTGAGGCTGGCAAAAAATATTTTTTAAGTTCTTTTTGAGGGTGGGAGGGGGTAGTGACCACTGAGGGAGTAAGAGGAGGTCATCCCCGATTCCCACTGGTGGTCATATGGTCAGTTTCGGGCACCTTTTTGAGGCTTGGTCATAAGAAAAACTGGACCAGGTAAAGTCATCCAAATGCTCGTCAGGGACGCCCTTCTTTTTCCATTATGGGTCGAGGATGCCCATGTGTTATACACTCCCAAGTCCCGCCTTCGCTGCGCCTCCGGCACACCCCAGGGAACTTTGGTCATCCCCGCAACAGAAAGCAGTTGGGGACGCCCAAAATCGGCTTTCGATTATGCCGATTTGGGCGACCCTGTGGCTCACCATAGATGTCTGAGATCCCCTTTTCTCCCATCTATAGTTTGAAAAAGTAAATACAAAATTAATAAAAAAATATATACAGGATCATTAACATTTCATATAGGTCTGTGTGTTGTTGAAGGGTTTTTTTTTTTGTTTGTTTGTTTTTTTACAGAGTAATCTCCCTTCTGGTATTTGGATTTGTGATGTTTGTGTGTGTGTGTGCACCATCAATAGTGCACAGTCTTATGAAAGAGCGTGCACCCTTTTGAGTGTACACTGTTTTCCGAAAGAGCAGTGCATACAAGTGTGAATCATTGTGCATCTATGCGCTATGGAAGTGTGCACTTCTGAAATAACATGCATTCTTTCTGAAAAGTGCACACTCTTTTAATAGAGAGTGGGCTCCGGTGACCTAGTCACGGATGGGCCCACCCACTTTGAGCTCAGGCCCACCCAGCAGCAGTGCACTCTTGTGGCAGCTGGCAAGGATGCTCAAGCTACTCCAGCTGAAGAACTCCTGGAAAGGTATTAATCTGCAAACGAACCTTTTCCGGAGATGCGAAGGCAGTAGAACAAGAGGACATGAAATGAGATTGAAAGGGGGCAGACTCAAGAAAAATGTCAGGAAGTATTTTTTCACGGAGAGAGTATGGATGCTTGGAATGCCCTCCCACGGGAGGTGGTGGAAACGAAAATGGTAACGGAATTCAAACATGCGTGGGATAAACATAAAGGAATCCTGTTCAGAAGGAATGGATCCTAAGGAACTTAGCCAAGATTGGGTGGGCGGGAGGTGGAGATGGTGCTGGGCAGACTTATACGCTCTGTGCCAGAGCCGGTGGTGGGAGGCTGGACTGGTGGTTGGAGGCGGGGATAGTGCTGGGCAGACTTATACGGTCTGTGCCAGAACCGGTGGTGGGAGGCGGGGATAGTGCTGGGCAGACTTATACGGTCTGTGCCCTGAAAAGGACAGGTACAAATCAAGGTAAGGTATACACAAAAAGTAGCACATGTGAGTTTATCTTGTTGGGCAGACTGGATGGACCGTGCAGGTCTTTTTCTACTATGTTACTATGTAAGATGCCTTAAACTCCCTCCAGCACAGCCCAATAGTTGACGGCAGCTTGAGTGTGTCGTACAACACCAAGGCTCGGTACATGTTTGGTTTTCATGCATGAGCAGGCACTGGATGCCAGCACTGGGTGGCTCTCTAAGCTGCTGCTGACTGCTAAGTTGTAATGGAGGGAGTTCTTGGTGCCTTCCAGGAGGTCTTCAGCTGCTGAGTCTTGGGATCCCTGCTAGCATAGTCATGTTTACGGAAGAAGGTGAAAGCTTGGCTCTTCAACCAAGCCTTTAATGGAAGAAGTAACTAACTTGTTAGTCTCACTCACACACACAAGGATGACTCGGGCTGCACATACTGCAGCGGGACATGTTTATCCACTCCTACCCTAGCTGAGATAATATTTAACCATCTCTCTGACCTCACGTGCAACTTTCTTCAAATCTTATCACCTTACTTTCTAATTCTTCCTACTTTCTTACTCATCTATATGTTACAACTTTGCCTTACCCTTCACTACCAGTTATAATGTTCTATTACATATTGTGTCAACATTGCAAGTAGTATACAATGCCATACTTTGTACTGTTAGTTGAATATTTTTACAGTTGTAATTGCCTATTGCTCATGTTTGATCTATTCTTACTGTACACCACCTTGAGTGAATTCCTTCAAAAAGGCGGTAAATAAATCCTAATAAATAAATAAATTTAATATGTTGCGTTAGGGGGAGGGGTGCTGGGGGGGAGGGGCACAGAGAGAAGGCTATGCCACTGGTCAACTCTTTCCAAAAGAGTGCGTACACTTAATGACATTACTCCTGTGGGCTGCATAAAGGAAAAAAAGACCCAATCAAAATGAGCATTCCCAGAAACAACACAAGAAATGAAAAAATTCTGGCTGCATACCCCTATTCTTTATGATGCAATAAAGGGTAAAGGTTAATGATTTTTTTTTTTTGTTACATTTGTACCCCGCGCTTTCCCACTCATGGCAGGCTCAATGCAGCTTACATGGGGCAATGGAGGGTTAAGTGACTTTGCCCAGAGTCACAAGGAGCTGCCTGTCCCTGAAGTGGGAATCGAACTCAGTTCCTCAGGACCAAAGTCCACCGCCCTAACCACTAGACCACTCCTCCACTGTTGCTACTATTTGAGATTCTACATGGAATGTTGCTATTCCACCAATGTGGCCACGCAGGCTTCTGCTTCTGTGAGTCTGACGTCCTGCCACGTACGTGCAGGACGTCAGACTCACAGAAACAGAAGCCTGCGCAGCCTTCTACATGGGAATGTTGCTAGTGGAATAGCAACATTCCACGTAGAATCTCCAATAGCAGCAACATTCCATGTAGAATCTCCAATAGTATCTATTTTATTTTTGTTACATTTGTACCCTGCGCTTTCCCACTCATGGCAGGCTCAATGCGGCTTACATGGGGCAATGGAGGGTTAAGTGACTTGCCCAGAGTCAAAGGAGCTGCCTGTGCCGACGTGGGAATCGAACTCAGTTCCTCAGGACCAATGTCCACCACCCTAACCACTAGGCCAACTCCTCCTAGTGAGCTTTGCTACATCGCCTTTCTGTGATACACTCAAAGCAGTTTCCATTTACTACGTGCAGGTTGTTTGCTATGAAGAGAGTTTGCTTTTCGTTATGATCGATTTAAAAACACTGTGTAAAAATGAGTTTGTGGGCAAGACCTGAGTCTCCTGTAATCTCGGCAGTTATAATAAAAGAAGGAACACCAGCGAGCTGTGATTTTTGGGGGGCAAAATAGATTGGTTAAATTGTTGATTTCTGCCTAATATTTTTCAGACTTACACCTTTGATGGCATCTCCTTTTGTGTGTGTGTGTTTTTTTTTTTTTTGTAATTTAGTACAGACATCGGAGATTACAGCAGCCAGCCAAGTTTGAGGGGAGGATATGTGCCGGTTATCTCTGGGATGAAGCATCTTGCAAGACAACAGAGAGATGTGTGCCACAAAACCAATGCGGAGAAGACTTCCAGTGTGAAGAAACGGGTGAGCAACATTTCTGGCACCAACAAAACAAAAACGCTCAGTCCTAGGTTGAACAAACAAGAATTTCGGATATAGATAGCTGGGTGTGCCACATGGTAAATGCCGATGAGCTGCATATCTACTACTATTACTACTTAACATTTCTAAAGCGCTACTAGGGTTACGCAGCGCTGTACAATTTAACATGGAAGGACAGTCCCTGCTCAAGGAGCTTACAATCTAAAAGACAAATGTACAGTCAATCTGATAGGTCAGACAGATTGGGGCAGCCTATATGTTCGAAAGGTTAGGTTCCGAAAGCAGCATTGAAGAGGTGAGCTTTAAGCAAGGATTTGAAGATGGGTAGGGAGGGGGCTTGGCGTAGGGGTTCAGGAAGATTGTTCCAGGCATAGGGCGAGGCAAGGCAAAATGGGCGGAGCCTGGAGTTGGCAGTGGTGGAGAAGGGTACTGAGAGGAGGGATTTGTCATGCGAGCGGTGTCTCTGGCACAAATTGATGACGTGGATCTATCAAAAGGCACAGACAGAGCTACTCCAGGTTTCACCCTGCTTGAATGTACTGAAATGTAAGAAACCCAAGATTGCATTTGCTTGCAGCGAGGGGTGAGGGAGAGGGGCAGGTAAAACCCGGACTGGTCAGTCTGTCCCTTTAGACATAAAGCTGTATGTCCACCCATCTCCTGTAGTACTGTTTGCTCAACATTGGGGTGGGGGGGGGGGGGAAGGCAGATTCAGCATCCACTGATACCCACAGAACTGGCTTCTATGGTTAAATCCCAGTGATGCTCCATATGACTTGGGCAAGTCACTTCACTCTTCATAATCTTGGGAACCACGTAGATTTTAAGTTCTCTTAGAAGCCCTTTTACTAAGCTGGGGTAGGGCTACTGTGTGGGTATCATGCGCCAAATCAACCCTACCGCCAGGGTAGCATGGGCACCCAGCGGTAGTCCCGAAGTTGGCACACGCAGTTTCCCGTAGTAGAAAATAATTTTGATTTTCTACCGTGGGGGGCATTCTCGGCACGGGCATGGGGATGTTCTACCGTGGGGGCATTTTCAGCATAGCCACATTGCTGCACGCTGCCTGATTACCACATGAGTAGTGCGTGAGCCCTTACCGCCAAGTAAATTGAACCTCCATTACCCCAATTGTAAAGGACTTAAATATAATTCGATATATGCGTCTAGCTTCTCCTACATCTGCACGCAACTTTGGAACGCACTACCGAATGCCATAAAAACAACGCACGATATAGTAGCCTTCCGGAAATTACTAAAGACGAACCTGTTCAAAGAAACTTATCAAAAGGATCCTCCATAAAGGCCTGACATCAAATCCGTACCGGAATAAGTTAACATTGAGCTATTTTTATTTGGTTACTTTAAGCATTTTGTCATTATTGAATGTTATTCATTACCCTTGATCTCAAATACCTGAAATTAATTATATATCTATTTTCTTCTAATTTATTTTACATTTTCTGTACTTTAATTGCAATAATCTTCTGTACTTCTCATTCCGGAAATGGCGATCGCCATTACGGTATATTGTAAGCCACATTGAGCCTGCAAAGAGGTGGGAAAATGTGGGATACAAATGCAGAAAATAAATACTACTACTACTACTATTTAGCATTTCTATAGCGCTACAAGGCGTACGCAGCGCTGCACAAACATAGAAGAAAGACAGTCCCTGCTCAAAGAGCTTACAATCTAATAGACAAAAAATAAATAAAGTAAGCAAATCAAATCAATTAATGTGAACGGGAAGGAAGAGAGGAGGGTAGGTGGAGGCGAGTGGTTACGAGTCAAAAGCAATGTTAAAGAGGTGGGCTTTCAGTCTAGATTTAAAGGTGGCCAAGGATGGGGCAAGACGTAGGGGCTCAGGAAGTTTATTCCAGGCGTAGGGTGCAGCGAGACAGAAGGCGCGAAGTCTGGAGTTGGCAGTAGTGGAGAAGGGAACAGATAAGAAGGATTTATCTATGGAGCGGAGTGCACGGGAAGGGGTGTAGGGATGGACGAGTGTGGAGAGATACTGGGGAGCAGCAGAGTGAGTACATTTATAGGTTAGTAGAAGAAGTTTGAACAGGATGCGAAAACGGATAGGGAGCCAGTGAAGGGTCTTGAGGAGAGGGGTAGTATGAGTAAAGCGACCCTGGCGGAAGACGAGACGGGCAGCAGAGTTTTAAATAAATAGGTGACAGTAAGGTCTATTTTGGGTCTGCGACCTTACCGCCAGCCATTGACCTAGCGTCAAATGCAACTTGGCACGCGTCCGATACGCACGTCCGAAAATAATTTTTCGGCTGTGTGTATCTGACGTGTGCCAAAAATGAAATTACCACAAGAGCCATGAGGTAGCTGGGTGGTTACTCCATTTTGGCGCGTGTTAGGCATTCGTAGACGCTTACGCAGCTTAGTAAAAGGGCCCCTATGAGTCCGCCATCAAGCATGGTCTAGTTCAAAGGTTTCTAAATCTAGTCCTCAAGGCCCCCAAACAAGTTTTCAGGATATCCACACAGTTCCTGTTATTTTCATCTGTTGCAATTCAGTTCAAAAACTATGTTTTGGCTAACCTGAAAACCAGGTTGTGGATTTCAAGGACTGGCATTGGTAAACTGTACACTGGAGCATTCTTCAGCGGTTAAAGAGAAAAGCAGAGGTGAAAACGGCATAAAGATTTTATACATTTGAAGAAATGTATTGGGAAAATATGCAGATTTTGAAAATTGGTATAAAAGGGTGAGGTGTTTTCCAGGGCGATGTATCAAACCTCACTTACGATGCAATGGAGAACCAGACTGTAGAGATGCATCTGATGAGAGAGACTGTGATGCTGCAAATGATCGTGAGACATTCTGCAAAACTCTCTTCCCCATACCTGGATCTGAGGTAGCAGTCAGAGGGTGAGCAGTTACTTTGCACAAATTGCCTTTTGGCAGCCATATCAATAATGCAAAATCATATTAAGGAGGAGAGTTTGTTAATTGTGAAACGTTAAAACTAAGGTGCCTACTTTCTTTTATAGAATACTAGTGGAACCATGCCCATTTCCTCAACAATGAAACGGGCCCTAGGAAGGCTGTCATATAAGCTTTTTTTCTATCTCTCCCCTGCCCTCCCCTCCATGACCATCAATTCTTCCCTCCCCTCCATGTCGAGCGATTCTCCTCTTCCCTGCCCTCCCATCCATGTCCCGCGATTCTCTCCTCTACTGTCCTCCCATACCATCCATGTCCATCAATTCTCCTCTGCCTTCCCCTCCCCTACCCTATATCCCTCCCTCCCCTCGATGTCCCGCGATTCTCTCTTCCCCTCGATTTGTATCTGAACGTTCTCTGGCTGGCTGGCACTGGCTTCTGTTCCATTCGTAACATCCCTCCTGACGTCAGCTCCCCTCCAGCGTTCCCTTCCCTCTCACTGTTCTGCCCTCTGACATCATTACGTTTTGACGCGAGGGTGGGACAGTGAGGGGGAATGGAACGCTGGAGGCTGGCTGACGTCAGAAGATGTTACAAACCCAGGTAGCCAAACATGGAATGTTGGAGGTGCAAATTATTATATAGGACTAGTGTAACAGATGTAGTTGTGTGTATACGCTTAGATGTAAGCAGGTAAGCCAGCCATAGAGCAGGTGTAAAAGTGTGTACCTATATTCTGTAGATCTACAAGTAACTTTTAGGGACATAATTATCAGTGTGGACTATCGTTAAGAAGGATTATTTTACTACTATTTTTGCACAGGTCCCATTTTATTTATTTATTTTTTTTAATTTTAGAGGTCAACATTACAAAAAAAAGGCAACATACATCAAACATAAGAAGAAAAATATACACCATGTAAATCAAATTGCTTCTCAAACATAAAGGACCAAACCGGAACCTCTAAGTTTTTATGCAAAAAAAAACAAATGGGCAATGAATGCCCATAAACAAATTCTATGAGCAATTTGTAAAAAAGGATTCCATATGTGCTCCCATTGAGCCAGGGTCTTGTTATGCCGTGCTATGATCTTTTCCATATCAGCTATAAACCAAAGTTTTGTAATTCATTTATAGGCAGATGGAATGATAGTAACATAGTAGGTGATGGCAGATAAAGACCTGTGCGGTCTATCCAGTCTGCCCAAAAGATAAACTCATTACGTATGGTATGTGATACTTATATGTATGGAAAGAATGGGAAATACCCTCAGAAACCAAGGCTCCTGTCGAGGTCTGATCAACAAGACACTTTTATCTACAAGAGATTTTGTGTTTGTGACCTAATCTCTTTCATAGGGTAACTTTCCCCACACTTTTCATTCACAACTGCCCATATTGGAGCACAGATTTCAAGAATAACTAACAAGAAAATTTTCCAAGCTACAGCATAGCATATATAAATTTAGCTTAGTAAATGCTGGCTTGACAACCCCACATCTCAACTGCTGATTTTCAACGGGGCCCGATACGTTTCACCCACTACAGGGCTTCGTCAGGAACCATTCAGTTGTATCATAGCTAAACTTCTCTTGAAACCGACGAGGGTTATTCTTGAAATCTGTGCTCCAATATGGGCAGTTGTGAATGAAAAGTGTAGGGAAAGTTTACCCTATGAAAGAGATTAGGTCACAGACACAAAATCTCTTGTAGATAAAAGTGTCTTGTTGATCAGACCTTGGCGGGAGCCTTGGTTTCTGAGGGTATTTCCCATTCTTTCCATTTCATTTGTTTACGATCATTCTACACAACCCTTTGGATTGTGTTTGGCTGTTTTTCAACTTTTTGTTGATTTAGATTACCTGATTAGGATTAACAGCTCATACTGTTTTTTTCTTATAAAATACTTTATATCTATACCTGATCTTGATTTGTCCTTACCATTTTCAGGGCATAGACCGAAGAAGGCTGCCAAGCACAGTCCTTGTTGTAAAATTTCTGAAGTTAACGTCGAAGCCCCTGACTCCAGTCCTTCCAAATCTATTCAGCCATGATCAGGGCACAGACCGTAGAAGTCTGCCCAGCACTGGCTTTTCTTCCCAATTACTTTTGTAGCCACCCAATCTCTGTTTATCCCACGCATTTTTGAATTCAGTTACCATTTTCATCTCCACCACCTCCTGCGGGAAGGCATTCCAGGTACCTACCACCTTCTCCCTGAAAAAAATACTTCCTGACGTTATTCCTGAGTCTGCCCCCTATCACCTCAATTCATGTCCTCTAGTTCTACTACCGCCTTCCCGTCTCTGGAAAAGGTGTCTCCGATTTCCAGGCAGCAGGCAGAGTGAGTCATACTGCGTTAAGACAATATTGGATAAAACATTGTTGTCTCAAGCATGCTCCCGGAACTGGTCTATTAAGCAAGCACATCCCCTAGTCCCATGGTATTTCGATAACCAACCAAGATCGCAGCTTATACTGCACAATCTTCCAATAAGAATGCACCTTGAGACCAGGGGCGCAGCCAGAACTTGGTGGGAGGGAGGTCCAGAGCCCGAGGTGAGAGGGCACATTTTAGCCCCCTGTGCCAACGACCCCTCCCCTGCCACTTTCAACCCCCCCGCCACTTTTGACCAACTCCGCCGCTGCCGCTGCCCCTCCCCTGCCACCACTGCTGCCAGGTACCTTTGCTGGCGAAGGACCCCAACCCCATTCAGCGCCGGTCTCCGGCATGTTGCTGATCTGTTTCTGTGAGTCTGTGACTCACAGAAACAGATCAGCGAACATGCTGGAGACCGGCGCTGAAGAGGACTTTGGCTGGTGGGGGTTGGGGACCCCCACCAGCAAAGGTACCTGGCGGCAGCGGCGGCAAAGGAGGGTCGGCGGTGGTGGCAGGAAGGGGGGGGTCGAAAGTGATGGGGGAGGGTCAGCAGCAGGGGGGGGGTTGAAAGTAGAGGGGGGGTCAGGGCTAAAGATCTGTGGGGGCCCATGCCCCCATGGTCCAAGCTAGCTACGCCCCTGCTTGAGACAGGTCTACCAAATGTGTCCCGTAGTCCTCTCTCACCACATTTTCTCCAACAAAGTGCTGAAGCGGCAGGAAAAATGTTACAGAGTCTGGCAGGAGTAAGATAGCAGTGAAGCATTCATTTAACCCTATTCTCTTGAAAGTTAACAGCTCTAGACAAGAAGGCAATGCCACTTCCATTGCCTTCCAATTATGCTTCTCATATCAAGTACCTAGCTCAGCTTCCCATTTATCTCTGTGAGACAGATCAAGGGGCAAATTGTTCCCTAAGATAAAGCTGCAGCATTGAAGTTAATTTATGAGTATTATGAAAATCTTCCCATAAATCTTCCAGGAACCTGTTTTCTTGCTTAACAACAGGATTAATAGATTTCAGAGTTAAGAAATGGGTGAGCTGCAAATAAAGAAAATGGTCACATGGTGGCAGTTGATAGTCACAAGCCAACACTTCAAAAGGTATTAAGTCAGTGTAGGTCCCATTTTATACAATTAGACCTAATTACTAATAACTGGAGTTAATAGTAAAATGACTAATTTTAACGCAAGCCCACATTGATTACTTCCTCCCTTAATTAAAAAAAAGTCTCTAGAAATCAAAATAAACTGCTATATGTAATAAAAGTGAGCCAAGTGTAGAACAATCAAGCCATTGTGACATCACTGATGTGGTTGTCTCTTAGGCATTGGTGGACTGAGACATTATGACATCACAATATTAGCTTTGGTTACTGGAGGCTGAAACTTGTCACACTAAGGTGGGAAGTTATCAATGTGGGCTACCATTAAGATGTGTTATTT
Organism: Microcaecilia unicolor; assembly: GCF_901765095.1. Taxonomy (NCBI): domain Eukaryota; kingdom Metazoa; phylum Chordata; class Amphibia; order Gymnophiona; family Siphonopidae; genus Microcaecilia; species Microcaecilia unicolor. The sequence continues at coordinate 33,163,073 of NC_044036.1, forward strand.
TACCACTAACTCATGTTATTTTAGCACAGGTCCCCTTTTATATTATGAGACCTATTTACTAATAACCTGGGGTTAACAGTAAAATAGCATGTCTTAATGGTAGCCCTCATTGATAACTGCCCCTCCTAATATTCAATAAGATATTCATGTAACCCAGAGCACTGCCCGTGCTCCACCTAGGCTCCACCTATCCAACATGAGCTATATAAGATATATGTCTATTTACAGAATAGCGCTGAGGCAGAAGAACATAAGAGTAGTCATACTGGGTCAGACCAATGGTTCATCTAGTCCAGTATCCTGTTTCCAACAGTGGACAAGCCAGGTCACAAGTACCTGGCAGAAACCCAAATCGTGGCAACATTCCATGCTACCAATCCCAGGGTAAGCAGTTGCTTCCCCATGTCTGTCTCAATAGCAGATGTTGGACTTTACGTCCAGGAAATGTCCAAACCTTTTTTAAACCCAGATACACAAACCGCTGTTACTACATCCTCTGGCAAAGAGTTCCAGAGCTTAACTATTCGTGGAGTGAAAACATATTTCCTCCTTTTTACTGAAAAGTATTTCATGTAACTTCCTTGAGTGTGCTCTAGTTTTTGTACTTTTGGAACGAGTAAAAAATGGACCTTCAGAAGTTAATTTCCATCATATATATATTTATTTATTTATGGTTCATTTGTATCCCACATTTTCCCACTCATATAGGAAGTAGATTGTACGACCTTATATCGTCATAGTCCAATGCACTTTTGATTTTTTTTTTTGTTGCTATTTTATGACTTTTTACTTATTTCTTGAGTATTATTCAAATACTCAAGTACTTACCTTAATGATTTCTTTCATTTACTCAAGGAGATTTGGTGCCGACACGTGACTTGCCTGATGCTGTTTCAAGGCTTTCCCTTCTGAATCACAAATATAGAGAGATAATTTATTGGGGAGGTAGACATAGGAGTAATGTCAGGAAATTCTTTTTCACAGAGAGGGTGGTCAATGCCTAGAATGCCCTTTTGAGGGAGATGGTAGAGACAAAGACAGTGGCGGATTTCAAAAAAGCATGGGATGAACACAGAGGAACTCTATTTAGAAAATAGATGGTGTAAAACAAAAATAAGAAGTTTAGGATAGGCTGGAAAGGGCTTCAACGACAACCTCAGTAACTGGAACTGAGGGCAGTTTCAGACAGACATTTACAGTCTGGGTCCTGCACGGACTTCTATGGTCGATGTCCCAGAAACACCAATGAAAGACTCATGATAAAGTGACTGTTGGGCAGACTGGATGGACCATTCAGGTCTTTAACTGCCATCATTTACTATGTTACTATATTATTACTTATTCAATTTCAATAGTCAATAATTCTCTCATAATCTTGTTACCTTTAGTTGTCTCATGCCTAATCTTCACTCTGTTCCCCTCAATCAAAATGGCCACTGCGTCATTTACAGGAATTTTTATGAGTTTTCATTATTTTTTTCAAAAATCTTTTTCTTTTGGGGGCAGTGCCATAAATAAGATGTGACTTTTGAGAGCAGTGCACCCTATTGGAGTAATTCTATAAGAGCTGCCTAGTTTCAGAAAGAAGGAGCATGAATAGTGTATTCCAGTCTCTTATGCATATAAATGACCTCCAGTGGCATTCCTAGAGGGGGCGGTGGGTGCGGTCCGCCATGGGTGAACGCTGCTGGGGGGGGGTTCTGCGCACGCCTGTCCTTCGTTCATTCCATGTTCCCTCTGCCCTGGAACAGGTTACTTCCTGTTCCAGGGCAGAGGGAGCATGGAACGAACGAAGGACAGGCGTGCGCGGCACCCCCCCTCCGGGGGGCGGGGCGCATTGGCGATCCGCCCCGGGTGTCAGCCCCCCTAGGAACGCCACTGATGACCTCTTATATAATATCAATTAGCAGAAAAGTACATGCCAAGCTTTGATGAAATCGCAGATCTGCTGTTAGTGATCTGTAACCTGTCATTAAAATCATCCATAGTTCCTGAAGATTGGAGGGTGGCCAATGTAACACCAATTTTTAAAAAGGGATCCAGGGTGATCCAGGAAATTACAGACCGGTAAGTCTGACGTCAGTGCTGGGCAAAAGAGTGGAAACTATTATAAAGAATACAATTACGGAACATATAGACAAACATAGTTTAATGGGACAAAGTCAGCATGGGTTCAGCTGAGGAAAGTCTTTTCATCAATTTGCTTTCTTTTTTTGAAGGCGTGAATAAACATGTGGATAAAGAAGATGAGCTGGTTGACGTAGTGAATCTAGATTTTCAGAAAGTGTGTGACAAAGTCCCTCATAAGAGACTCCTGAGAAAATTAAAAACCTATTAGATAGGTCACAATGTTCTGTTGTGGATTAGGAATCGGTTGATGGATAGAAAATGGAGGGTAGGGTTAAATGGCCAATTCTCTCAGTGGAGGAGGGTAAATAGTGGAGTGCCCCAAGGATTTGTACTTGGACCTGGTGCTATTTAACATATTTATTAATGATCTAGAAATGAGAATGATGAGTGAGGTGATTAAATTTGCAGACAACATACAACTATTCGGATTTGTTAGAACACATGCAGATTGGGAAAAATTGGACGATCTTAGGAAGTTGGAAGACTGGGTATCCAAATGGCAGATGAGATTTAATGTGCACAAATGCAAAGTGATGTACATTGGGAAGAATAATCCAAATCATAGTTACCTGATGCTAAGATCCACCTGAGGAATCAGCACCTAAGAAAAAGATCTAGGTATCGTCGTAGACAATACGCTGAAAGTGTTCATCAGGGACGTCCTTGTTTTTTTTCAATTATGGGTCAAAGACATCCAAGTGTTAGGCACGCCCAAGTCCTGCCTTTGCTACACTTCCGACACGTCCCCTTGAAATTTGGACATCCTTGTGACGGGCTGCAGTTGGAGACGGCCAGAATCAGGTTTCGATTATATCAATTTCGACGTCTCTGGGAGAAGGACATCCATCTTCCGATTTATGTCGAAAGATGGATGTCCTCTTTTGAAAATGAGCCCATCAATGAAATTATGTGGAAATACTTGTAAAACAAATAGGAGGAAATAGTTGTTCACTCAAAGAATAGTTACGTTCTGGAACTTATTTTCTGAGGCTGTGGTAATAATAGTAGCTTATCTGGGTTTAAAAAAGGTTTGGACAAGTTCCTGGATGAAAGTTCCATAGTCTGTTATTAAGATGGACATGGGGAAGTCACTGTTTGCCCAGGGAATGGTAGTATGGCATGTTGCTACTAATTGTATTTCTGATAGGTACTTGTGACCTAGAGCCACTGTTGGAAGCAGTACACTGGGCTACATGGACCATTGGTCTGACCCAGTATGGCTATTGTTATGTTCTTGTGTTTCTAAATTAGGAGCAAAATAGCTGGGCAGGGTGCATGGGCCAATTGGTGTTTATTTGCTGTCATTTACTTTTTTAATATGCTATTATAGTAACTAACAATCTTTATTATTGACCTGGAAGTCTGGTAACTGTAGAAATAGGAGAAAAGGATGTTGAAAGCTATATATTATTTGCAAAACAATACTAAATCAAGAATTCTGGCTATTATCTTTTCCTTAAAGATTTAACATACTTACACAAGATGAAATGCAGTATGTGTATGATCCTACATATTATGGTGGCCAATGTGAGTATGTGTACAATGGAGAATGGAGAGATTTGAAATATGATCCTACCTGTGAACGCTTATACTACGGGGATGATGAGAAATATTTTCGAAAGCCTTACAATTTTCATTTGTATCAGTTCCAGGTAAGTGTGCTAGTTCTCGTAGGACACTCACGGGCCCTTTTACTAATGCGCATAGATGCCTATGTTCATCCAACGCGTGTCAATTTGGAACTACCATCCGGCTACCGTGAGCCCAGGGCGGTAATTCCATTTTTTATGAGCATTCTGACACGCACGGCAGAAAATATTTTTCATTTTCTACTGCGTGGCGCTAACCGGTTGGTAATCGGCAGTGTATGTCCGCTGACGATTACCGCCCAGTTAACACGAAGGATCTTACTGCTAAGTCAATGGGTGGCGGTAAGGTCTCAGGCCCAAAATGGACGTACGCCAATTTTTATTTTGACACAGGTCCATTTTTTACCCCCCCACCCCAGTCCTATTTTTCAGCGCATCTTAGTAAAAGGACCCCTCAACCTGATTGATGTTCTCTGGTCAAAACCAAGGCATGGGATAGTGGGTTGTTATTTTTTGCTTCCATCATTATGCTAAAGGGCAATATAGAGCTTTGATTACTAGTTCTTTCTCAAGTCTATAGCTTCTCATACAGGAGAACTCCTGTCAACATTGGTAAGATAAAGTCCTATTCAAAGTGGCACAGGCATTGGGATACAGTTGGTTATCAGTATTCTACTTGCATAAAATTGAACTGTCTGTACACTTTTTGATCACAAAACAATGGGAAAGGAATCGAAGATTATGGGGTAATGGAAATCACCTGTATGTGGATCAGCTTGCGAAAGGAAAAGTCCAGAGACCATTATTAAATGGACTTGGGGAAAATCCACTATTTCTGGGATAAGCAGTATAGAATGTTTTGTACTTTTTTGGGGATCTTGCCAGGTACTTGTGGACCTGGATCGGCCACTGTTGGAAACAGGATGCTGGGCTCGATAGACCTTTGGTCTTTCCAAGTATGGCAATACTTATGTACTTATGTACTTATCTGTTGCAAAAATAACACATACATATAAACCAAACAATTCACATATATATTTTTGTATATATGCTTAGAGAATTTTCTTAAGGACCAGCACAGACCGATGTGGTCTTATATTGTCCAGAGGCTGCTAATCATTGCACATATTATTGATTTTTATACATGCCAATCCGTGCTCCATTTAAACAACACATTTAACTATGTAAAACACCACTTAGCTTTTATTGGTCCTGCTAAGTTTAGAGGGAACACTGGTAGGGACACTGTCTGCCTTATTTTTGAAAGAGAAAGACGCCCATATTTCGACCCAAATCGGGAGATGGGCGTCTTTCTCTCGTGGGCGCCCAAATCTGTATAATCGAAAGCCGATTTTGGGTGTCTTCAACTGCAATTTGTCGCGGAAATGGCCAAAGTTGACGGGGGCGTGTGGGAGGCGTGGTGAAGGCGGGACTGGGGCGTGTTTATCAGCCGAGGAGAGATGGCCGTCCTCGGCCGATAATCGAAAAAAAGAAAGGCGTTTTTACTGCGAATTTGGGTCACTTTTTTGGACCTTTTTTTCACGAACAAGTCCCAAAAAACTGCCCTAAATGACCAGATGACCACTGGAGGGAATCGGGGATGACCACCCCTGACTCCCCCAGTGGTCACTAACCCCCCTCCCATCCAAAAAAAAACAACTTTAAAAACTTTTTTTCCAGCCTGTATGCCAGCCTCAAATGTCATACCCAGCTCCATCACAGCAGTATGCAGGTCCCTGGAGCAGTTTTTAGTGGGTACTGCAATGCACTTCAGGCAGGCGGACCCAGGCCCATCCCCCCTACCTGTTACACTTGTGGTGGTAAATGGGAACCCTCCAAAATCCACCCGAAACCCACTGTACCCACATGTAGGTGCCCCCCATTACCCTTTAAGGGCTATGGTAGTGTTGTACAGTTGGGGTAGTGGGTTTTGGGGGGCTCAGCACTCAAGTTAAGGGAGCTATGCACCTGGGATCAATTTGTGAAGTCCACTGCAGTGCCCCCTAGGGTGCCCAGTTGGTGTTCTGGCATGTGAGGGGGACCAGTGCACTACAAATGCTGGCTCCTCCCATGACCAAATGGCTTGGATTTGGCCGGGTTTGAGATGGCCGCCATTAGTTTCCATTATCGGCGAAAACCAATGGTGGCCATCTCTAATGCCGGTGATCTCTAAGGGCGGCCCAAATGTTGAGATTTGGCCGGCCCCGACCGTATTATCGAAATGAAAGATGGCCAGCCATCTTGTTTCGATAATACAGTTGGGTACGCCACTTGACGGGGCCGTCATTAGAGATGGACACCCTTATAGATGACCGACCCCATTCGATTATGCCACTCCACGTTAGCAAATCGCTAAGTAAGTTTTTTCCAAATAGCAATGCAAATTTAATACATTTTGGTGAACCCTAGACAATTCTACAGAGCAAATATTTAAGGGAAATTGTCAGAATTTTCTCAAAGCTCTGTCTTAAGGAACTAATTTTGCACAATGTGATTAGGTTGGTATGAAAAGATGAGTAAATCTACAATGTCATTATTCCTGTCCCTTTAATAATTTATTAAGGTGTTGAAGTGTCCATGAAGCAATTTAGTCTTGTAAAGAAAATAAAATGAATTCAGGGGGAAAAAAGTAAAACAAATGATATTAAAATGATCTCTCCTATTTTATTTCAGGCTCATGCTGACTCTGGATTCTCATCTGAGTATTACGAAGATGCAAGAGATTTGCTTAATGCTATTAAGAAGGACAAATCTTTCTCTATAGGGTTAACGTTAGGAATATCATTTAGTGACATTCCTGTCGGTGTGCAGTATGGTGTGAGCAGTGAAAAGTCTGTAGGAAGTCTTCAGAACATAACAAAACATACAGAGAAGGTACTGTACATAGAATGGGACAGCAATCTCCTATCATGTTATAATCTATTACACATTCTTGGCATACTACTTGTGCTTTTTTTTATCTTTAGCGGGGGTCATACTAAGGTACAATGAAAGTTGGCCTATTACCACACCATAACGCAACTTGCGATCAACCTTGCAAGTTGTGTTACTCATCCTCCTTGGGAACATTGTGCCACTAACCTGCAACCCAACGCTCCCAGGAAGCATTCTTAAAGGGGCTGCAGCTGAATCGTGTCCCCCCTCCACCAAAGACACCCCCCGTCCACCAGACCTCCTGAATAGACCCTCACAAAAGGCTACCCTAAACATCCCACTGTAGAGCCCTTCAAAACAAACTCTTCCATTGAGGTCTCCCTCCCCGTAGAGCCTTCCTGACAATCCCAACCCTTCTGCAGACCCCCTAGGCCTACCTCTTTCAATCCCTGGTGGTCTAGGGAGCTCTGGGGTAGGAGGGGCCTCTAGTCACACCTAGCCCTGCAAGCACTGAGTTCAAAATGGTCAGCAACCTCTAGTAGTAGTCTCGCCTTTTGCTTGTATATGGCAGTTTGAACCCCTAGCGGTAGTACTGTTAAACTAGGCTACAGATAGGTAATGGCCCTTGCAGTACATAAAAGTGTGCACTGTGATTCAGAAACAATTTAATAAGTTCTTATTTCTGCATGTTTATTATACATTTGATCTACCACCCATTGGTATATCAACCATCTAAAGCCAATTTACATACGTAAAAAAGGTAGAAAAGCAGAGAGTGGAACATACAATATTAATAGGAGAGAAGTCTTGACTACTGTGAGGTTGCAGTGACCACCACCCTCACAGCTAGAATCAAGCACAGAGAAAGCAGAGCTGTCAGTTATTGAAACATTGAGAGAAATATAATAACCATCCAATATTTAAAGAGAAGTGACCATCAAAATGGCACCTAACTGGCTATCCGGCAATATTGAGTGCCAGATAGCTGGCTGTCCGGCGCTGAATATCACTGATTAGCAGCTTAAAGATAGCCCGTTATATCATCTATAACCGTCTATCTTGCGATTTTCATCAAGGAGCTGACTAAGTTTGGCAGCTATATTTGGCTGCCACAATACGTGGAATAACTTTGGCCATCTCCAACTTAACTGGCCAGTGCTGAAAATCGGCTTGACCAGTTAAGGTGAAACCGGCCAAAGTTAAACCGATTATTCAATGCCGGTCAAATTCAACGGCCCGACACTGAATATCTAGGTTCAGCAGGGACCGCGCTATCACCCGTGGTCTAATTTGGGTCTTAGGTCTTTAATACTGCTTTAATTTGGGAAAAGGACAATTCAGTTCAAAGGCTTGGTGGGAGATTATTCCACAAGGATGGGTCAATGACTGAGTACATAGAGGAGTGTATATTAATGACACTGATTTGGGGGGGAAGAATGAACTGTAGAGCCTGTTGGGAAATCTGAGTGAGTGTGAGAGTACATAAGGTATGAGTAATCGAAGCAGGAACAAAACTATTCTTGAAGAGCATATTTTATGAATGAGTGTCAGGATTTTGAAGGGGATTCATACAGATATTTGCAAACAATGATCTTGTTGTAGTTACAGTGCAATATGATTCTGGCGAGTGGGTCTTGTTGTAAATAATAATAATATTCTCCACCAATTAAATATAATGTAAAAAGTAAGAAATAATAAGTTGTAAGAAAAGGGGAATTAAATAATATATTTGTTGAATTACATTAACCTGCACTGTCAGGTTTAAGGACATGTGTTCAGAACATAAAGACCATATATTTAACTTTAAAATGTTTATTTACAATACAGGTAATGTAATAATGTTAAAAGAGAAGCAGTTTTTAGAGCTCTTTCACAAGGGAAATGTGCTACAAGATTAGAAAAGTCTAAATTATAAATTAGGCTGGATTAATGGTAACTCACTTTGATGGGGGCTGTTGGTTGGAGTGATGAAGGAGGTCCTTGCTGGAAAAGAAGTCTTTTTTTTTGCAAGTTGTTGCTGGAGCCTGGAGAGAGTCTTATCTTGGATGTGTGTGAAGTCCAGCAAGGCTCAATTTGTTTGCGGATTAATACCTTTTAAATATTTGAACGTCTGCATCATATCACCCCTGGTTCTCCTTTCCTCCAGGGTATACATGTTCAAGTCATCAAGTCTCTCCTCGTTTGTCTTGCTGCGCAAACTTCATACCATTTTTGGCGCTTTTCTTTGAACTGCTTCCGGCCTTTTTACATCTTTGGTAAGGAAGCGACAGAGAGGACAAAAAGAGCAGGGCCAGAGAGAAGAGACAGGAGAGAGTGAACTGAAAATGTTCCAGGCTTTTTAAAATTTCTTGTTGGACCATAGGCTGAAGTCAGGTGGGATGCACTCAATCCAATGAAAACTCAGGGTTAGCTGAAAACTAGTTTCATCTAGTTTTGAGATGGAGCATGGTAGCTGGTCATATGTTTTAATGACATCATAAGAGTTTCTGTCTGGCCATCTGCTGGTAGTGACAGGATTTGGCTTTCTTTTGTTAGATTAGATAGGTAGATGGGCTTTCAGTCTCTGAGTCATTGTCTGAGAATAGGTGGAGTTTCACTGTCTTTTGTTAACTCCAGTCTCTGTGATTCCTGTCCATCTTCAGATTTTTGTGTTGATTGACTGTAAGTATCCACCCGGCTAGCCTTTGTTAAGGGAGGGTGATGGTCAGAGCAATTTATCTGATACTGTTCCAATAAGCCTTTGCAGCTGTATATTTTATATATATACATTTGTATCTGATCCAGCAAAATCAATAACTCTGACAATTAAACATATCATGCTACATTGTAACTAATTTCACAGTGGTATTTTGCATAAGTTATAATCATTTGATATCTTTCACTCAGAGGCACATGAAGAGTGAGTTACAGTAATCCAAATGTCTGGAATTCTGAGAGGGTGGTAGATACTTGGAATGCTGTCCCGCACCAGGTGATGGAGATGACAACACGCAGGAATCCTGACTAGAAGGAATCGATCCAAAGAAGCTTAGCAGAAACTAGGTGGCAACAGTGGTAATTAGGAAGCGTAGTCAGCACTAGGTAGACTTCTATGGTCTATGCCCTGATTGTGGCCTGGATAGATATGGATGGGCTGGACTGGAGTTTTTTAAGGGCTTCAATTACATCTTCAGAAGTCTTTGAACAAGAACAGTGCCAGGCAGATTTCTACGATCTATGCCCTGAAAATGGAATGAACAAATCAAGATCGGTTATACACATGGTGGATCACCTCATGCCTTTATGAAATGAGTTTATCTACTAAGGCAGACTAGATGGACCATAGAGGTCTTTATCTGCCATAATCTACTATGTTACTATGAAACTGCTTCAATTTGAAAAAGCGTTTTTGTAGAATGGATGAGATATGTGACTGAAATTTCAGTTGGCTATCAAAATGCACTCCTAGAAATTTCAGGGATGTGACAATGTCAATCTGAATCCTGTCCATAGTAAGGGGTATAGATAAGGTCTGTGATAGAATAGTGCTGAAGATCAGAGTCTTTGTTTTATTCACATTCAATTTTAGGGCCCTGTTTACTAAGCTGTGCTGTAGGCGTGCTAAAAATTAGCACTTGCTAATGCTAGAGACACCCATAGCATTAGCATTGGTAGATCTACAAGTTTTTGAATGTTTATCGGAGCTAATCCATGTAGGATTAGGTAAATTAAAGAGCAAACTTTAAAAACAATGCACACTTTAACTGGAAGCCAATGGAGTTTCAAAAACAGTGGTATTACTCTTTCGAATTTAGAAGAAATATAAATTAGGTGTGCTGCCATATTGTGCAATTCTAAATTCAAAATCACTAGCTCCAATACAAACTGAATTATAATAATCCAAATGAACACACACCGTCGACTGAATTACCAATCAAAAAGACGATCAAAATTTGCCTTTGCAGTTTCCATAATAATCGAAAAACTTTAGTGGTAATTGCAGATATCTGTGGTTTGAATGTTAGATAACTATCCAAGATGACTCCCAAAATTTTGAGGTGAGATTCCACACATTAAAAGTGATTCCATTAATTACCAAATTCTTAGATGTAATTGATTTACAAGGGCTGCCCAGTATCAAAGGAATTCAAATCAATTGATTGAATCAACATCAGTAATAGTGCTAGAAATATATTCAATAATAAGGGAACTACTGTGGAACCCTGTGGAACTGGAACCCCACAAGTAAGAGAGTAAAGAGACGGGGTGACTTCCTTCCATAGGACTGTGTTGGAGCATTGGACGAGATAGGAGCGAAACCAGCACAATGCTATGTCTGCTAATCTGTTACCCCCCCTATGTAGTATGTGTAGTTTATAGCACTATATATATATCTATATATCTATATCTATATCTATATCTATATCTATATCTATATCTTAACAGTATCTTTATTTTTTTCCTTTTCCCCACAGAATACTGCTTTTATAAGATTTTTGACCAAGGTACAAACAGCTCGTTTTAAAATGCGAAGGAATAATATTGCTCTTGACGAAGACTTTCTGCTGTCCTTAATGGAGCTTCCAGAGAGATACAACTATGGGCTGTACGCCAAATTTATTAATGACTATGGCACCCATTTTTTAACTTCTGGAACCATGGGAGGCGTATATGAATATATCCTAGTGGTTGACCAAGATGTAATGAGAGCAATGGGTTTGTATGCAGTTTAAAACATTTATAGCTATTGAAAGGGGTAGAAGCACCTTTACGTTGGTTAAATCATGTCTCAAACTTCCTGCCGTGTACATCAGTGGTGCATATAGATATACTGATTACATTGATGCTATTAACCATGGAGCTAATATGCAATCGACCACAATTGGGTGCCTCCATATAGGTGCTCCAAGGCAGTGTGGTAGGAGCCTCTTCTATAGCAGAACCTGGACAACCAGATTCCGTTGTAGAATAATAGCACAACCTGGTATCAACGCACATAACATTTCTGCACCTGCAGTCAGACCAGCCATAGAGCTGGCATAAGTGTGTGCAGATGCTTGAATGAGGCAGCAATGCACAGAACTTACAGTATTATGTAAGTTATACACATAAGTGGAAGCCCCACCCATGGCTCATCCATTATCCACCTGTGTTTGCCCCCTTGCAAATATGTGCCATGTAAGTTGAGTATTTATAGAATACTGCTTAGGTGCCCTGCTTGCACGTTTGTGGGTATATGCACGTAACTGCTAGTATTCTAGACATTTACATGTGCAAAGGGCACATAAATACAGGTATCTAGATTATACAATTGCCCTTATAATTTTACAAGAACATAAGAGCAGCCATACTGGATCAGACTAACGGTTCATCTATCCCAGTATCCTGATTCCAGCAGTGGCCAATCCAGCTCACAAGTACCTGATAGAAACCCAATTAGTAGCAACATTCCATGTACCAATCCCAGGACAAGCAGTGGCTTCCCTCAAGTCCATCTGAATAACAGACTATGGACTTTTCCTCCAGGAACTTGTTCAAATCTTTTTTAAATCCAGATACACTAAGCGTCATTACTACATTCTCCAGCAACGAGTTCTACAGCTTTACTATTCTTTGAGTGAAAAAATGTTTCCTCCTACTTGTTTTAAAAGTGTTTCCCTGCTATTTCATTGAGTGTCCCCTGGTCTTTGTACTCTTTGAATGAGTGAAAAATCAATTTACCTCCACCCGCTCCACACCACTCAGGATTTTATGTGGATAGTACTGCTAAAAAAAGTATAAAGTTATGCTTATATTCAGCTGGCTTACGCATTGAAGTCTGTCAACTGAATATTCTTCACCTATGTTTTAATGAAGCCATAAGTTAAACATGTTATTGGCCTGCTATCTATGCATGTAGACTCAGAACAGACCCAGAATACTTGCTTTTGTTAGTAGTGTATAATGAAGTCAATACATATAAAGAACTTACATGTATAGTTAATGGGCAAGATTCCCACTTCAGGCACAGGCAGCTCCTTGTGACTCTGGGCAAGTCACTAAACCCTCCATTGCCCCATGTAAGCCGCATTGAGCCTGCCATGAGTGGGAAAGCGCGGGGTACAAATGTAACAAAAAGAAAATAACTGAAAATTTCCTGAAGTGCATTCAGCCATTCTACTGTAAATGGAGCTACCATTGATCGGCACCTAACACTAGAAAATCACGCAAAAAACACAACCAAAAAGATGTTCCACTCAATGTGGAAATTAAAAAGAGTAAGACCATTCTTCCCAAGGACCGTCTTCCGCAATTTGGTTCAATCATTGGTACTCAGTCATCTAGATTATTGTAATGCACTTTACGCTGGCTGCAAAGAGCAAATACCCAAAAAACTCCAGACAGCCCAGAACACTGCAGCTAGACTCATATTCGGGAAATCAAAATATGAAAGTGCTAAACCCCTACGAGAGAAACTACACCGGCTCCCACTCAAAGAACGCATCGCGTTCAAGGTGTGCACCCTAGTTCACAAAATCATCCATGGTGATGCCCCAGCCTACATGTCAGACCTGATAGACCTACCACCCAGGAATGCTAAAAAATCATCTCGCACATTCCTTAATCTTCATTTCCCCAACTGTAAAGGCCTAAAATATAAACTAGTGCACGCATCAACCTTTTCCTATATCAGCACACAATTCTGGAACGCGCTGCCGCGCAACCTAAAAACGATCTACGAACTAACCAGCTTCCGCAAACTCCTGAAGACTCATTTCTTCAACAAGACATATCACTAAGATCATGACATGTGAAATCCCCCACATGTACCCAGAATTATCTTAAAATCTTAACTTGTTATTTCACTATTATGCTTTATCATTATCATGTAACCCAAAATCCTTCTGTAATACCAATTGCTTATTCTCTTCTCATTTCCACTATTCATGATGTATTGTAAGCGACATTGAGCCTGCAAAGAGGTGGGAAAATGTGGGATACAAATGCAATAAATAATAATAATAATAACTTCTTATTTCAGCCATTTCATCACTTTTGAAAGTTGTCCTTCCTGTCTAGACAACAGTCACAAGTCATACAAGCCCATTCCTTAGCACTTCACCCAACTAGTTTTTCTTTTTTGAAAATGACCTTCTTTGCTATTCAGATTTTGGATGTTTTTTGCAAAACGTCCAAAGTCGGACTTAGATGTCATATTGAAAATGCCCCTCTTTATAAAACAGCCACCCAGAATTATCCCCAAGAGTAAACAGAAGCTAAGGATGTGTATGTACTCTGCATGGGCTACTCAACTTCACCCATACTCCATGGACGCTACAGCCCTGAGAATCTGTCTATAAATACATGCACTTGAGTCATCACCAGCCCTATTTTATAATAATAATAATTTTCCTCATGTTAAATGTACTTTACATGTTGGAATGCTTTATAAAATTACTCCCAGAGAAGGCAAATGTCAAAGCCATTTGTGTAGGTCCAAACGTTCCTAGCTGGGTAGAACTCCTGTTCTAAACCCCACACTGACCCTGGTTCAGGATCACATTAGGGTGTTGCCCTGACACCATTAGAGTCATTCTCTAGATGTGGGCTGTACTTTCCAGAAAGTAGATTCCCAGAGGCAGAAATCATGCATTCAGTGCAGTTCATGGTATGATGCTTTGAGAATGGAGGAGTAGCCTAATGGTTATAGTATGGGCTGAGAACCAGGGTAGCCGGGTACAAATCACACAGCACCTTGTGATCTTGGGAAAGAGGAAATCACTAAAACCACCGCTGCCTCAGGTATAAACTTAGATTGTAAGTCCTCCATGGACAGGAAAATATCTACTGTATCCAAATATTATGCACCTTGAGCTACTACTGAAAACAGCTTGAGCTAAATCCTGAAAAAGTTGCTTTTTCACTCACGGAAACTGGGTCTTTGAAAATTACGCACCCTCAATGCAGATAAACTCACCACTCTTGTTGTCCAAGAGTTGATGTTTTTGTTGATGTTGCTTAGAGATGTTCTTGGGGAAAGAGGAAGGATGAGCTACACGGCAATATGCTCAATTTGCTATAATCAAAACTACACACGTGATTTCTGAAAAACCAATAAATGGAAGAGAAAGCAGGTACATTCCGGCTGCATTTATCAAGGCAAAAGTACTTGTGTAATTTAACTTTGATTGCATGGTAGTTTGATTATTACTCCAAAATGGGAGGTTGACACATTTTTGAAGCATCCAGATGACAGACTCAGTTGCAGTTACCCATTACCCAGTTTTCATTTTAGTATTTAAAATAAAGAGAACAAACTGTGTTCTGAGTTATTGTTATCTCTTCTGAATGTAATGTTAGCATATTCATTTTTGGCATATTCATTTTTGCTTCTCTTGATTGCAGAGTTGAACAGTGAACAGATAAGTTCATGCTTTGGACAATCATTGAGCGTCTCAGTTGTTGACCAAGATATGGGTTTGGAGACAAGATGGACAACATCCGAAAAGAAGTGTAAAGAAAGTGGTTTTTTGAAGAGTGGTATGTTCCCCTAAAACTGACCGAGTTTAAAGACACAGAGGGCCCCTTTTATCAAGCCGCATAAAGCTCCACGCGCACCCAACGCATGCCAAAATGAATTTACCGCCCGACTACCTCGTGCCTCTTGCGGTTATTTCATTTTTGGCGCACATCTGCTACACGCGTCTGGAAAATATATTTTCTTTTCGGACACGCATAGCGGATGTGCGCCAAGTGGCATCTGACGCACGTAGGTCGTTACCACACAGATTCCTTACCGCTAGGTCTATGGCTACCGGTAAGGTCAGACACCCAAAATGGACGCTCGGCAATTTTGATTTTGCCGCACGTCCATTTTCGGCAAAAATTTTTAAAAAGGCATTTTTGGTACGTGCGCTGAAAAACATTTCTGCACGCACCCAAAACCAGTGCCTACACTATCACAAGCCACATTTTACTGCGGCTTAGTAAAAGGACCCCAGAGCTTATATCTGTGAAGAGGACTGCTACTCTCTAGTTTCTTGGTCAGCCAGTTTTCAATAGGATATTGCTTTTAGAAGCTTGCAGGAGTTTGCACATTGGCATTCATTATCACAGCACAACAACAAAAAAAATTTTCATGTGCTACTGGGCAAAAAACATTTGTCCTATACTAAATTCAGTGTGCGTATTCCAAATCCGAAGTCAGAATTGTTGTAACACGTCAGGAAATTTTGTTATGCATAAGTTTGCCCAAATGAATTAAGCACTTGGAAAGCATTGAATAATTTTTTACAGAACGAGTTTCACTCCAACAATTACCTGATCTATATCAAAGTTTTCATAGTAAACAGTATATGAAAATGCAATGGAATAACAAAATTTCAAAAAAGTCTCGTATTCCAGTTTGAAAGTCTTACTTCAGCAAGGCCCAGCACTGTTAAAAGTGCTTCAGGCATCTGCTTTTGCGTTTGTGACCAGTCATACTTTCCCGTTGCAAAAACCAGCAGTAGTCCCCCATCGTGTTGGGATTCCAGCGGCCTTGATATCTGTTCTCCATTGTAGAAATGTCTTTATGGAACCTCTCTCCATGTTTCCAATATATAATGCATTAATGTTATACGTGAATAGGCTTTGCATGTATAATTTAAAATCTAGATGTGTCAGGCAAATTCGGAGTTCATATTTGGAATCGGCGGGTTCAATTTAGTATAAATCACATGTTTTTCTCTCAGTAGCAAAATCATTGTTGCATTGTGAATTATAGTTACACTCTCAGGGGGTACGTTATCAGGCTGCATTAGGGCTTTAAGTTGTGTTATTTTCTCCTAAATGTGTTTTAAAGGGCTTTAATGCAGCTTGACTTATTTTACTGCAGTGATATTTAAGTCGCAACAGGTTACATAGTAATGAGATGCAAAACATGCAAATACATGTAAATCAGCTCATTACTATGTAAAAACCCTAATGTGATTTGAGCTATGCACTGGGCACACATCACAAGTTGTATTATGGCCCATAAATCATTGTAAAATAACCCCAGCTACAATGATTCCCAAAGTAGATTCTGCTTTGAATACATTTTTATCAATCTTGATTTTTGGGCAATTTAAATTATCATTGGGATGACTTAAAATGATAAACTTACTTTTCTCTCTATTTAGCTTTAGCAGATTAGCTGAGCCTCGATGTTCTTCTGTATCTAAACAGGATCTTATATCAGTTATATTAGTAGAAGAGAAAATGAAAGGTACCAACAATGTAATATTGTGAGCATATATAAAGGCTTTTACTCTTATATCATCCAATCAGAAACCTAGATTTGATATCATAATATATTAAATAGAATAGGAGAAATTGGTGATCCCTGTGGTACCCCACTTTCTACACTCCATGCTTTCGACAATAAACTAGACATCTTGACTCTGTAAATCCAAGCACGCAAGGAATCCCTCAAACCAAGATAAGATTTTTTCCATATATAACAATTTCACGTAATACATTTAGCAGAATGTTATGATCTACCAACTCAAATCTGCTCGGAAGGTTGAACTGTTTAATCAGCACCCTATTACCAAGACTCAAAAAAAATTCTTGTTTCTGATATCGTAGCATGCAAAGCTGATTTGGTACTAAAATATTTTCTGAAACCTGACTGGGACTTATGTAATATTCCTTAATTATCTAAATACCGTGATAACCGCATTGCCACTAATCCTCGCTGCACTTCAGCTAAAAAAGGAATCAAAGCTACTGGTCTAAAATGTGTGCCTTCAACTTTTATTCATTCTTTATTTGGGTTATTTTGGGATTGGTGTTAAAACAATATCTCCTAAAGAGGGTGGAAAAATCCTTTTTTTGAAAAGGAGAATTCGACCCATTTTGTGAGTTCTCTTAAGGAGAGAGGTGTGGTAGCCGTGTTAGTCCACTCTTAAAGGTTATCAATAGAAATCAAACAAAATAAAACATGGAAAAGAAAATAAGATGATACCTTTTTTATTGGACATAGCTTAATACATTTCTTGATTAGCTTTCGAAGGGCAAGTTATGTCCAATAAAAAAGGTATCATCTTATTTTCTTTTCCATGTTTTATTTTGTTTGATTTCTATTGATAACCTGTGAGTTCTCTTAGAAACATCAGGAACATTGTTTTCATTAGATGGGTAGAAAAGTTAGCTAATGAACAATGTGAAGCTGCATACTTTCCAATAATTGTAATAATATCATTCACACAGAGGAGTGGCCTAATGGTTAGTGTAGTGGGCGTTGATCCTTGCAACCTGCGTTTGATTCCCACTGTGGCTCCTTTTGACCTTGGGCAAGTCACTTAGGGGTCCTTTTACAAAGGCGTGCCGAAAAATGGCTTGCGGTAGTGTAGGTGCGGCTTTTGGGTGTGTGACGATCCATTTTTTTGTGCGCCTGTAAAAAAGGCCTTTTTAAAATTTTTGCCAAAAATGGATGTGCGGCAAAATGAAAATTGCCGCGTGTCCATTTTGGGTCTGAGACCTTACCGCTCCGCCAGCCATTGACCTAGCGGTAAAGACTCAAGCGTGCCAAATGCCAATTGGCGTACATCCGTTACATGAGCCCGAAAATAAAAAAATATTTTTCAGATGCGCGTATCGGACACGCGCCCAAAATGAAATTACTGCAAGAGCCACGTGATAGTCGGGCGGTAACTCCATTTTGGCATGCATTGGGCGTGCGTAGATGCTTACATGGCTTAGTAAAAAGGCTCCTTAACCCTCCATTGCCCCAGGTACAAAAACTTAGATTGTGAGCCCTCTAGGGACAGAGAAAATACCTGCATATAATGTGTACAGCATTGCGTATGTCTAGTAGTGCTATAGAAATGATTATTGTTAGTAGTAAACGTGCTCCAGATTCTATCAGCTAGAGAACCTAGCAGTTTCTATTGAACACTGGCTACCCTTTAAAAATATGCACGACTCATGGGAGAACATGAAAAATATTTTCAGCTTTGCATATATGTACCCATAAGGAAGCAGGAGTGGTCCAGTGGTCCAAATATCTAACAGCGAAGAGAAGGCTTTGACCATGAATTCAAGCCTTGACTTACTTGTCCCACTGACTCATCGCATAAACTTGGCACATCTCCCTTCTGAAGAGAAGACATTTGTCTTACGTTGGTTTTCCTGGTTAATAAATTGTTTAAAAGAAGTTACTACATTTTTCATTTTCAGATTCATCTGAACAGAAGCAGCTCATTAAAGATGTCATTTCCCTGGTTCGAGGTGGGGATACCGGCTCAAGTGCTGCTTTCTTACATGATATTAATGCTGCTGCATATCGTCGCTGGGGAAGGTCATTAAAATACAATCCTGTTGTTATTGATTTTGAGGTAAGGCCCTGTAAACTGGAAGAGTTTCCAAAGTCATGTGGAATCAAGGCATATTAGTTCTGGTCTTCTCGTATTTTAAATTAAGCGTCCTTCATAGGACATGAAATATTGAGGGGTAATTTCATAACAGGGCACCTGGTTTAAGAGGACAAGTAAGCACTGATATAAATGATATTCTATACAGAAACATAGGTGCCTACCCTGCTTATAATCGAAAGAGAAAAACGCCTATATTGCGACCCAAATCGGGAGATAGACGTTTATCTCCCCAAAACAAATAAATCGGTATAATTGAAAGCCGATTTTGGACGTTTTCAACTGCACTCCGTCGTGGATGCGGACAAAGTTGATGGGGGCGTGTCAGAGGTGTGGTGAAGGTGGAACTGGGGCGTGGTTATCGGCCGAACAGAGATGGGCGCATTTCACCGATAATGGAAAAACAAGTATGCGTTTTTAGCTAGAATTTAGGACACTTTTCCTGGACCCTGTTTTTTCACGAATAAGGCCCCAAAAAGTGCCCTAAATGACCAGATGACCACCGGAGGGAATCGGGGATGACCTCCCCTGACTCCCCCAGTGGTCACTAACCCCCTCCCACCACAAAAAATGAAGTTTCACAACTTTTTATTTTCACCCTCAAATGTCATACCCAGCTCCCTGACAGCATTATGCAGGTCACTGGAGGAGTTGTTAGGGGGTGCAGTGGACTTCAGGCAGGTGGACCCAGGCCCATCCCCCCTACCTGTTACACTTGTGCTGCTTAATGCTGAGTCCTCCACCCCCCCCCCAAAACCCACTGTATCCACATGTAGCTGACCCCCTTCACCCCTTAGGGCTATGGTAATAGTGTAGACTTGTGGGCAGTGGGTTTTGGGGGGATTTGGGGGGCTCAACACACAAGGGAAGGGTGCTATGCACCTGGGAGCTCTTTTACTTTTTTTTTTTTTTTTTGTAAAAGTGCCCCCTAGGGTGCCCGGTTGGTGTCCTGGCATGTGAGGGGGACCAGTGCACTATGAATTCTGGCCCCTCCCACGAACAAATGCCTTGGATTTGGTCATTTTTGAGCTGGGCTGCTTCGGTTTCGATTATCGCTAAAAAACAAAAACACCCAGCTCAAAAAACGACCAAATCCAATGCGTTTGCCTGGCACAAACTGTATTTTCGCAAAAAAAGATAGACGTCCATTTTTTTCGAAAATACGGTTCGGCCCGCCCCTTCATGGACCCGTTCTCGGAGATGGACGTTCTTACACATAGGCGTTCGCGTTCGATTATGCCCCTCTATGTGTCTTTATAAAATCTAACGTAAGAAGCAGAAATTGTGCCTACCTGATAGGTTCAGACATTTACACCTGCTCTTTGAGCTGGTGTAATTATTCATGACTAGATTATTCATGTACAAGTTTGATTAGCATATTTTATAATCTACTAGTAAAAAAGGCCCGTTTCTGTAAGGTATGAAACGGGCGCTAGCAAGGTTTTCCTTTGAGTGTGTATGTTTGACAGAGTGTGTTTGACAGTGACTGTGTGTGAGAGACAGAGAGTGAATGTGTGAGAGTGTGTGTGTGTGACAGAGTGTATGTGTGTATGTGAGTGAGAGAGAGATAGACTGTGACAGAGTGTGTGTGTGGGGGGGAGAAAGACAGAATGTCGATTGATTGTGTGTGTGTGTGTGTCACACACAGAGAGACACAGCGAGGCTGTGTGTGAGAGAGAGAGTGATTCGCTGTGTGTGTGAGATACCAACCCATGAAAAAATTCAGGGAAATATTAAACATTTCATGTCCTATTCTTTTTCCGCCTCCCTGTTGAGTGTATTTGATTAAAAATATGCCTTAGTTTTCTAAGAAAAAAGTATACACAATGTTCAGCCAAATACATTTCCAAGCATCCTGTATCTGGTGTGCAGCAGTTTAAAAACATTTTTTTTTTTTGGGAGGTGAAACAGCTCTTTAATCCTAAGCATTCATAGTACTGTTACTGGTACCATATCATGCCATAATAATTAGATACAACAGATGTTTTGACCTTCTTTGGGCTGTAATCTCATACCTCAACAGAATTAAATTACACTGATAGATCAGGGCACAAAATGCAAAACTTGCTCCCCATACCCCATCCTGCAGAAATTTAGTTGAATTAAATCAAAGAAGAAAAAAAGGTTATTGCACATCCATTACTTGGAAGAAACTACATTTGCTGAGTAGAGTTTCTGTTCCAAGTGTTGTTTTCATCGTCATCATCCTGAGTCCTCAATCTATAAATTTTGCCTTCTTTTTTGAACTCATCTCCATATTTCTCTGACACTCGCTTCCTGACTGTTTCCCTCTTTGGTTCTGAGGCAACGGATGCCGAAGTTTGAGGACTGTTTTGCTCACAGTTCCAGGGTCGTCGTGTCTCCCTTCCTCCCTCCCTGCCATCCACTGCCAGCTCCCCTGCTTACGAATTTTTGAAGTCTCACTTACCCAGTCGGGGTTACGACGGATGACGACAACGGCGGCGGCAGCAGCAGCATCGGTAAATGGCGTACAGGCTCGGGCCGTCTCTGTCTCTCAGCTCTGGTCCCGCCCTCATTTCCTGTTTCTGCAAGGGCGGGACCAGAGCTGAGAGACAGACGGGCCGAGCCTGTACCCCGTTTACCGATGCTGCTGCTGCCGGTGCTGCCGCCGTCCGCCATAACCCCAACTGGGTAACTGAGACTTCAAAAATTCGTAAGAAGGGGGGCTGGCAGTGGACGGGAGGGAGGGAGGAAGGGAGGCACGTCGACCCTGGAACTGTGAGCGAGGGGGGATCCTGGAACTGGGAGGGAGGGGGGATCCTGGAAGTGGGAGGTAGACCGTGAAACTCGGGGATCTGGGAGGGAGGGAGACTGTGACATGTGTGTGTGTGTGTGTGGGGGGGGGGGTTGATGTGCTTCGGGTGGGGGGAGGGGGTGGTTGATGTGCTTGGGGGGGTGTTTGATGTGCCGGGGGGGGGGGGCTTGGGTGATGTGCCGAGGGGGGGTTCTGTGGTGCCGTGCTTGTAGTTTTTTGATGCGCTGCTCCCTGCCACGAGCGGCGCACTGACAGCTGATTCCCAGGCAGGGGGAGGAGTAGGGAAACACGCGTGTTTCCCTACTCCTCCCCCTGCCTGGGAATCAGCTGTCAGTGACGTCATCCTGACTACGGAGCCTAGCTCAGCAACTCCAGGAGCCACGGACACAGGCAGTCCCACATTAGAACGTTGGTGGTGAGAATTATTATATAGGATGTGTATACTGTATACACCTACCACTAAAGTATGCACCATCATGTCATCATGTATATTTTTACACCAGTTGGTATTATATTGGAGGCAATTTACATATATATGTGGCCATATATGCATGAAAATGAATTTATGGACTTTACAAGTCCCAAATATTTCATATAGTGTGACCATTTCTTAACAACTATGTCAAAAGTCATATCAGAAGCTTAATGGTGGTGTGCATGATGTGTTTAGATGCTCAGTGGTGAACCCTATTTCTCCCTAATGTGCTTATTGCTCAATAATACACACTCCTGAGTGACAACATTGCCCTGAAATGAAAATAATTTTAAAACACACAAAGCAAAACATCCCATAAACAATGCAGGAAAGTTAAACAAAACAACAGATTTTGGCCTTGCATATGGTTCTGCGAGGAGCAATGTTCTTGAAGATAAGGTGAACAATTCATTCTGTTCTGGACATTTTGATTTGAAAAACCACAAGAACGGCCATACTAGGTCATCAAAGTTGCAGTTCTTGGAACTCAGAGCTCCGATTAGTCTTGTGATGTTATTTCTGAGGCCTTTTCCCCATAACCCAGGCTCCAAAGTGGCTGGGTTGACTTGACCAGAAGTTCTTGACTCTGAACAAGAGATCCATGAGGCACCATCCTGCTGAGATGCAGGCCTTGGCAAATATTGAGACAAAAGTTCATGCTGTTTGGAGCATTGTATGAATTTTGAATTGCAGGAGGCTGTTAGCCAAGCTCTGTTTGTAGCTCTATATGCTGGGGTCTAGCCCGTACATGAGGGCCTTTGGGGGGGGGGGGGGTGTTGTTGCCAGGGGGTTAGGTGGAGAGGGGGTTCTTTGTGGTGGACCATTATAGGTGTGGAAGGAGGGACTGCTTTGGGGGGGGGGGTGTTGTTGCCAGGGGGTTAGGTGGAGAGGGGGTTCTTTGTGGTGGACCATTATAGGTGTGGAAGGAGGGTCTGCTTTGGGGAAGTGTGGGGGTGAGATGGATTTGGCTGTCAGGAAGGGAGTCAGATGTTTGTGTGGCCTTCAGGGAAGGGTATCCAGGTTGGAAGGTAATCGTAGTGATACAATGGTTCTGCTGGCTCTGGCTATTTGTCTACAGCAGCAGCCTGCTCTGATACGTGTGGGAGTGAGGGGGTGTATTTATTTTCTCCATACGCAACCTTTCAAAATCACTGCTCCCACTGCATCTATTTTATACTAGGATCTACATATTTCAGAGTCACCTGCTAAATGATTGAGGTATATAAAATAATGAGTGGAGTAGAACAGGTGGATGTGAAGCATCTGTTCATGCTTTCCAAAAATACTAGGACTAGGGGGCATGTGATGAAACTACAGTGTAGTAAATTTAAAACAAAATCTGAGAAAATATTTCTTCACCCAATGCATAACTAAACTCTGGAATTCGTTGCCGGAGAACGTGGTGAAGGTGGTTAGCTTGGCAGAGTTTAAAAAGGAGTTAGACGGTTTCCTAAAGGACAAGTCCATAAACCACTACTAAATGGACTTGGGAAAAATCCACAATTCCAGGAATAACATGTATAGAATGTTTGTACATTTGGGAAGCTTACCAGGTGCCCTTGGCCTGGATTGGCTGCTGTCGTGGCTAGGATGCTGGGCTCGATGGATCCTTGGTCTTTTCCCAGTGTGGCATTGTTACAAGAAATGATTTATCTTGGGGGGAAAGAGCTCTAGAGCACTTGCTAATGTTTATAATTTAATATATGTATGTATATTCTCCACCAGTTGCTAATTAAAGTAACAATAATCACAATTGCAATGAATTAAATATTATCTCTGTTGAAATGCAGTGTCCTGTGTTTCCAGATTTAAAGTTATGCACCCAGGACACAAAGAGACTATATTTTTAGCTTCAAAAAAGTTTATTAAGTTACAATATGATTAATGCAATCATATAAGGCTAGCACAAACGAGAGATAGTTCTTTTAAGAGATCTTTACAGATAATCTGTACTTAAGTAAGGTAGCCAGTTTAAAAGTTAAGGTTACAGTTTAACTTACAGGAGAGTCTTTGTCACAAGCATGCTGTGATAAGCCATCAGGGCTTCTGCAGTGAATGGATCTGAGTTGCTTGCAGCTGAAGAGAGAATTTGCTTCTTGGGGAAACAGCTTTTGCTTTTATATCTTGCAAGCTGCAGGAGGATATGATCACAGAGTCCCAGCACCTGCTTCCTGGTTTGCACTGGATAACTTGCAAGGCATTGTGGTTATTGTAGTCTGTTCACATGGTCACATTATAAGTCTTTCCTTTCTGCAGATGTCCTGGCGTCCATTTGTCTGATAGCTGATGGGAGGGGGCAGGTATACCTCTGATGACAGGCAAATGTTTTGTTTATGGTTTTCCTCTGAGTTCTTTGTTGTCAATGGGTTCTCCAGACTGTCTGCTTCAGTTTTTTGTTCTCTAGAGATGTCTTGGTGACCCTCCCAGCCAGCTTTTGTCTCTGTTAAGTGTTTGTAATTGACTAGCCCTACTACCAGAAATTCCCAGGGAAAAGGGGAAAGAAGGTATTGAAATGCAGTTTCAATACATCTTTTAAAAGCTGCATTTTTATATTGATAAAATCAATAACTCTGCTACATATTTAATTCTGACAATTGGCTTATACCATAACAGCATTACTTATGTACTTATGTAAAAGCCTCCACATCCTGACCTGGACAAGTGAATAATTCTCTTCTCTATGTCCTTTTTAATACAGGGCTTTAAAAATTGCTCTGATCTTTTCATGTACTGAGCCATTTCTGACTTTGTTTTATCCCATATCTTTAGTAAATCTTTGAGTTGCCAGCACTCAACTCTAGCGCCACTCCAGCCCATCCTGGAGACCTATGCTCTGCCTATTGGCCATTCATTGAGTGCTAGTGCCTCGTGTCTCGCTGGAGCTGGCACTGACTTTCCATCACAAATATTCTTGTATTCCACAAACACCTTAAAAGTTCTATGCGGATTACATGTAAAGAAGCCAGATAGACACTGGGAATATAAACCAAGATAGCCAACAATAATTTTATTTTATTTATTTGTTGCATTTGTATCCTACATTTCCCCACGTTTTTGCAGGCTCAATGTGGCTTACATGGTACCGTAATCGGCGTTAACCGATTTCGGTATGAACAAATACAAGTTGCGATTAATATCAAGGTGATATTATGGTAGAGTGAGATACATGTATGGTAAAGACAGTTGGGGAAAACTTACAGAGGGAAAGGAAGAGTTAGGATATGTCCATTACGTTCTTTGGTTAAGTTGTGTCGCAGATGTCCAGGTTTTTTATGTTGGGTCGGGGGGGAGGAGGGGTATGCCCTTCTGAACAGTTCCGTTTTTAGTACTTTCCGGAAATTCATGTGGTCAAGTGTGGTTTTTACTACTTTTGGTAGTGCGTTCCACAATTGTGCGCTCAGGTTGGAAAAGTTGGACGCTTGGGTGGATTTGTATTTGAGTCCTTTGCTGCTTGGGTAATGGAGGTTTAGGTATAATCTTGCTGATTTTATGGTGTTTCTGGGTGGTAGGTCGATGAGGTCTGTCATGCATCCCGGTGCCTCGCCGTAGATGATTTTGTGACCTGTCGTGCAGATTTTGAATGCGATACGCAAAATACTGCTGCCTGCCTTTTAAGCAGTGCTCCTCATTTTGAGAAGGCTTCCCCTCTCTTGTTAAAACTTCACTGGCTTCCCATAAATGCCAGGATCTCCTTTAAAATATGCCTGACTGTTTACCAAATCATATACGGTTTATCATCATCCTACATGCAACAACTAATTGATTTTACCTTCGCATAATTCAGCAAAAACATCTAGAGAATACCTCACGGTCCATTAGCCAAACTGCAAAGGTCTTTCTTACAAATTGATCCTTTTCGCAGGCTTCGCATATTGGAGTACCAAACTTTGGAATTCTCTACCCAAGCAATTAAGGTACTTAGAAGATTATCTGAGATTCTGTAAAAGATGACAAACTAATTTTGCCGTCTCTTATATGTTTCAGCATAACCAGTACTCTAGCCTAGCTTCATGACAAACACACAATTATTCCTAACTAGTAAAAAAGGCCCGTTTCTGACACAAATGAAATGGGCCCTAGCAAGGTTTTCCTCTGAGTGTGTATGTTTGAGAGAGTGTGTGTGCGAGTGACTGTGTGTGAGAGAGAGAGAGAGAGAGTGAATGTGCAAGTGTGTGTGTGTGTGTGTGTGTGTGTGTGTGTGTGACAGAGAGAGAGAGTGAGACTGGGTGCGAGTGTGTCTGTGAGAGAGAGAGTGTGTGTGTGAGCATGAGAGTGTGTGCCAGGGCCCCCCTCCCTCCCAGTTCCAGGGTCCCCCCTCCCTCCCGCCCTCCAAGTTCCAGGGTTGTTGTCCCCCTCCCTCCCTCTGAGTTCCATGGTCATCCCCTCCCTCCCTCCCTGCCTCCGAGTTCCAGGGTCGTCCCCTCCCTGCCTCCCTCCGAGTTTCAGGGTCCCCTCCCTCCCCTGCATTATGCTCTCTACCCTGCATTCATCCATATGCAGGCAACGTCCTCTGTGCCCTGCCCCTCCATCCATCCATGTGCAGCATCTCTCCCCTGCCCCGTCCACCTCCCTCCGAGTTCCAGGCCCCCTCCCTCCCTCCCCCCTCCGAGTTCCAGTGTCTCCCTCCCATTTCCAGGGTCCCCCCTCCCTCTGTCCCTCCGTCCCTCCCTTCCAGTTCCAGGGTCCCATGGAACTGGGAGGGAGGGGGGACGGAGAACATTGGAGGAGTGACGTCAGCAGATGGTTACGATCCCAGTGACACACATTGGAATGTTTGAGGAGAATGTTGGAAGAGTGATGTCAGCAGATGGTTACGATCCCAGTGAGACACATTGGAATGTTGGAGGAGCAAATTATTATATTAGATATGTTAAATGTTATAATTATATGGCTGTATCATATTTTTGATGTTTTTCTTGAATGTAAGCCACATTGAACCTGAGCTTGTTTGGCATAATGTGGGATACAAATGTCTTAAATAAACAGGGCTTTTTTTGAGGGGGTACTGAGTACCGGCACCTTTTCCATTGTCTGCTAAAATTGACCCAGGGACCCCAAATATTAATGAAAGAGCTCAGGCTCTACACACCAATTCTGCCTTGTCATAGATTTGTGACTGGTTGCAGGGGACCTGGCTATTGTGGGGTGGGTCCCACAGTGATCACCCCACCACTGAAGGGTGACCTAGCATTTGAGTACCGGCACCTTTTTTGCTAGAAAAATGCACTGTAAATAAATAACTAAATAAATAAATAAAAGCAGTCTCCCATCACATTTAAAAGAAAAGCTCAATTTATATTTGCATGGCGCAGTACATGATCAGCATTATCAATATGCCTATCAGAATGTTCAAAAGCAGATAGAATAACCAGGATAATCTATTCTGTTTTCTAATAACTTCTAGCTACAGCCAATATATGAAGTAGTACACAGAAGTCAACTTCGTGGAATGGAAACAAGAAAGCAGAACATGAAAAAGGCCTTTGATGAGTATATAAATGAGTTTAATGCATGTCGCTGTGGTCCCTGCCAGAATAACGGGGAACCCATCCTGAACGGGGCCACCTGCCTCTGTCAGTGTAAATCAGGGTATGAAGGTTCAGCCTGTGAGAAGACATCTCGAACAGGTAGGATAACCAACCTTCTCCAACAAATTACTCTATTTATTTTGTTTCTGGGTTTCATTTCTTAGGGGCCCTTTTACTAAGGCGCGCTGAAAAATGGCCTGCGGTAGCGGAGACACATGTTTTGGGTGAATGCAGAATCATTTTTCGGCACACCTGTTAAAAATGCCTTTTTAACATTTTTTGCACATACTTTCACTTTCAAAAATTTTCTGATACCTGTGTGCTTTCTATTTATGCATCTGCTCAATTATAAAATATTATCTTAAAGAATAAAAACAAATAGATGTAAAAGAAGAACATTGAGAGTTGATTCTCCATCGACAAGCAGCACTGAATCAGGTACTCAAGTATTCTGACCATGAGGTCATTGATGCAGTGCCCAAGCCCTGAAAAATGTCACCTTGGTTTGATTTGTAAAGTTGATTTTTGTTTTTAGCATCTGGCCTGTCTCCCTAGTACAGCACCTTTCTTCACATTTTCTGTTTTGATATAATAATGACATTTGAGGAAGAGAATAAGTCAAATTAGATTGTGAGCCCTACTGGGACAGAGAAATATCTAGTGTACCTGAATGTAACTCACCTTGAGCTACTACTGAAAAAGGTGTGAGCAAAATCTAAATAAAATAAACGGAATGTTGGAGATTCTAGATGGAATGTTGCTACTATTTGAGATTATACATGGAATGTTAATGTTGCTATTCCACTAGCAACATTCCATGTAGAAGCCTGCCCTTGCAGATCAGCAACACAGCTGCGCAGGCTTCTGTTTCTGTGAGTCTGACGTCCTGCACATAAGTGCAGGACGTCAGACTCACAGAAACAGAAGCCTGCGCGGCAAGGGCAGGCTTCTACATGGAATGTTGCTAGTGGAGGAGTAGCCCAGCCCAGTGGTTAGTGCAGTGCAACATGGAATGTTGCTACTATTGGAGATTCTACATGAATTGTTGCTACTGGAGGAGTGGCCTAGTGGTTAGAGCACCGGTCCTGTAATCCAGAGGTGGCCGGTTCAAATCCCATTGCTGCTCCTGGTGATCTTGGGCAAGTCACTTAACCCTCCATTGCCTCAGGTACAAACTTAGATTGTGAGCCCTCCTGGGACAGAGAAATATCCAGAGTACCTGAATGTAACTCACCTTGAGCTACTGCTGAAAAAGGTGTGAGCAAAATCTAAATAAAATAAATGGAATGTTGGAGATTCTAGATGGAATGTTGCTACTATTTGAGATTATACATGGAATGTTAATGTTGCTATTCCACTAGCAACATTCCATGTAGAAGCCTGCCCTTGCAGATCAGCAACACAGCTGCGCAGGCTTCTGTTTCTGTGAGTCTGACGTCCTGCACTTATCAGACTCACAGAAACAGAAGCCTGCGCGGCAAGGGCAGGCTTCTACATGGAATGTTGCTAGTGGAGGAGTAGCCCAGCCCAGTGGTTAGTGCAGTGCAACATGGAATGTTGCTACTATTGGAGATTCTACATGGAATGTTGCTACTGGAGGAGTGGCCTAGTGGTTAGAGCACCAGTCTTGCAATCCAGAGGTGGCCAGTTCAAATCCCACTGCTGCTCCTTGTGATCTTGGGCAAGTCACTTAACCCTTCATTACCTCAGGTACAAACTTAGATTGTGAGACCTCCTGGGACAGAGAAATATCCGGAGTACCTGAATGTAACTCACCTTGAGCTACTTCTGAAAAAGGTGTGAGCAAAATCTAAATAAAATAAACGGAATGTTGGAGATTCTAGATGGAATGTTGCTACTATTTGAGATTATACATGGAATGTTAATGTTGCTATTCCACTAGCAACATTCCATGTAGAAGCCTGCCCTTGCAGATCAGCAACACAGCTGCGCAGGCTTCTGTTTCTGTGAGTCTGACGTCCTGCACATAAGTGCAGGACGTCAGACTCACAGAAACAGAAGCCTGCGCGGCAAGGGCAGGCTTCTACATGGAATGTTGCTAGTGGAGGAGTAGCCCAGCCCAGTGGTTAGTGCAGTGCAACATGGAATGTTGCTACTATTGGAGATTCTACATGGAATGTTGCTACTGGAGGAGTGGCCTAGTGGTTAGAGCACCAGTCTTGCAATCCAGAGGTGGCCAGTTCAAATCCCACTGCTGCTCCTTGTGATCTTGGGCAAGTCACTTAACCCTTCATTACCTCAGGTACAAACTTAGATTGTGAGACCTCCTGGGACAGAGAAATATCCGGAGTACCTGAATGTAACTCACCTTGAGCTACTGCTGAAAAAGGTGTGAGCAAAATCTAAATAAAATAAACGGAATGTTGGAGATTCTAGATGGAATGTTGCTACTATTTGAGATTATACATGGAATGTTAATGTTGCTATTCCACTAGCAACATTCCATGTAGAAGCCTGCCCTTGCAGATCAGCAACACAGCTGCGCAGGCTTCTGTTTCTGTGAGTCTGACGTCCTGCACATAAGTGCAGGACGTCAGACTCACAGAAACAGAAGCCTGCGCGGCAAGGGCAGGCTTCTACATGGAATGTTGCTAGTGGAGGAGTAGCCCAGCCCAGTGGTTAGTGCAGTGCAACATGGAATGTTGCTACTATTGGAGATTCTACATGGAATGTTGCTACTGGAGGAGTGGCCTAGTGGTTAGAGCACCGGTCCTGTAATCCAGAGGTGGCCGGTTCAAATCCCATTGCTGCTCCTGGTGATCTTGGGCAAGTCACTTAACCCTCCATTGCCTCAGGTACAAACTTAGATTGTGGACCCTCCTGGGACAGAGAAATATCCAGAGTACCTGAATGTAACTCACCTTGAGCTACTACTGAAAAAGGTGTGAGCAAAATCTAAATAAATAAATGCTTTTCTCATGTGGGTAACCATGCCATCCTGTAATTCTAGACCTCTTCATTAATAGTTTTTATTGTAAATCACTTTAGAATCTTATCATTTTGTGGTAAATGAAATTAAGCAGTTTGTTTACTAAGCCTCGCTAGAGGCTTCCATGCAGCATTGCCAACACAGCCCATTCAAAGCGAATGGGTTGTGTCGGCATTAATGCGCAGCCAGTGTAAGGTGAACTGTGAATGTGACTATGCATTGGCACAGTTTGCAGCCTGGGCTATTGCGGGGATGTGTGCCATTCTCTCTTTTCTTTCTTGAGCTTCAGTTGGAAGTTTGCTTTTCACAAATGTTTGCTTCAGATATGGTGGTTGGCGGACGGCCAACACAGGTGCAGCTGGGAATATCTCTCGATAATTCATCCTCCTGCAGTAGTTGCTGTAGGTCATTTATGATTTTTTTTTCCAACTCTGGATTTAAAGTGAATTAACATGGCAAACATACTACTTTATCATCAATATTGAAAATGTTAAATAAAGATTATCGCATCACAGGAAGAAGCGTTAATACACTACTGTATTCTGCTGAGGCTCTGTTTGCACATTTGAAGGAATATGGCATGTCTTCTAATGATGTTTTCAAATGATTCCGCAGGTACCACGGCAGACGGTAGCTGGAGCTGCTGGACGGCCTGGTCACAATGCCAGGCTGGGACAAGAAGGAGAACCAGAGAATGTAATAATCCTACCCCTAAGGGTGGCATGTGGTGCATTGGGAAGAATGCACAAACTGAGTACTGTTAATTTACCCAACGAAGACTGGTGGACGCTGCATGCAATACAAGATAGCATTGCACAAAGACAGAACAGGTGGCCAATTATTTTCTTAAATACAGTTAAAATTGCCTGGGAGGAATGTGTTGAAATGCCAGCAGTACATCCTGTTGGAGAACTGATTGATTGTCACAGAAGTTTCCGTTTTCTTGGGTGCCAACAGCTCGATAAACAAGAATATCGACGATCACCTTGACTTGTTGACAGTATATATTACAACTGACAAGGTCCAGAAGGAAGCCCTTTTCAGCACAGTTACAAATATTAGATAAAGCACAAGTGGTATATTTGAGAGACTGAGATCATACCCAACACGCCCTAGCTTAAGACTCATTCTCGTCACAGTAGACACAAAATGAACCCATTTGGAAACACTGACCTGGTTAAAACCTTTTCTTCCCCCTCTAACCTTATGATTGGATGTGGGATAAAGTTATATTTCTATTTCCTCTGTGTCTTCAATGATTTGCAGACTATGTTAGGCACAGTAACAGTACTGAAGGTTTTCTAGACTGTTAATAAAAGCAGAACCAGGTGAAACGAAATAACCTGTTCTACAATAATGGACCCTTTCTCTAAATAATTGTTTCATGATTGAAATTATGTTTCTTTTTGCCCTTCAAAATGGTGTTTAAGCATTAAAAGGTTTTATGTATGAAAAATGTGTGTTTGAGACTTATGTTCATATAGCAGCATTTTTTTTCCCGTGTTGCTGGATTTCCATTAGTTCCATCAGTCCGCAAAATTGAGCCGGTGTGTGAATGCGACCTTACTATTGGGAGAAATTAAAACATAGAGGAATAGATTCAGTAAATGGGACGCATAGGGGCCCTTTTACAAAGCAGCGGTAAGTTGGATCTACCGGCGGTAGTACCACCCACCCCTAGCTTGCGGCATTTATGGCGTTAATGGAAAGCTTCTCACTCTCTACTCCTGCCATCCAGCATCTCCTCTGTCTACCACCTGCCATTCAGAAGCTCCTCACGGAATCATCCTCCCCCTCTCACCATCTCTTCTGTGTGTCTCTCTCCCTCCTGCCATCCAGCATCTCCTCTGTCTACCACCTGCCATTCAGAAGCTCCTCACGGAATCATCCTCCCCCTCTCACCATCTCTTCTGTGTGTGTCTCTCTCCCTCCTTCCATCCAGCATCTTCTCTCGTTTTTTTTCCTCTCTCCTGCCACACTGCACCTCCTCTCTCTTGTCTGTCTCCACCCACTCCACTATCCAGCATTGCCCCAGTCTGTGTGTGTGTGTGTCTCTCTCTCTTCCCTGGCATGCAGCTCTTCCCCTCTCTTCACCATTCAGCATTGCCAATGTCTCTCTCTCTCCCCTATGCAAAATGCCATTGTTTCTCTCTCCTCTTCATGCATTATTGCCTATCTTTCTCTCTCCCTCATGCAGTATTGCCTCTTTCTGTCTATACTCCCTACCACACAGCATTGCTTGTGGGTCTTCCTCTCTCTTCCTGTGCTGTCCAGCATGTCTTTCTACCCCAACCCCACCCTCATTGCTCGCTTGTCTGTCTCTCTCTCTCCCACTTCACAATTCAGCATTGCCCCTACATCTCTCTCTGTCATCCACCTAGCATTGTCCTGTCTCTTCCCCTCACCAGTAAGTATAGTACAGACAGAGAGGGTGATACAGTATACAATAAGAGAAACAAAAAAGAAAAAGCAACACTGGGCCTTCAAGAGTGGGACAACAGGAGTACTTTATTAGCCAAAGACCCGACACGGGCCGTGTTTCGGCACCAAAAAGGCGCCTGCCTCAGGGGTCAATTTGTAGATATAGTAGTTAGACAAAGTTCAAGTTATAAGTGCCTTTGAAAACAGCCTCAATAACTTGAATTAATTTCGCGCGATAGCGAAATTAATTCAAGTTATTGAGGCTGTTTTCAAAGGCACTTATAACTTGAACTTTGTCTAACTACTATATCTACAAATTGACCCCTGAGGCAGGCGCCTTTTTGGCGCCGAAACACGGCCCGTGTCGGGTCTTTGGCTAATAAAGTACTCCTGTTGTCCCACTCTTGAAGGCCCAGTGTTGCTTTTTCTTTTTTGTTTTTCTTCCCCTCACCAACCATGCTCTTGTCTCTCTCCCTCCCCTCCCCCCCAGTACTGCTCCTGTTTCATTCTCTTCCCCCTGAGCCACCCACCTGCAGTCAGCAGTTTTTGTTCCCTGCCTCTTGTTACTATCTCCAGGGCCGTGCCAACACAGTAAGCGGGGTAAGCATCGCAGGGGGGCGCTGACCTCTATAGGGCGCCGCCGTGGTGCTTACCCTCGCCGCTTACCCCAGCTCCGCGCCGCCCTGGGGGTCTTTAAGTCTGTTATCTAAATTTACCTCCGACGTCGCAGCAGCTGAGCAGCATCAGTGAAAGCGCTGCCAACGTCTTCAGCCTTCCTTTCGCTCTCATTCGTTCCCTCAGTGTCCCGCCTTCTTCTGATGTCATTTCCTTGCGAGGGCGGGACACTGAGTGCACGAACGAGTGCGAAGGGAAGGCTGGAGGTAAATTTAAATGAAAGATGGACATGGATGGGCGGGCCCAGGGAGAGGAGAAATTGCTGGAAATGGAGGGGAGAGAGGAGAATTGCTGGATATGGATGGAGGAGGGGAGGGCAGAGAGGGACAAGGATGAACATGGATGGGAGGGAAGGGCCCAGGGAGAGAGGAGAAATTGCTGGAAATGGAGGGGAGGGGAGAGAGGAGAATTGCTGGATATGGATGGAGGGAAGGGAAGGGAAGACAGAGGAAGGAGATGCACATGGATGGAGGGGAAGGGAGAGAGAAGAAATGCTGGGCATGGATGGAGGGGAGGGAAGAGAGAGGAAGGAGATGAGATGAGGGAAAAGGAAGAGAGGAGAAAAACTGCACATGGATGGAGAAAATAGGCAGAAGCTGGATCCACTGGACATTCAAGTCTGCGGAGGACCCAGCTTTTACTTATGGATATAGAGCAAGAAATGAAGAAGAAAGGAGGAATGTAAAGAAATAAATGGAAAGGAAGCCCTGGAAACGGAGTTAAGAGGACAGATAGCAGCAGAATCAGATACTGGGCCAGCATGATCAGAAAAAGAAAGTCACCAGACAACAAAGGTAGAAAAAAATCATTTTATTTTTATTTTATTGTTTGAATATGTCCACTTTGAGAATTTACATCTGCTATCTTATTTTGCAATGTATAGCAATTTGTTTCTATGAATATTGCTGACAATTCCTGTCAGTGTAGCAAGTGGTGAGCGATCATTTTCACGGTTAAAAATCATAAAAAATTATTTGCGATCAAGTATTTCGCAAGAAAGACTTGTAAGCCTTGCCATGATTGCTATTGAGAATGATATATGTGCCCAGTTAGATATCAAAGATTTAATTACTAATTTTGTGAATATGAAAGCATGAAAAGCTAAGTGGTTGTAAACCCTCTATTTGTTGAGCAATCCCACAAAGATGCACTCCATCTTTCAGCTCCTATTTACTTTGCATCTTGTGCCACAAAGAGGGGGGGGGGCGCCAACTGATAGTCTGCAGGGGGGCACCCTGACTATCTCTGCTGGGCCCGCGGTATTAATTATACAGCAAAGATGCCCAAGACCGCAGCTTTGTACACGCTGTGGCTGCTTCTTTTGAAGGAGGTGGGGCTGGCACAGAAGAAGCAGCCACAGAGTGCACAAAGTCGGGGTCCTGTGCATCTTTGCTGTATAATTATTACTGCAGGCCCGGCAGAGATGGTAAGGTAACAGGAAGAAGGGAACAAAAACAACTGAATGTCGGCAGGTGGCTTAGGGAGGAAGAGAGAGAGAGGGGCAATACCAGCAAGGCAGCTGAGGAGGAAGTCGTACTTTGGGCTGGGGCGACTTTTATAGAAATCCAGCATTAACTGAGAGCACGTAGCATGTGTTCATCTGAATTTTATCTCACAACCGGCAATACAAAATAGTGGGAATGCCCCAAAGGAAAATTTTACTGTAGTTTAGTAAAAGGCCCCTTAAGTAAAGTGAAACTAGGCCCATCTCTTTTTACTCTTTATCTGTTGCTAGACAATGCAACTATAATTGGCACCTCACCAATTTTCAAGTCATTTACAACACGCACGTGCATCATGGTTATAATAATTTATATTTATTTCAATATTTTCAATTAAACTAACAGCTATTAACTTCAGTATCTAGGCCTTTGCATCCTTCACCGCCATTTTGGGGAGCCGGGTTGTTGCATTGTCTGCTTCTCCTTTGTTCTCCCCTGGAGCACGAAGACCAACCGGACCAACACCCCCAGTTCCCGTTAATACTGATGTCTGAAAAAGAAGAAAGACAAATCTCAAAATGCTATTTGATACATTTTTGCATTACGCTGCATGTTAATTTAATTTAATTCTGGCATTTCTATTCATCTCCTAAAATGGTTCATGGCACCTCACAAACAATGCAAAACAAATTTTCTTAAAAACATAAATTCAACACAAATTCTATTGCATAAAAAGTTACATTTTGTAAATCATTTGTAACTTTTTTTTCTAAAACCAAGGGCCTCATTTACTAAGATGCGCTAGCATTTTTAGCGCGTGCTAAAAATGAGCATGTGCTAACCATGTAGATGCCCATAGGAATATCTAGAGTGCACTAAAAATGCTAGCGTGCCTCTATCACAGCTTAGTAAACAGGGCCGCAAGTCTTCAAACGCCAATGAAAAGAAACATGACAAGACGTTTTCCATAAATTCAATGGCATTGCATTCCATTGCCTAGGCACCAAACCTCTGATCCTCCTTGGGGAGGGGCAAACACGGGGTCCTGTTTGCTATGCAGCGTTATAGGTGCATTAATGTCTTTAATGTGTGTTATATAACAGAGAGAGGGGGAGCAAAGCACAGAAAGCCAAGACACAAAAACAAAAAAGCACCAAGGGCCTTCAAGATAAAGGGGAATTGAAGTCTTTAATCATATATGTTGATAAACCAGTGCTTGAATGGACCTGACACAGTCTGTGTTTCGGCGCACAGCACCTGCATCAGGGGTCGCAAGCTGACAACATTCAGTAGTATTGTGAGAACAATACAATGTACTGCTATGCCGTGTGATCCCCTTCACACAAATTTGAAAAGATAGTTAGATTAAGGAAACGCAGTCCTTCAGTCGTGGACTCAATCATGTATGTGCGTTAACTGTGCTAATTGTAGGTGCTAATTAATGCACCTTAAAAATGCTAATTAATGCACCTTAATAAACAGTGCCCATAATCTGAATGCATCTGTGGAATGTAAGTTTTGGTCCAGGGCATTCAACTACACTCAGCTGCACATTATATCCTGGTGCCAAACCATGTAAGATCGTAACAGTCAGTACCAGTAGCTTAAACTGGATTTGTGCCTGTATAGGCAACCAATGTATCTCAATCAAACATGATGTTGCTTCTTCCACCCAGCACACTCAGCTACTAATTTAGCAGCTGTATTTTGGCATGCATCTGCTACGCGCGTCCGAAAAATACTTTTTATTTTCTGACGTGCGTCAGCTACGCGCGCCAAGTGGCATTTGATGCACATAAGTCATTACTGCCCAGTTACCGTGTGAGTCTTTACCTCTAAGTCAATGGCTGGTGGTAAGGTCTCAGACCCAAAATGGACACACGGTAATTTTCATTTTGCCGCACGTCCATTTTTGGCAAAAATTTAAAAAAGGCCTTTTTTACAGGCACGCTAAAAAATGGATCGGCGCATGCCTACGCTACTGCAAGCCATTTTCAGCGCCCCTTTGTAAAAGGACCCCCTAATTTGCAGTACTGTGTATAATTCTGAAGACTGCACTTTCTAAAAGATATAAATAGGATGGAATCAGTCCAGAGGGCAGTTACTAAAATGGTCAGTGATCTTCATCATTCATTTTATGGGAACCAGACTTAAAGATCTCAATATGCATAATTTGAAAGAAAAGCAGGAGAGGGAAGATTTGATAGAAACATTTAAATATCTCCTTAGGGTAAATCCTTGGAGATGGGCCTTTTCAACTGAATGGAGGAGTGGCCTAAGGATTAGGTTGCAAACCTGGGGAACTGAGTTCGATTCCCACTGCTGCCTGATGGCCAGCAGTGGGTTGAGGTCCTGAGGAACCAGGTTCAATTTCCTCTGCAGCTCTGTGTGACCCTGGGCAAGTCACTTAACCAGGGGTGTGCTGGTAAATTTTTAACAACAGGCTCTTTCTCCAGACGTAGCTAGCTCTGCAGTTGGAAGGGCTAGGGGTGGCCAGGGTGGGGGAGGAGCAACACTTACCTCTCTCTCCTCCCTCCCTTCGTGCGGGCACGCTAGGCATACCTTTGCTAGCAGCCAATAAATGGACTGCCACCACTCCCAACGTCTTGCTCTGAGCAGCATGCTGAAACTTCTCACACATGCTGGAGAAGTCCCAGCCTGCTGCTCAGAGATGGAAACAAGGAGCGGGGAGCAGCAGCAGTCTATTTACTTGGCTGGCAGGGCTCAGCATGCCCACCAGCAAAGTAAAAGAGAATTCAGCAGGGGGCCCAAGCCCACATTTTGGAAGCCAGTTGTTAAAGTAGCCATGGAGGGCCTTACTTTAACAACCGGCTCCCAAAATTCTTAAAAACTTAACAACCGGCTCTTGCGAGCCTGTGAGAGCCTGCTCCAGCATACCACTGCACTTAACCCTCCTTTTGCCCCAGGTACAACAGTAGTACAATGTACTACTTAGACTGTGAGCCCACTAGGGACAGACCCAGTACCTGTAAAATGAAACTGTGAACTGCTTAGGTGTAAGCAGTACATAAATACTGAAATGATGATTTGCAGGCATGGTAACACAGCATAAGTCGGTGTCCACATTTAGGTGGAACCCGCATGCTATG
Organism: Microcaecilia unicolor; assembly: GCF_901765095.1. NCBI lineage: Eukaryota > Metazoa > Chordata > Amphibia > Gymnophiona > Siphonopidae > Microcaecilia > Microcaecilia unicolor. The sequence goes on from NC_044036.1 coordinate 33,201,399, forward strand.
CTAATTTTATTTATTTATCTATTGCATTTGTATCCCACATTTTCCCACCTATTTGCAGGCTCAATGTGGCTTACAATGTGTCGTTAAGGCAATTGCCTTAGCAGATTATATAACAGTAGTACTGCATAGAGAACATGCCTTGCAGAGTAAGATGAAGTAAGCAAATATGAAATGAGCAAATATGAGAGGGTTACAATTCCAAATTATAGATAAGTAAGAAGTGTTACATTTACAGTTATTGATCATTGTGGTATGCTTTGTTGAAGAGGTAGGTCTTTAGAGATTTAGAGTTTGTTAGTTCATAAATGTTTTTTAGGTTAAGCGGTAGTGCATTCCATTGCTGCGTGCATAGGTAGGAAAAACTGGACGCATGCGTTATTCTGTATTTTAGACCTTTACAACTGGGGAAGTGAAGATTCAGGAATGTGCGGGATGATCTTTTAGCGTTTCTGGGGGGTATGCCTATTAGGTCTAGCATGTAGACTGGTGCATCTCCGTGAATGATTTTATGAGTGATATTCTATAAAAGTCAAGTGTCCTTTACAGAATAGGAGTTTCGCACAGATATTCCTTGTGCATAACTTTTAGCAGAAGAAAAAAGCAACACTGGGCCTTCAGAACTAGGACAACAGGAGTACTTTATTAATCAATGACCCGACACGGGCCATGTTTCGGCGCTAACAAGGGCGCCTGCTTCAGGGGTCGATGTGCTGATGCAATGACGTGCAGATGACAAGGCACGATTGCCTTAAGCCACTGAGAGGTTACATGCGATCGTTTGCAATGGCGAAAAACGCTGATAGCGCTAGCTTCAACAGAAGCACTTTCTCCTGTGTTCTAATTGATCTTGTGTTATTGCGCCGGAAAGCGCTGAGAGGTGCTGACTCCGATTGAAGTGATATATTTTTGTTATAGAGAACAAATCTTCAATCGGAGTCAGCACCTCTCAGCGCTTTCCGGCGCAATAACACAAGATCAATTAGAACACAGGAGAAAGTGCTTCTGTTGAAGCTAGCGCTATCAGCGTTTTTCGCCATTGCAAACGATCGCAGATAACCTCTCAGTGGCTTAAGGCAATCGTGCTTTGTCATCTGCACGTCATTGCATCAACACATCGACCCCTGAAGCAGGCGCCCTTGTTAGCGCCGAAACACGGCCCGTGTCGGGTCATTGATTAATAAAGTACTCCTGTTGTCCTAGTTCTGAAGGCCCAGTGTTGCTTTTTTCTTCTGATTTGTCTAATTGTATACTGTAATGCCCTCTCTGTCTGTATTGCATAACATTTGGCGCCATATATAGAATCTGGTCCTATATGTAGATCATGCTAAACATTCATTTCAAAAACACAGCTTATCCCTATTTTTTACCCTATCATTGATAGGACAAAATGCTTTTATCATTCCAGTGTTGCAATGTTATCTCTCTCGCCACATACCCTTTCTTTGTGTTCTGTCGCAAGCTGTTCCCTGGAATCCAACTGGACAAATACAGTCACAACGAGTTTCTAAAGAAAAGAAGGACTTCATTAGCTCTAGAATAATGTATTTTTGAGAGTTTCTTTGGGTAGCTGTGAAAATGCGTTGCTGTTCTTTGTAATGCTGGAGTACATTGGTAATCTGAGTGTTTGATGTATTTTATTTATTGAAATTATTTTGTTTAATATTTTGTACTGCATTGTTTATATTTTATTAATTTTGCAAACCGCTTTGATGCATTATTGTGTAATGCGGTAAATCAAGAAAAGTAATCAAATCAAATCAAACATGAAACAGATCCTTAGGGTTTTATGCATTAATGTGTGAAGTGACTTTAAAAAATTGCACTTCGCACACAAAAAAAAAATAATGCAAAACACCCAGAAACATGCAAAAAGCACCAAAGCGCATGTGTTTTGCTTAAGTGCACTTTTGTGAAGTCGCATCACAAAAGTACACTTTGCAGTAGTAAACTTTGGTGCAAAGTCCATTTGTGAGAAAGTTTCTGTAAATTTGGCATTTCTCTGACATACAGTGGTCATGTTCATTTGTTTATTGCATTGAAATATGCTTTAATAAAGCCCATTTTCAATAAAGAGCTTGCATAATGTAAAATCATGCAATACTCTTCCAGATTCCATGAAGGGCTAAAATATTTTAAAGCCTCCGTCCAAGAAGCCCCGCCTCTTCTGAAAATAATGACCTATCTCCCATCTCCCATTCTCCTTCCTGGGCAGCTCTCCCTAGACCTATCCGAGCAATCCATGACCACCTACCATTCAGAAAAGCACTAAAAACCCATCTATTCAAACAAGCCTACTGAGTTTGATTCCCACTTCAGGCACAGGCAGCTCCTTGTAACTCTGGGCAAGTCACTTAACCCTCCATTGCCCCATGTAAGCCGCATTGAGCCTGCCATGAGTGGGAAAGCGCGGGGTACAAATGTAACAAAAATAAAATAGATACTATTGGAGATTCTACATGAAATGTTGCTATTCCACTAGCAACATTCCATGTAGAAGGCTGCGCAAGCTTCTGTTTCTGTGAGTCTGACGTCCTGCACGTATGTGCAGGACGTCAGACTCACAGAAGCAGAAGCCTGCGCGGCCACATTGGTGATCTGCAAGGGCTAACTTCTACATGGAATGTTGCTAGTGGAATAGCAACATTCCATGTAGAATCTCAAATAGTAGCAACAGTGGAGGAGTGGCCTAGTGGTTAGGGTGGTGGACTTTGGTCCTGATGAACTGAGTTCGATTCCCACTTCAGGCACAGGCAGCTCCTTGTGACTCTGGGCAAGTCACTTAACCCTCCATTGCCCCATGTAAGCCGCATTGAGCCTGCCATGAGAGTGGGAAAGTGCGGGGTACAAATGTAACAAAAAAAAAAAGACCCAGATTAATCTCATGAACCCATCTACCTTACATATACTGAACAGAAAACGACATTGACCCAGACTCTATCTCCCACCTTACCCTCCTCTCTCTATCACCTGTCTCTACCTACCTACCCATCCATCCTTCTATTATGTTATACTTAATTTCCTACTTTACATAACAAAATTCGGTGTTACCTATTACTATGTAAGCCGCATTCAGCCTGCTTTTAGTGGGAAAGTGCGGGATACAAATATAATAAATAAATAAATTCTTTCAGTAACGCGACTCACCCTGAGAGTCTGGGGGCAATGGTGGCAGGTTCAATCACCATTCGATTCTCCCCTGGTAGCTGCTATATCAAAATGGCACCCTCTGACCCCTGGGGTAATCTTGTGGTACTATTGCTAGAGGGTTAGATTGCCAAATTAGGACACCTCCAACATGTTGTTAACTTTCTTTGGGAGCGTTGGCCTGCTAACTCGCCAGCCAGTGCTCTCAGAGATGACGATATAGAGGCATTGATTGAAAAAAGCTCCCCCACCTAGCATATTCATCCACCTCTCTGGTGGTCTATTAATCTTAGACCAATTAATACTTTATTGTCTCCAACTGACTGCCCATAAAACTCAAAAAGTGATCCAGCTAAGCCCCTGAGCCCCTCCCTCTGCACTTATCAAATCTCATTGGTGGTGGTTCCATGGGGAAAGGAGTGCTTCCCAGGCACTCCTGCCCTGGAACTACCATTTTTCATGATGCCTCCTGCTCCCTAAAAGTATATCATTACAAGAGATTGCTCCTGTCCCCCAAATTACCACCACATAGATGCTCAAGTAGGATCAAACATACGTGGAGGGGCATAATGGAACGCAAACGCCCATCTCCATGGGCGTTTATCTCACAGAACGGGTCCGTGAAGGGGCGGACCGAACCGTATTTGCGAAAAAAATAGACGTCCATGTTTTATTCGACAATTTGTGAGCTGGGCGTTTTTGTTTTTCAGTGATAATGGAAAATGAAAGCGCCCAGCTCAAAAACGAATAAATCCAAGGCATTTGTTCGTGGGAGGGGCCAGGATTCGTAGTGCACTGGTCCCCCTCACATGCCAGGACACCAACCGGGCACCCTAGGGGCACTTTTACAAAAACAAAAAAAAGGTAAAAGAGCTCCCAGGTGCATAGCTCCCTTCCCTTGTGTGTTGAGCCCCCCAAATCCCCCTCAAAACCCACTGCCCACAAGTCTACACCATTACTATAGCCCTAAGGGGTGAAGGGGGGCACCTACATGTGGGTACAGTGGGTTTGGGGGGGTTGGACGACTAAGCATTAAGCAGCACAATTGTAACAGGTAGGGGGGGATGGGCCTGTGTCCACCTGCCTGAAGTCCACTGCACCCCCTAACAACTGCTCCAGGGACCTGCATACTGTTGCCAGGGAGGTGGGTATGACATTTGAGGGTGAAAATAAAAAGTTGTGAAACATCATTTTTTGTGGTGGGAGGGGGTTAGTGACCACTGGGGGAGTCAGGGGAGGTCATCCCCGATTCCCTCTGGTGTGTAATCTGGTCATTTAGGGCACTTTTTGGGGCCTTATTCGTGAAAAAACAGGGTCCAGGAAAAGTGCCCTAAATTCTAGCTACAAACGCATACTTTTTTTCAATTATCGGCGAAAGGCGCCCATCTCTGTTCGGGTGATAACCACGCCCCAGTCCCGCTTTCACCACGCCTCCGACACGCCCCCGTCAACTTTGTACGCTTCCGCGATGGAGTGCAGTTGAAAACGTCCAAGTTCAGCTTTCGATTATACCGCGTTATTCGTTTTTGGGAGATAAACGCCTATCTCCCGATTTAGGTCGCAATATAGGCGTTTTTGTCTTTCAATTATAAGCTGGATTGTAACATAGTAGATGACGGCAGAAAAAGACCTGCACTGTCCATCCAGTCTGCCCAACAAGATAAACTCATATGTGTATACCTTACCTTGATTTGTACCTGCCTTTTTCAGGGCACAGACCGTACAAGTCTGCCCAGCAGTATTTCCCGCCTCCCAAGCACCAGTCCCGCCTCCCCTCTCCGGCTCTGGCAGACCGTATAAGTCTGCCCTCCACTATCCTCGCCTCCCAACTACCAACCTCTCTTCCCCCACCTGTTCAAGGGTTAAGAAGTCTTTTCAGAAGGGGAGGTTGTGATGGGTCTTTTGGAGAATAGGGTTTCAAGGGGGATTATGGCATTAGCCTGATGCTTTCAGGGAAGACAGGCTATTTTTGTTGTGTTAAGTCCAAATTAGGGCTTAACGCAGCTTAGTAAAAGGAATCCTTTCTCTGCTACATGTAAAGTGGGAAATCTAGACAATTTGTACCATGCATTTTGTTTTTCAATAAATAAATTAAATCTTAAGAAAAACGTTTATGGACAATTATACCTTTCAGAACTGCGATTCCATTGTTCTGGCATGGAGCACAGCGACAAGAGCTGGTTTCCGCCTGGTACTCCTCCAGGGCACGCCTTAGATTGGCTTTCAATGTGCTTGCACTTGCAAACTCAGTGGCAGTCACCAGTTCATAGAGAGGTTCAGTCTACAAGGACAGTAACCAGAATCCATTTATAAAGTTAAAGATTATCGTTACAGTGGCAGCTATTTTTTGAAATGGCAGATAAAGACTATCTGGTCCACCCTGTCTGCCCTTCCACACATCCCTGCTCATAAATGTTGACTGGACAGTTTGGCTTCTTTAAGCCCCACTTGGCCAAAACCACAACCATCACCACCAACAAAAACATCACTGTGGAAGAAAGGGAGTCTGATAGCATAATGGGAGAATGTAAAGGGTAGAATTCATCAGGAGTGACCTAAAAATGTATTATTTTTATAACATTATTAGTGACAAACTTGTTAGGCGTTTTTACGCAAAAGCATCATGAATCTATGGGATATGCAGACCTGTGACACCCTTACTTTTGTTAGGAAGGTGTTATATTTAAGGGAACAAATTAAATAAAATTATATTTAAAAATCATTATATAAACACTAGTAAAAAAGGCCCATTTCTTAACGCAATGAAACGGGCGCTAGCAATGTAATGAGTTCCTGCCGTTAATGTTTCCACGGTTGTATTCTGAATATAATTGTTGTTTACATGTGTAAGATTTCTTTATATACAATATTTTTTGTGTAAACTGTGTTACAATGTGGTAAAAGGTTTCCTGGTCCAGGCCCTTCAATCAGTTTAACAATCACATCAGAAGAGCTCCTTACTCGTGAGAATAACATAGTAACATAACATAGTAGATGACGGCAGAAAAAGACCTGCATGGTCCATCCAGTCTGCCCAAGACAAACTCATATGTGTATACCTTACCTTGAATTGAATTTGTACCTGTCCTTTTCAGGGCACAGACCATATAAGTCTGCCCAGCAGTATTTCCCGCCTCCCAACCACCAGTCCCGCCTCCCATCACCGGCTCTGGTACAGACCGTATAAGTCTGCCCTCCCCTATCCTTGCTTCCCAACCACCACCCCCTCTTCCCCCCACCTGCTCCGCCACCCAATTTCAGCTAAGCTTCTGAGGATCCATGTGAGAGACTGAGAGAGATTGTGTGTTTTACAGACAGTGTAAGAGAGAGATACACAGAGTGACTGAGTGTGTGTGTGTGTGTGATGTCTGTGTGTGTGTGTGTGATGTGTGTGAGTGACAAAGTGATTAAATGTTTGTCTTCCCTTCCGTTCTGTGCACTTGCCTCCACTGATGTTCGTACGTCCCTGTATATGATTGTTTGTTAGAGATTCAATCCACTCCACTTCCCTCCTCCAAGTTCCGTTCTGTCTGATTGGTTTTTCGTTGACAGTGAGAGCCAATTAAACACTGAACTACAGACTTACGAACCCTACACTGTCACAGTGCCACGGAGTCAGCTTCAGAATGTTGGAGGTGCTTTTATTATCCTATATAATAAAACTCACCCTCAACGTTATGAGGACACTGACGTCACTATCAGGTCCTCCGGGCACTTCCCTCCAGTTCGAAGCCTTCGTGGTGGTGAAGCCACCGAAAACACTGTGTTGGGGCCCCACACTCGTGTCAAACGTGATGACGTCGAGGGCGGAGCACTGTCAGCAGATTGAAGGTGGCGTGCCGAGGTCCGCAACAATGGCGGACGAACCTCGACGAGGTGAGTAGGGAGGGGGGGGGGGGAGGTTTGGAAGAAAACCGTGCTAGCGCCCGTTTCATTGCTGCAAGAAACGGGCATGTTTTACTAGTATAGGATAAAATAGTAAACACAACTTAACATAAGAGTTGCCCTACTGTTCCAGACCAAGGACCCATCTAGAGCAGGGGTGGGCAATCTAGGTCCTCGAGGTTGGGTTTTTAGGATTTCCCCCGATGAATATGCATGAGATTTATTTGCATACAATGGAGGCAGTGCATGGAAATAGATCTCATGCATATTCATAGATGAAATCCTGAAAAAACGACTAGGTTGAGGCCCTCTGGGACTGAGGTTGCCCACCCATGATCTAGCTCAATATTTTGCTTCCAAAAGTAGCTAGTCCAGGTCACAAGTACCTGGCGAAGTCGCAAAAAGTAGCAAACTTCCATGGTACTTAACATCAGGGAAAAGCAGTGGCTTTCTCTATTGTCTACCTTAATAAAGATTTATGATCTTTTCTTCCAGGAATTTGTCCAAACCTTTTTTAAACCCAGCTGTATTAACTGCTTTTACCATTTGCTCCAGCAAAGAGTTCTAGATCTTAACTCACCCATTAGGCACCACCTTACAGAATTGCCAACTAAGCGCTTTGCTGTAATGTATACATAAGTGGCATTGACATAGGTGAAGCATGGATGCAGGTGGGCTATTTTGCCACTTACTAGCATAAATTACAAAATATTGCAAGTCATAAAAACATAAGTACATAAGTGTTGCCATGCTGGGACAGACTAAAGGTCCATCAAGCCCTGTATCCTGTTTCCAACAGTGGCCAATCCAAGTTACAAGTACCTGGCAACAGTGGCGTTCCTGGCCTGGATGGCACCCGGGGCGGAGCACCGATGCGCCCCCCCCCCCCGGCTAAATGACACCTCCCCCCCCCCCTCCGATGAAATGACACCCCCCACGGGTGCACGCCGCTGGGGGGGGGGTGCCACGGCGCACGCCTGCTCCGAGTTCGCTAAATTTCGCTTCGCTGCAGCTCCCTCTGCCCCCGAACAGGAAGTGACCTGTTCCGAGGCAGAGGGAGCTGCAGCGAACGAGCGACGAAGTTTAGCGAACTCAGAGCAGGCGCACGCTGCGGCACCCTCCAGCGCCGTGCACCTGGGGTGGACCGCCCCCACCGCCCCCCCCCCCTTGGTACGCCACTGCCTGGCAAGATCCCAAACACTACAATACATTTTATGCTGCTTATCCAAGAAATAAACAGTGGATTTTCCCCAAGTCCATCTTAATAATGCCTTATGAACTTCTCCTTTAGGAAATTATCCAAACTTTTTTTAAACCCCACTAAACTAACTGCTTTTTACCACATTCTCTGGCAACAAGTTCCAGAGTTTAATTACATGTTGAGTGAAGAAACATTTTCTCTGATTCGTATTAAATGTACTGCTTCGTAGCTTCATCACACGCCCCCTAGTCCTAGTATTTTTGGAAAGAGTAAACAAACGATTCACGTCTGCTCATTCCACTCCACTCACTATTTTATAGGCCTCAGCCATCTTTTCCCCAAGCTGAAGAGCCCTAGCCACTTTAGCCTTTCCTCAGAGGGGAGTCTTCCCATTCTCATTCTCATTTTCGTCGCCCTTCTCTGTATCTTTTCTAATTGCATTATATCTGTTTTAAGATACGGTGACCAGGAACTGCACACAGTATTCGAGGTGTGGTCACACCATGAAGTGATAGAAGGCATTATAACGTCCTTATTTTTGTTTTCCAATGCTTTCCTAATAATACCTAACATTCTATTTGCTTTCTTAGCTGCGCTGCACACTGGTTTCAACGTATCATCAACAATGACACCTAGATCCTTTTCCTGGTCGGTGACTCCTAATGTGGAACCTTGCATTGCATAGCTATAGTTTGGTTCCTCTTTCCCACATGCATCACTTTGCAATTGCTCACATTAAATGTCAATTGCCTTTTGGATGCACCATCTCCCAGTCTCATTACTTCCTGTTCCGGGGCAGAGGGAGCAGGGAGCCAGCGAAGCCGAGAGCCCAGCCAAGAATGCACCCGGGGGGGGGGGGGGGGGTGATGCACTGGGGGGGGGGGTGCACATCAGCGATCCGCCCCGGGTGGCACCCGACCTAGGATCGTCACTGCTGCATAGATTCCAATACAGTAGTTTGCGTGGCTTAGTACCATTGATTGTATCAGGTTATGAAATATTTCCCTTGGCACTTAACCAGTTAAGTGCTGACTCCACCCCCAGAATGCCTCCCAAATAGCCAGTTTCACATTGGGCACTAAACTGGACATTTTCAGTGGCACTAACCAGCTAAGCGGTCTTTTTATCAAGCTGCAGGAAAAAGGGCCCTGTGCTAGTGGGCTGTTTTTTTCTGAGCGCCAGGGCCCTTTTTACTGCAGTAGGTGAAAAGCCCCCAGGCAAACATGATCATGCGGTAAGAGAATTATCACATGGCCATGCAGCAGGGAGGCCTTACCGCCACCCACTGAGGTGGCAATAAAGCCTCTCACGATAACCCGGTGGTAACCGGGCAATGCACAGCGATGCCCAATTACTGTCGGGTTAGTGTCACACAAGCCATTTCTGGGAGTTTTCTTTTCCCCCCGGAAATGGCGCATGCTCCAGACAGATCTACCATCAGTGGCTGAATTAGGCCGGTGGTAGTCCCGATTTAGCGTTCGGGAAGCCTGCATTGGGCTTACCGATGCTTTCTGAAAGACCCCCTAAGTGTGTTGAATATGCCTAGTTAGCCCTGGGCAGGCAATTTAAATGGCCAGCAGCCTTTTCTGGCTGTTTACATTGTTTTAAATACTGAGCCCTTCATTATTCCAGCATTTCTCATGAATGAGATTTTTGTAAAAGTGTGTGTTTTACAGTAGGACTTTTGAAAGACTTAGGTACCATTTAATTCATATGATCTCTAAAACAGAGGCTGTCTGCTAAACAGGATGGCATTATCTTTACAAAACATACATAGTAGATGACGGCAGAAAAAGACCTGCACGGTCCATCCAGTCTGCCCAAGAAGATAAATTCATATGTGCTACTTTTTTTATTTGTACTGTCCTCTTCAGTGCACAGACTGTATAAGTCTGCCCAGCACTATCCCTGCCACCCACCACCGGCTCTGGCACAGACCGTATAAGTCTGCCCAGCACTATCCCTGCCTCCCAACCACCAACCCCGCCTCCCAACCACCAGTTACTTGACAAAATCAATTTTATTAAACCTGGTCTGAATTTGGCCTTAAAAGAAGTACTTTTTCTTGTGGTCAAGGCCACTGAGAGATTGAACCGGGCCCGGGGTAGGGCAGCAGCCCCCCTCCCCCACAATCATCGTCTGCTGCCACCCCCCCCCCCCCCCTGCAGCTGCCACTGCCGTTAAAACCGAGCATGCATGCCTGAGAGGAAAAGCTGCTGCTCAGCAAGCAATGGGCAGAAGAGCAGCACCGGAGAGAGACCTGCGGTGTCTGCTCCTCCGGGTCCTCCCCAGCCTCCAAGGGGGGGCACGGCACCAGAGTTTTCTCTCTCCTGCTCCTGTCGGGACGCAATCGTTCAAGTCCCATCAGAAGCAGGAGAGAGAGAGAGAGAGACCCCGGTGCCGGGCCCCCCCTTGGAGGCACGGGCCCCGGTAATTCCTCCCCCCACCCCAGTGACCTTGTTTGTGGTAGCAGATTGGATAGGGAAGTGCTTCCTGATCTAGAGACATGCCTATCTAGTCAGATTTCTAAACTGAATATGTATGAGATAGATTTGCATGCATTCAGCCCCTAATCTATCTTGTATATATTGGTGGGGGGGGGGGGCAGTTATCAAATGGATAGATAGGGCTGCATAAAAAGCTGTCCTCTCTTTAGCCGGCTAGTTATGTATGTACCAGCATCGAGTACTGAGCATAACTTCCGAGTCCGTAGATGACCCAGATTTTCAAATCCAGTATTGAACATCTGTATAATTCAGTCTGCAGCTGTCAGCAGCTTTAAAACCACTGACTGCCATGGGCAGAATATCACCCAGCCAGTTTCTATTTGGTTTTATTTATAGTCATTCCACTCTGTACAACAGGGCTGGTTGAAAATATCAGAATATGTGCAAATATTCAATTAAATTGCCCTACTTTTACTTTGATGATGTCCGGATTGTACTGAACTGCATCTCCCCACTCTTGCATCAGGTCTGGCGTCGGTAAGTCTTTATATGCTAGAGCTGTGATTTGTTCACTAGCACCTCCTCGGACAAGGGCTATGAAATCTTCTACGTATTTTCTAGTACCGGAAGTATCTGTAACATGGGGTCAGGTGTCAAGCTGTGGCTTAATTGTTTCATTTGCATTAAATAATAAAATCCACACATGTAGAATAAAGGGACATGCCGTATTCCATACATACAATGAGCTGTGGCTTTTTGTTTGATTGTAATTATTGCGCTCATTTCTGTTTTATCCTGCTAACTGGTCTTCGTTACACAGGGTAAACCTGAACACCTTGACAGTCAAAAGGCACTGCAGATCCTGCAGCAGTTGCACTTGGACAGACCTAAAGATGAGCTGACCTACTACTACTACTACTACTACTACTACTTAACATTTCTAGAGCGCTACTAGGGTTACGCAGGGCTGTACAAATTAACAATTAAGGACGGTCCCTGCTCGGAAGAGCTTACAATCTAAAGGACGAAATGTCAAGTTGGGGTAGATAAGTTTTCCTGAGAAGAGGTGTAGTGAAATGGGCTACTGGCATGGCTGGCTCAAGAGGTTGTGGCACCCTGGACCAACTTTTGTTTTTGTGCCCCCCACCCACCATGTCCCCAACTTCCCACCTGTTCCCCCTGCCCAACCCTACCATAGCAATTTTCACAATTCCTCCCTCGTCCTACCCCCAAACAGCAACTTCCACGATTCCACCCCACGTACCCCTCCATAGCCACCCCAGGTTCTCCCTCTCTCTCTCCTTCCCTCCCCACGGCCACCCCAAGGTTTTCTCTTCCTCTATCCCTCCCCCCTCCTCACAGCCACCTGAGGTTCTCTCTCTCCCTCCACCTCCAGCTGCACCGGGCCTTCCCTCTGACCCATCCCAAACAGAAAGTTGTGTCAGAAGGTTAAGGGGGCAGGGTGGGTCAGAGGGAAGGCTCGATGCAGGCTGCCCTAGAGAAGAGAAAGAAGTGTAAATGGGAACACAGAAGAGACTATGATGGGGGAAGGAGGGGTGAATAGAGGAGGAGGAGGAGGAGAGAGGAGGTACAATATTTCATTACCTCACCAGGTCCTTGTAATAAGTTTTCCCCATCCCTAAAGAATCGAACAATACATGTCAAATGGCTGTTGTCAGGCTGCAGGTGCCAATGGGTCCGCCCAAGATTACACCTAAAATGTAGGGGGATGTTTGACTTGGAAAATGCTAATCAGTACATGAAAGCACTTTTGGCATGTAGATATAATAATTATTTTATATTCTTTTATAAATCACAGTTAACCAATTGAGAAAGGCAGTTACAAAGCTCCATTAAATCACACAGTAAATTCCATTTTGTGTTGCCGTATCCCAGAATATTGATCATTCCTGATTGCAGCCAATCAAAGAGAGTGGGCTCTAAATCAATCCCAATATTTCCTAAAGGGGCCATGACCGATGACAATCAAGAGGATCGAGGTGGTGGTGGGGGGGGGGGGGGGGGGGGGAGTTGGGTTCTGTTTCAGAAGGAGGCTTTGAAGAGTCTGTTTTGGTGGGTTATGCTATCGGGGGATTGGGGTTGGTGGTATTATACCATTAGGCACCAGCCCCTTTAACAGACTTCTCAGGAGTATCAGGCCTCACATTACTAGCCTGATGCTTCCAGGAACAAAAGATAATAAAGCTTGAAAGGTTAAACAAAAGCTGCATTATTAATTTTGCATAATAATGAGCTGCTTTGCATGCATCTCATTAGTACTTAACATGTTTTGCGCTAAAAAATTGTCTGTTAAGGGCAAATAAAACATGATTTTTGTGAATTATCTGGTAAAGTGCTTCATTCCCTTAATGTACATTTGTAATTTCCCTTCTGTGTTAGTACATTTTTGTTAGGACATTCCAATAAAAAAAATGAATAATTAAGGACCAGACAGGCACTGTACAGACTTCCCCAGAACATTCTGCCAAATGCAGCGCAGTCATGACACATATTTCCTCTGCTACTCCCCTCTGGGTAAGAAAACTGTCAATCAGGCCTGTTTCCACGGAAGCCAACAATCCTGCCACTTTGTGAAAGCATCTCTCTGCTTACCTCCTATTTCGTTTAAGAGTGCCTTACACTGTCCGACTGATATCCCGGCACTCAGGTAGACACCTTGAATATTTCCACCAATGTTAAATCCAAATTGCATGCAGGACTGGACATCACTTAAGCTGTACCCTTCAAAACACAGCAGAATTCCATACATTATTGATATAGAAAAGAGAATTTTCAAGGGATCTTTCACAACATTTCAGTCTTTACCTATAACATCGCAAAACAGCATCCGGCTGAGCTTCTGGATATCCATTCTGTAGAGATGTGAAGCCCCACTATGGACTACATTCAGCAATTGGCACTGAAAAAATTCAGCATGGAGCGCTATTCTATAAACACCACCCCGGGTTTCACGCTGTTTGGGGTCAGTGACCATTGGAGAAGTAAGGTGGGGAGGGGTAATGCCTTAATCCCTCCTGCAGACTTTTGGTCATATAGGGTACTTTTTTGTGACTTAGCCTTGACTGAAACAGGTTTAGACCAAATGGCTACTATTTAGCCCTGGATGTTTTTGCTTTGTTCCATTACAGCAGAAAAACATCCCAAGTTTTGGGAACACCCAAATCCTGCCCCCAATACATCCCTGACACACCTCCTTCTGATCTGGACGCACTGCAGATGAACTGCCTAGAAAGATGTCTTTAAAATGGGTGTTGAAAATAGCGATTTGGGCGTTTTGGACAATAAAACCCCCCCATCCATCTGTCGCTTTGTGCTGCTTTTTGGACATTTTTCAGTTTTGAAAATTTATTTATTTATTGCATTTGTATCCCACATTTTCCCACCTATTTGTGGGCTCAGTGTGGCTTACAATACATTGTGAATTATGGAAATACAATTTGTTACAGTACGATTATGGGTTACATTGTGAAGAGTTATGGGAAGACAAAGTCAAAGTCAAAACATCATTTGGGGAATAGAACAATGGAACGTAACAATGAGGAAATGATAGGGCGATAAACAATAGCAAAAGAACATTAGGGTATAACAATTTTATCTGTGGGTAGAGTTTTAAGTGACGTGAAAATACGGGGGAAGAGAATTCAGAAGACAGTGTATTGATGCATTTCTATTAGTGTGTATGGACCTCATGTGTTTTAATCCTTGCAATAAAATGGGCCCCTAAATCTTGTAAATTGCTAAAGTCATCTTTATTTACCAAGCTGCCTTGGTTTGGAACTCTTTGCCATCTACAGTTCACCAACAAAGAAGTAGTCTCCTATTTAGGCAAGCTTTAAAAACGTTTTTTGTTTGTAAAAAAATATATCTTGTTTAAAAATAGGATGATTCTTGGACTCTGTTCCAGTCATTCTTATTTGTAATCTGCATTGAACTTTGATGGTGCAGTGACGTTCCTAGGGGAGGGGGGCGGTGGGTGCGGTCTGCCCCGGGTGCACGCCGCTAGGGTGGTGCCACGCGCGCCTGTCCTTCGTTTGTTCCATGCTCCCTCGGCCCCGGAACAAGTTACTTCCTGTTCCGGGGCAGAGGGAGCATGGAACAAAGGACAGGCGCGCGCCACACCCCCCCAGCGGCGTGCACCAGGGGGGGTTTCTTTCGCGGGGGGGGTGTCCTTTTGCCGGGGGGGGGGCGCTGCACCCGGGGGCGGGGTGCATCAGCGATCCGCTCCGGGTGTCAGCCCCCCTAGGAACGCCACTGTGATGGTGATAGCACGCTATCAGACGTGAAATGTAATGCAATGTAAAAAATGGATGACATGGACCTGGCAGCTTCTATGTAGGGGTGTCGGCATAAGAACATAAGAGTAGCCATACTGGGTCAGATCAATGGTCCATCTAGCCCAGTATCCTGTTTTCCAAACAGTGGCAAATACCCAAATTGTGGCAACACTCCATACTACAAATCCCAGGACAAGCAGTTGCTTCCCATGTCTGTCTCAATAGCAGACTATGGACATTTCCTTCAGGAATTTGTCCAAACCTATTTTAAACCCAGATACGCTAACCGCTGTTACCACATCCTCCGGCAAAGAGTTCCAGAGCTTATCGTTGAGTGAAAAAATATTTTTAAAAGTATTTCCATGGAACTTCCTCGAGTACTAGTCTTGGTACTTTTGGGAAGAGTAAAAAATCGATTTACTTTTACTCGTTCTACACCACTGAGGATTTTGTAGAC
The DNA here is from genome assembly GCF_901765095.1 of Microcaecilia unicolor. Classification (NCBI taxonomy): domain Eukaryota; kingdom Metazoa; phylum Chordata; class Amphibia; order Gymnophiona; family Siphonopidae; genus Microcaecilia; species Microcaecilia unicolor. Next base: position 33,216,828 of record NC_044036.1, read on the forward strand.
CTCAATCATATCTCCCTTCACCTGTCTCTTTTCCAAGCTAAAGAACCCAAACCTCTTTAGCCTTTCCTCATTCGAGAGCAGTTCCACCCCCTTTATCATATTGGTCACTCTTCTTTGAACCTTTTCTAATTCCGCTATATATTTTTGAGAAATGGCGACCAGAACTGAATGCAATACTCAAGGTACGGACGCACCATGGAATGATACAAAGGCATTATAGTATTTTTGGTCTTATTCGCCATCCCTTTCCTAATAATTCCTAGCATCCTATTTGCTCTTTTGGCCGTCGCCGCACACTTTCATATGAAGTTGCCCCATTTTAAACATATACATGTAAGTGCCACCAATTAAGTAGTGAGGTTACAATTTTAATGGGGCTTTATTTTGGAGATAGAGAAAAGCTTAATCCCTCGTGTAAAGTCCAGGCCAAAATGAGCACTTTTTAAAGCCTGCCGTTGAGTGGCTGTAAAAGCTAATGTGACATCTTTTCCTCATACCCTTGTATTCCCTTTGAGAAACGGGGAATATTTGATGCTGGTTCCACCCAAGTCTAGCCCAAAGCATACCCCCTCAAAATCTCTAGGCAGTGTGGATTTCTGCGTGTAAATATTAGTTTTCTGACTTTGGCTTTTACACATGTGACCTGCTGCACAAAAAGTTACCAAAGTATAATCCTGCCAAATTTCAGCCTCAGGTATAGACTAATTACATCTTTAAAAAATGAGAAACCTTCATCAATAAAAAAGTAATTAACCCTAGAAATCACACATCCCACTAAAGGCACTTGCAGTTTGTAGGCTGTGGAATATCTAAATTGTGAAAAATATTGCATAGTCCCATTCTACTGACCCCATAGTACACAAAACTTTCAAAAATATAAGTTGCCCAAATTTACCCCTCCAAACTTTTATAGCCTTTATCTCTGTTATTTGTAACCCCACTTTTGGTACCTTTTCGCTCAGCAGGTCACATATGTTAAGGGCATTATTTGTAAATGGAAATCATGTATATGGCTTCTAAAATAAACCCCTCCCCTCACCCGATGTATCCAATGTAAAAAAAATGATGAATATAGAACATATAGGGACCCTTTTACAAAAGCAGCAGAAAGCCCAACATGGGCTTACCGCTCACTAAAAGGGAAGTACCACCAGGCTACCGTAGCAGCCCAGCAGTAGTTACCACCTCCAGCGCACACCATTTCTGCTAGTACAAAAAATATTTTTATTTTTGTAGTGCCGGTGTGCACTAGGGGCGTAGCCAGACTTTGTCGGGAGGGGGGTCCAGAGCCCGAGGTGAGGGGGCACATTTTAGCCCCCCCGGCACCGCCGACCCCCCTGCCATTTTTTACCTCCCCGCCGCCAACACCACCTTTGACCCCCCCTCCAGCGCGCCAACCCTTTCGACCCCCTCTTCCCACCACCGCCAACCCTCCTCCGCCAGCCGAAGTCCTCTTCTCCGGCGTGGCCAAGTTGCTGATCTGCAAGGGCAGGTTTCTGTTTCTGTGAGTCTGATGTCCTGCACCTCAAGGGGTGGCTGTAAGTGCTCCCACCCAAAATGGGTGCACGGTAAGTGCTTCACTTACCGCACGTCCATTTCTTTAAAAAAAAAACAACCCTGCCTTTTATCCATTTCAGTAAAAGGGGACCTCAGTGTGCGTCAAAAACATGCACCGACATCAGCGCAGGCACCTTTTTGCCGCATCTTCGTAAAAGGACCCCATAGCTAGATGTGCTTTGTCCAAGTATGCATTTATAAAGAATATCAAGAAGGCGGACATGTTTTTATTTACAAGAATCAGGGATGTCAGTCTTACTTGTACTTTGATAACAACTGAAAGAAAATCATTTGAAAAATGATCTCTTCAAAGGAAGAATAGTAAATGCATGGAATAACCTCCCAAAGGAGCTAGGGAACCAAAACTAGTAATTAAATTGCAAAAAACACAGATAATACTTAGCAGCAAAGGAGGAAAGGACAATGCAAGAGGCATTAAATCAACCAACTAAATGGACCATGTGGTCTCTATCTGCCATTTTAGTCTCCATTTCTCTCTCTATATATAATTATCTCTAAAGAGTATGCTTTGTTATGACATTAGAATGGTACCACTAACCTTTATCTATCATTTCATTTAGAACAATTTGATTGGAGATAGCAAAGAAATATGCCATTTTAATGGATAAGAGGAAATATATCAATTAATGTTCTAGCTTGTATATTCTGTATTCTCTTCCTCTTTTCTTTTTACCAAGGACAAGTGAGACATGCTACTGGCAGGAAGCAGAGTCTGCTCACAACCCTCCCATTGTCTCCTTACTACTACTACTTAACATTTCTAGAGCGCTACTAGGGTTACACAGCACTGTACAAATTAACAAAAAAGGACAGTCCCTGCTCAATGGAGCTTACAATCTAAAGGTCGAAATGTCAAGTTGGGGCAGTCTAGGTTTCCTGAGTAGAGGTATAGTGGTTAGGTGCTGAAGGTGACATTGAAGAGGTGGGCCTTGAGCAAGGATTTGAAGATGGGCGGGGAGGGGGCCTGGCGTATGGGCTCAGGGAGTTTATTCCAAGCATGGGGGTGAGGCGAGGCAGAAAGGGCGGAGCCTGGAGTTGGCAGTGGTGGAGAAGGGTACTGATCTCTACAAGCAAATAAAAGGAAATGCAAACTGGCCAGAAAAGATGAGCCTTAAAGAATATCAAGAAATGCCAGGAACAGTGGTAATGAGGAGAGGCATGGGGAAAAGTGATCATTATTTGACAAATTGCACTGATTTTATGCAATAATGATCAAGGTGTCTCCCATCCAAGAACAGAGAATTCATACAGAGGGTAAATTTATTAAAGGTGGCCTATAATGAGAAGGCACCTATTTTTAGCCTGTTCTGTAACGATACATAGGTGCCAAAGGGGCTCCTTTTTGAAAGAGAAAAACATCCAAAAGTATCATGAAGCACCATTTGGACAGATTTCTTCTCAAAACATCCAAATCGGTATTTTCGAAACCTGTTTTGCAGATGTCATAAGTACATAAGTAATGCCACACTGGGAAAAGACCAAGGATCCATCGAGCCCAGCATCCTGTCCACGACAGCGGCCAATCCAGGCCAAGGGCACCTGGCAAGCTTCCCAAACGTACAAACATTCTATACAATCAAGCCATTGTGACATCACTAATGAGGTTGGCTCTTATTGGTGGAATGAGCCACTATGACATCACAATAGGTTAAATCACTGCTCTATGTAATAAAAGTGAGCCAAGTAGAGGACATAAGTACATAAGTAATGCCACACTGGGAAAAGACCAAGGGTTCATCGAGCCCAGCATCCTGTCCAAGACAGTGGCCAATCCAGGCCAAGGGCACCTGGCAAGCTTCCCAAACGTACAAACATTCTATACAATCAAGCCATTGTGACATCACTAATGAGGTTGGCTCTTATTGGTGGAATGAGCCACTATGACATCACAATAGGTTAAATCACTGCTCTATGTAATAAAAGTGAGCCAAGTAGAGGACATAAGTACATAAGTAATGCCACACTGGGAAAAGACCAAGGGTTCATCGAGCCCAGCATCCTGTCCAAGACAGTGGCCAATCCAGGCCAAGGGCACCTGGCAAGCTTCCCAAACGTACAAACATTCTATACATGTTATTCCTGGAATTGTGGATTTTTCCCAAGTCCATTTAGTAACCCCTTTTTAAACTCTGCTAAGCTAACCGCCTTCACCACGTTCTCTGGCAACGAATTCCAGAGTTTAATTATGTGTTGGGTGAAGAAAAAGTTTCTCCGATTTGTTTTAAATTTATTACACTGTACTTTCATCGCATGCCCCCTAGTCCTAGTATTTTTGGAAAGCGTGAACAGACGCTTCACATCCACCTGTTCCACTCCACTCATTATTTTATATACCTCTATCATGTCTCCCCTCAGCCGTCTCTTCTCCAAGCTGAAAAGCCCTAGCCTCCTTAGTCTTTCTGGCTGTTACTTTCATAACGTGTCCCCATTGGGAAAAGGTGTCTAAAGTAGTGGATGCAAAATGCTGAGCATGGCTGATTTTCTGTTCCATGAGTCCATAAGCAGACTGAGAAAGTTATATGTTTGAAATTCTAACCTTTTTAAAAACTTTTTTTTCACATAAAAGTATGGGATTTGGACTATTGTATACAAATTGTTTGCTCTAACAAAATTCATTAAAACCTCTTTTTTGTTTGTTTCTGGTGACTTTAGTCACCTTTTCCCAGAGATGGTCATATTTGCACCCAAGGAAGGTTGAACGGTATGTAAAGAACAGCTTTCCTGGCAAAGCAAAATACCTATGAGATGCTGGATACAAATATAAACACAAACCTGATTGCTGAAGCTGTTCACTGTTCATAATTAAAGTATATTCATAGACGCCGCCGAGAACAGCTTCTGTGATGTAATGCGTTCCGTAATCCCTGAAGAGGTCTCGATATTCACCATAACTGTATTCCAAAGGCAACTGCTTTATTCTCTGGAAAAACTCATAATGAAGCATCAGATTCCTGCTTTTCAGTTTATATCGGGCCACTTGTAGGTCAGATCGAGCATGGATATATTTACTAGCCTAAAAGGAACAAAGGTCCAGGAAACTAGAACAGCAGCTCTGGGGAATATTTCTATTTCAGAAGTGTTTTGCAGTCTGTAATTTTTATTTATTTGTTTCAAATAGTGTCACCCTCTTGTGGCTGCCAGTTATGTGTACGACCAAAATAATTATCTGTTGTGTTCAGAATTTTCAGAACTATTCTCAGTATTTTGGTGCTTTTGGTGTTTTACATTGTTGATTTAATAACAAGAAACAATATGCATTTGAGATTTTGAATGCGCAAAAAATTATGCATGCATTAATTCATAGTTTAATGTACATTTAATAGATTTTGCACACACTAACCCCCGTTTACTAAGCCAGCCCAAACAAAATAAAACAAGATATTAAATCATTTTTCCTTGTACACCTCTACCAGCTTTTCCTTCCCCTACTACTGGGGTGGAAAGAAGTTGGGGAAAGGGGTTCTTCCAGTGGGCTTCAGAAGGGGACGGATGATCTTAAGGGGCTTTGGGAGGAGATACATTCTCTTGGAGGCTTCAGGAGAAGGGTACATGATCTGGGGGGGGGGGCTATAAGAGGAGGGTATATGCTTTAGAGGATCTATGGGAGGGGCGGATGCTCTTAAAAGGGGGCTTTGGGAGGAAGGTGGATCTGGGGCGTAACCAGACACCCAATTTTGGGTGGGCCTGGGCCCAAGATGGGTGGGCAGAAGAACCATGCCCCATCCCACAGGTGATTTGGTCTCTCCTTCTCTCACCTGCATGCCATATGGTCTCTCAAACACCCCCCCCCCCCCTCCCCTGCATACCTTTTAAATAGCAGATCTTCACCAGCAGCATGCAGCAACTAATACACACTGCTCATGTTGGCCCCACAGCCTTCCCTCTGATGCAACTTCCTGTTTCCGCATAGGCGGGAATACGTCAGAGGAAAGGCTGTGGTGCTGGTGTGATTAATATGCATCAGTCGCTGCTCACTGCAGGTGAAGATCTGCTATTTACAAGGTATACAGGAGGGACAGTTGTTGGGAGTTTTCGGATGGTGGGACTTTGGGATCCCTGCCAGTCACATCATAGATGTGCTGCTACTGGGTGGGCCTGAGCCTAAAGTGGGTGGGCCTGGGCCCACCCAGGCCCACCCTTGGCTACGCCACTGAGGTGGATGTTCTATGGGGGATAGATTTCAAGACCTCAATTGAAAATACAATCACCGTTAAAGGTTTTGATTGAACAACAGCTATAATAAATTGCACAGGGGCATACACATATACAAGTAAATATATTGGTAAGAACACACATGCAAATTTAGCTCATGCATATTCATTGCATAGATGTTCAAAACCCAGCTGACTTGGAGGGGCATAATTGAAAGGGACGCCCAAGTTTTGTTGAGGACGTCCTCCTAAAACATCCCGATGGAGGGGCGGGGAAACCCGTATTATCGAAACAAGATGGACGTCCATCTTTCATTTCGATAATACGGTCGGGGGACGCCCAAATCTTGAAATTTAGGTCATCCTTAGAGATGGTTGTCCCTAGACTTGGTCGTTTCTGATTTTCGGCGATAATGGAACCCAAGGACGCCCATCTCAGAAACGACCAAATGCAAGCTTTGCTCGTGGGAGGAGCCAGCATTTGTAGTGCACTGGTCCCCCTGACATGCCAGACACCAACCGGGCACCCTAGGGGGCACTGCAGTGGACTTCAGAAATTGCTCCCAGGAACATAGCTCCCTTATCTTGTCTGCTGAGCCCCCCAACCCCCCCTAAAACCCACTACCCACAACTGTACACCACTACCATAGCCCTTACAGGTGAAGGGGGCACCTAGATGTGGGTACAGTGGGTTGCTGGTGGGTTTTGGAGGGCTCGCTGTTTCCTCCACAAACATAACAGGTAGGGAGGGGGATGGGCCTCGGTCCGCCTGTCTGAAGTACACTGCACCCACTAAAACTGCTCCAGGGACCTGCATACTGCTGTGATAGACCTGAGTATGACATCTGAAGCTGGCATAGAGGCTGGCAGAAATATTATTAAAGATATTTTTTGAGGGTGGGAAGGGGTTAGTGACCACTGGGGGAGTAAGGGGAGGTCATCCCTGATTCTCTCTGGTGGTCATCTGGTCATTTAGGCCACCTTTTAGTGCCTTGGTCATAAGAAAAACAGGACCAGGTAAAGTCGTCCAAGTGCTTGTCAGGGATGCCTTTTTTTTTCCATTATGGGTCGAGGACGTCCATGTGTTAGGCACGCCCAAATCTCGCCTTCGCTATGACTCTGATATGCCCCCTTGAACTTTGGCCGTCCCTGCGACGGAAAGCAGTTGGGGACTTTATTTATTTTTTGTCTATTAGATTGTAAGCTCTTTGAGCAGGGACTGTCTTTCTTCTATGTTTGTACAGCGCTGCGTATGCCTTGTAGCGCTATAGAAATGCTAAATAGTAGTCCAAAATCAGTTTTCGATTATACCGATTTGGATGACCCTGTGAGAAGGACGCCCATCTTCTGATTTGTGTCGAAAGATGGGTATCCTTGTCTTTCGAAAATGAGCCTGCAAGTGTCTTCCAGTTTTGGTAACCCCTGGTATAATTTTACATTTCTTCTAGTATTCTCTTGTCTACATTCAAACAGATATAAAATTCATGGGTAATATTTCTCTATGGACGTTACGTTAATTTTTAAAGTGAAAGTATTGTGTATACTTTCCCTTTCAAAATTCTATTGCCCTTCCCTCTGCCCCCCCCCCCCAAAGAATGCTTCCCCCTACAGCAGATAAAATTATCCATGTAGTATGAGAACATGCTTGATTTTATCTGCATACAGGGAAGACAATTTTCTGCAAGCTCATTACTATGGGGAAACAGTGTTTTACCTGTGGAAGCATCTTTCAAAATGTTTGCTTCAAGAAGCAGTCTCAAAACTATATAGCAGTCCAGTATGCTCCACTGCAAGGACAAAATTCTTCGTAAGAAAAGCAACAAAAAGCACTTACTGTTCTGGAAAATTTTCTTGTCCTTTTAATAAACTTCTGAAATTTGCTGTCACTGTAACTGAAGCCCAGCTCAAATACTCCTGGTATTTTGAAGCCAAAACTGAAGCTGGTCTGTTTCATAAAAGCCTCGAAAGTATCTTCTTCAAAGTCTGTGTAGGATTCGTATTCTGTCCATTTAAATACATATTTGCCTTTGGACTTTAGAAAAAAAAAGGCAAAAAAATTAAGCCTTTTTATATAAACAGTATTTAACATTCACTGACTGGCATTGAATCATGGGGGAACCGGTATTAACTCATGGTCTATTACAGCACTTACTTCTGGAATGTAACTTTCTACATTGTATGGTTTTCGAAATCTGGTGTTGATAATATAATGGGGTGCACATCCACCAGCGTTGTATCTGTGGTCCAAAACTAATCCTTCGAGAGTATTAGTGAAGATATTTAATCTGCAGAAAAGACAGGAAAAGGGTGTCATAGAAGTGAGAAGTTACATAAGTATTGCCAAACTGGGACAGACCGAAGGTCCATCAAGCCCAGCATCCTGTTTCCAACAGTGGCCAGTCCAGGTCACAAGTACCTGGCAAGATCCCAAAAAAGTACAATACATTTTATGCTGCTTATTCTAGAAATAAGCAGTGAATTTTCCCAGTCCATTTTAATAATGATCTATGGACTTTTCCTTTAGGAAGCCAGCCAAACCTTTTTTAAACCTCGCTAAGCTAACCGCCTTTACTACATTCTCTGGCAACGAATTCCAGAGTTTAATTACACGTCGAGTAAGGAAAATTTTTCTCTGATTTGTTTTAAATTTACTACTTTGTAGCTTCAACGCGTGCCCCCTAGTCCTAGTATTTTTGGAAAGAGTAAACAAGTGATTCATCATGACTACGTGTTCCACCCCACTCATTATTTTATAGACATCTATCATATCTCCCCTCAGCAATTCAATAATCTAGGCACCCCATTTATAGCACCACTACCACACATAAAAGTACAGAATGCTAGCACTTATGGGGTCGATATTCAAAGCAATTTAAATGGCCAGGAGAGGCTGAGAGACCACATATTTAAGCATACCCTCCACTCTTAAAGTCCCATAAATCTTTCAACATTATGTCCTGTTTTTCCTCTCTAGTTGGAGACACACTAGGTGATTCTGCCAATTGAAAAGTTATCGGCAGCTTGGTAAATATAATCGACGACTTAGCAGTTTCACCATATTCCTGAACTTGAGGCAGGGAAACCTCTTGGGAGTTTCCATCTTGACAGGACAAAGGAGGAAGAGGGGGAGTATGATCTGGTGTACAGGGGATGCATAAAGTGGATTCTAACAAGTGGAGCCCCATTTTACATTGAACGTAAGAACGGAATCGAGACATCCAGGTCAGGATGTGCTTGATTCTGGTGGTAGGGCCTTTTTTCAAATACCAACAGGAGAGAACCAGGCTCACCCATTAAAGCGGGGGCCGACCACAACCGGGCTGAAGGCCAACGAAGACAGAAGTGTGGGGTAGGGTACAGGGAGGGACAGCTAGAGAGCAGAGGTAGTAGTGGGAGAGAAACAAGGGGTAGCAAGGGGAGGGGGCAGGAAAGAAGGGGAGGAGCAAGGGAGGAGGAGAGAGGAATTTGAACTGCACAGGAAGTCCTTTTGAATTTGGAGGCAGGAGAAGAGCAAAGCTCACCCGCCCACCCAGTTGAGAGGCAAGATTTGTCGCAGCGAGGCGTTAGACTACAATGTTTACGCGCAGCCAGCAATGGGTACACAGCAGCTTGACACATAACAGTTACAAGTTTGGGGTAACTACTGCTGCAGAAAGAGTTGTGTGGAAAGTTATCAAGTTGATGCAAATGGTAGGCTTGCATGTGAGCAGCCTTGTTATAAGGAAACAACGTGTATACAGCTTGTCTCCTGGCTTCGACGGCCGGGAGGCCTAGAACATCATTTTGTAAATGTGGTAGGTGCCTCCTTCAACGGGAGACACCAAGTGACGTCGGGTGCTTGGAAAACAGCACAGGGGGCCACAGGGGCTTGGTACGGCTTGGCCTGTGGCCCAGAATATGCAACTATGTGTAGAAGCTGTGTACCCGGGTAGAAATGCATGCTGGCATAATGATTATTAGAAGATGTAATGTAATTTGTTTAAGTTGTAACAATTTTGATGTTCCTGGCTGCGGCCAAAATAAATCCAATTCTATCAAAGATACGGCTTGTAGTGTGGTATTGAAGGGGGCGGGGGTTGATACGTCTGAGTGTGTGCCGACTGCACGAGTTGTGAATGTGTATTTGCCAGACTGTGCAGCAGTAGCAGCCATTTTACAAATTTCGCATAGAAAACAACAGTCCAATGGTGGTCAAGATGGCATCTGATGCAGCCATGTGGAGCTGTTTTCGAATTTGGCTCAATTGGAGACAGTAGGGGCAACTCTAGTATGGGGAAGAGAAAGCTAAATGGGTGATATATTACTCGTTACTCACCAATGCAACCTCAGGCTCACAGCCGGCCCACAAAGCCTTCAGGATAGCACCTGGTAAAGAGGTTGGCGTTTTTGGGACAACTCCAGTAGACTCAGAGCAAAGTGGAGAGGGGTCATCTCTCAGCCCCGAACAGTGAGTGCATGCCCCTGAAGTGCTTCATCTGCGGGAGTCCCTGCCTTGATGCTGCAAAGTTCATTGACGCTTAAGCCAAGGAAGGAGGAAGATCCCTTGGGGTGTCTGATCATCATTAGGCCACTTCCTGGCAGTGGCATGGTTGCACTGCAGGAGCAAAGAACTTCACTACCGGAACAGTGGGGATAAACAGTATTTATTCTTTGATCTTAAACAATTGTTGTAGTTTATTATGTCAAAAGAAGAGCCCATGGTATCGATGACTTCTATCTCTAATGTTCCTGTTTAGTTCTGGCTGACGTAAAACATCTTTCCCATCCATATTGAGCTGTTTTGGTTTTTACTTATTTGAATTATTTCCTTGATCCTGGTCTAAGTTTTCTTTGTTGAATTTTGTGGTTGAAATTTACGGTGTGAGGGAAAAAGTTTTGATGATTATATATGTTAATTTCTTTCCATTCGTTATTATATGATAGATGATATATTATAACATCTAATAAATATACAGTTATTTAAATAAAAAGAAAAATAAACAGCCTGTATCCAGCAGCTTCTACGTGGAGGTGTCTGTTCATGGAAGTGGTGATGTCACCACATTTTGCAAATCTACATCTCTACGTGCTGACCAGGTGAGGAGACAATTTTAACCTGGTTTCATTTTGAAGAAGGAAATAAACTACAAGGGATTGAGCAGAATGACTCCCTTAATCCCTCCTGTAAAACTCTGGCTGAGAAGAGCATTTTTTTTTTTTAAACCAATGTGGGCCTTTGAGCTAGTGTAAAACCCAACATGGAATGTTTTTCCATGAACACATATATTCCTTTTGTAAAATGGGGAATATACATGCAAATGCTGCTGTGTTTTACATGGATGTATTTCTAAAATAATGGTGAAAAAAAAAGAAGAGAAAAAAACCCCAAACACTTTTACTTTTTTTTTTCTGGTGTTTAGGTAATGATCAGATTTCTGACTCCTTCTGATTACAACAATCTCTCTATTTACTCTCCCCCAGGCTCAAGAGGCAGAGTGGGGCTTTCCAGACGACCCCTTATCCTGATCTCTGTTTTATCCTATTGTCTAACCTGCCCCAGTATTTTTTCCCCCACTGTGACCTCTTATAAATCAGCTTGTAGGGATGAAGGTGATGCGTTCTCTGAGGCTGCTACTGTGTCATGGATCAGCAAGCAGGGAATGTGCAGGGCACGGTGGAATCTTCTCAAAAGACTGTTTGCCTCATTTCTGCAGGTCATGTAATTTTCTGTACTTTAAAAATGGGTTTCTAGACCTCTGATGCTCCCCTGTTTCACATTTGGCTGATCACAGTCTCAGGAGCTGTTTATCAGTAATAGTGAACACGTTCTTCAAACAGCCCTATATTTGGCTGCTCTGTTGACTGATCCCTGAAATAAAAAGCTATATAAATGGTGTATACATGGGCGGGTGGGGTATTGCCTAGCTAGATTCACAGGAGTTAAAATTGCATCCCACCTAGGGGAGCAATTCTATAACCATAGGTGCTATCATTTACAAGTGCAAAGATTTGGAATAATCGCATTTAAGTGTGTATGTGAGCACACGTGTGTGCAAACGCAGCATTCTGCCTAAATGCTATTCTGTACCTTACACAGCCCCAGATTCTATATAGGTTGCCCAAAGCTGGTCATGCAAATTTAGAAACCAATCGCAGATCCACGTACAAATTAATTAGCCAATGCGGTATCAGCAATCAATAACTGGAGTTAGTTTATAGTTACGTGTGGACCTGCCCTATATGCTATTCTGTAAAATGCACCTAAATTTCATAGTGTGTAACCCTAAAGGGGTGTGGCCATTGGAGGGACATGGGAGGATCAAGGACATTCCAGAAGTTAGATGTGATGTTATAGAATACTATCATTTGGGTGCCATAAATTGGGACCATATGGGCTCAGTCGGGAAATCGAATGGCAGACACTCATTTAATAATATTATGATCCCCAATTGTCTCATTGATTGAATTCCAGTCAGCTGTTCAGTTCCTGAATTGTGATTAGTGCTCCTCGTTGAAAGGGAATTGATTGGTTATAAAACCCTGGTGAAAAGTATCGGCGGCCATCTTACACGCCGTCCGTCAGAAATATTCTTGGTTCGTATCGATCAAGATATGTATTAGGACATAGTAGTATCGCTGCTTATTAAGAATTATTATTTTTTATAGGAGACTACCGTGGAAACGCAAAGCATGGATCTATGTCGGTGACATCTGGTTTCCAGCATTTGAGAGCTTTATAAAAGCTAAGTACTATCTCTAAATTCTTACATACATATAAAAGAAAGAAATTTGAGATATATATATATAATGGCTTTGGCCTGATGATATACTGCTTAAAGGGTTTTGGTCTAAAAATAACCTGAAAGTAAATGTTAATGAAAAAATTATCTAAAAAAATAAGGATTAATGAGGATTGCGATACCACCCCTGAAAGTATGCTTGGCTCATTGAATTACAGTAATACCTCGGTTTTCGTTGACTTTGGTTATCGTCAGTTTTGGTTTTCGTTGATTTTTTCAGTGAAAAATTTGTCTCGGATTTCATCGGCGTGCCCACGTGACCTCGCTGCTAATTTTGCGAAAAACAAAGGACGACCCACGCATTCTCCTGCTCATTGTGGCGTTGTTTCTCGTTCTGTGAGCATCACCTCGCGCATGTAACGCAATGCACGTAAGATAAAAATCACATGTGCTCAAATCTCATTGTCCCTGTTAAGTGTTTCCCTTGCTAATAAGTTAACCCTTTCCCTTTAGCTCCATCATGGGACTATATTTATTCTCTATAAAATGTGTTTTTGGTATGTATTTTGGAGTGTCTAGAACGAATTAATTGGATTTACATTGATTCATATGGAAATAATTGCCTCGGTTTTCGTCGGTTTCAGTTTTTGTTGATTGTTTTCGGACGGATTATCAACGAAAACTGAGGTATCACTGTATTTAGCCAAATAGGGGCAGGTACGCTGATCTGATAGATCCTACTATGATTTCCTGATGCTGGTGGTTGGGCGGCGGGGATAGTGCTGGGCAGACTTATACAGTCTGTGCCAGAGCTGGTGGTGGGAGGCAGGGATAGTGCTGGGCAGACTTATACAGTCTGTGCCAGAGCTGGTGGTGGGAGGCGGGACTAGTAGTTGGGAGGCGGGGATAGTGCTGGGCAGACTTATAGGGTCTGTGCCAGAGCTGGTGGTTGGGAGGCAGGGTTGGTGTTGGGAGGCGGGGATAGGGCTGGCCAGACTTATACGGTCTGTGCATTGAAGAGGACAGTACAAATAAAAAGGTAGCACATATGAATTTATCTTCTTGGGTAGACTGGATGGACCGTGCAGGTATTTTTCTGCCGTCATCTACTATGTTTACTATGTTTTTGATCTTTAAGGAATATAGACTGATACAAAATACTGATTTGTGTAAATTGGGTGCCAGCATTTATACCAGGTTTTGGCAGGGGTAAATGCTTGTGCCTAAGTTAGGCTCCAAAATGCATGCTAAGCTAGTATCCTTAAAGATTGTCCTGCGCCCTTTATAAAATACTAGTTTAGCGCCAATCATTTCAGTACCTAACGTTTGGTACAATTTACTGAATTCTGTCCATAGTGTGTATTTGCAAAGGGGAGATATTCAGGGGTGGACTATGAGCCAAACTCACACTTACACAAGTCCATTCAAACTCTTCACATTAGTATCTTTCCAGTCCATATTCAAAACACACTTTAAGCAGGTAGGAGGGGCTCCTGACCACTTAAACTGCACTCTATGGGCTGGCCACGGATATTCAGTGGCACTTAACCAGCAGTGCCGCTGAATACAGCTCTGGCTGGACATTTTTGAAGTGGGCAGGATAGGGGCATTCCAAGAGCGGAGTTGGGGAGGAGCTGGCAGCTAGGTGGGTGCCAGCAGTATTTAGTGCTGGTGCCCACAAAGCTAAGCCTAAATAGCAGTCCTAACTTTGGTCATTTAGCTATGTGGGTGCAGACACTGAATACTGGCCAGCACCCACATAAATTTCAGTTCCTGGCTTGAATTATGTTGATCCCACCACCTGGAAGATCCAGAACTCTCTTCTGATCCCCACTCCGTCCCTCCTACCCCTCAAAAGAGCAAGAACCCCCCCCCCCCTTATGATCTCCGCTCCTTCCCTTCCAGCCATGATGAGAAGGAGTGAATGGCTCTCACTCCTGTCTGTTTCCTCCTAGAGCATCAGGTATTGGGCAGGTAGGCCTGCAGCAATCATGGGGAGGGGGGAGAGCTCTGGAAGTTCCAGGTGGGGGGAGGAGGACTAGAAGGAGGATCCTATGGGGGAATATAGATATTCAAGGGGGTGGGATGGAGAGGGGGGATAACCTGAGGAGGTTTCTGGATACTCCAAGGGGTAGGAGGTAGGATAAGAATCGGGGGGGGGGGGGGAGAATCTGGTAAGACATCCTTATATGGGTCCTGGGCAATAGTCAGCCGGAACCCACATATGTGTCTTATGTGGATACCAGCTCAGTACTAGCCAAGACCCACATAAGGCCTGGTGGCTGGCACATGATGAATTAGCCCCGGATAAGTCAATGCCAACACCTGTACATGGTCCACGCTGAATATCTGGAGTTAATTCTGCCCCCTGCAGTCAGTGATTACAAAAATGCTGACCATCGTGGGCTGAATATCTGCCAGTTTATTTTTAGAAAATTACTACTGAGTTGGGGGCACTCAGAGAGAGAGAGAGAGGGAGGTTGGGTACAGTATATTTTGGTTCATTGACTCTGCATGAAAGGTTGGATACCCCTGAACTATGCAGTACAAGGTCGCGTTTATTATGGCATTGTTTGCATGCCTTGAAATGTGGTCTCTAACTATGATATCTGAGAAAATAAAATTGCTGTTAGCATCAACTTACCAGATAGTCTGTCCAGTGGCGTAGCCAGACTGCCAATTTTGGGTGGGCCTGAACCCAAAGTGGGTGGGCACAAAATTTTCTCTCTACCCCCCCCCCCCCCCAGCAAAATGTAGTCACATTCAGATGCATTTGTCACACAGGGTAAAGTGTTGCTTTTCAGTGCATCAGATTTCAGACAATTTATTTAATAGCCTAACACCCTTTTCAATGAGCTTTCAGAGGCCAAAACCTCCTGCCTCAGGTCAGTATAATGCTGTTACGGTATCCTCGCCTGACCTAAGGAAGGAAGTATTGGTCTCTGAAACTTTATTAACACCATATTACTTTATCCTAAATTAAAAATAAAATTATTTTCTTTACCTTTCTTGTATGGCCATTTACTTTTTCTCATTGTGTCGCTCCCAGTCTCTAGATTCTGCTTTCCTTCGTTTTCGCTTAACTCTTCTGCCACGGTTTCCTGGCCATTTCTCATTTTTCTCTCATTTTTCTTTGCTTTCTTCAATATTTTTCTGCCTCTCTCTCTCTGTCCTGATTTAATTCATTCTTACTATCCATTCTTTAATTTCCTTCATCTACTTATGGCTTTTCATCTTTTTCTCACCCTTGTTCTCCCCATGCCCCTTCATCTTATTCTCCAATCTTTCACTACTCCCCCTTTCCATGCAGCAGCTCTCCTCTTTCTCTCCCCATCATTCCAGTGTCTCCCTTCTCTCTCCCCATCCTTCCAATAGTCTCCCCTCTTTCTTTCTGCATCCTTCCATCCAGTGTCACCTCTTTCTCCCTACCCTTCCATCCAGCATCTTCCCTCTTTCTCTCCCCATCCTTCCACCCATCTACCCTCTCTCCTGATCCTTCCATCTAATGTCTCTCTCCCTCCTTCTAACCAGTGTCTATCTCTCTACCCTTTTCTATTCAGTGTCCCTTCTCTCTACACATCCTTCCACTCTCCCCTTTTTCTCTGCATCCTTTCATCCATCTCCCCTCTTTCTCTGCCATCCTCCCATCTGTTTTCCCTCTTTCTCTCCACATCCTTCCATTTTCCCTCTTTCTCTGCCATCCTCCCATCTGTTTTCCCTCTTTCTCTCCACATCCTTCCATTTTCCCTCTTTCTCCCCATCCTGCCATCTGTTTTCCCTCTTTCTCTCCCCATCCTTCCATTTTCCCTCTTTCTCTGCCATCCTCCCATCTGTTTTCCCTCTTTCTCTCCCCATCCTTCTGTTTTCCCTCTTTCTCTCCCCATCCTGCCATCTGTTTTCGCTCTCTCTCCCCATCCTTCCATTTTCCCTCTTTCTCTGCCATCCTCCCATCTGTTTTCCCTCTTTCTCTCCCCATCCTTCTGTTTTCCCTCTTTCTCTCCCCATCCTTCTGTTTTCCCTCTCTCTGCCATCCTCCCATCTGTTTTCCCTCTTTCTCTCCCCATCCTTCTGTTTTCCCTCTTTCTCCCCATCCTGCCATCTGTTTTCCCTCTTTCTCTCCCCATCCTTCCATCTGTTTTCCCTCTTTCTCTCCCCATCCTTCTGTTTTCCCTCTTCTCCCCATCCTGCCATCTGTTTTCCCTCTTTCTCTCCCCATCCTTCCATTTTCCCTCTTTCTCCCCATCCTGCCATCTGTTTTCCCTCTTCTCTCCCCATCCTTCCATTTTCCCTCTTTCTCCCCATCCTGCCATCCATTTTCCCTCTCCCATTCAGGCCCACCAGCCCCAGCTCCCATTGCCGGCCACTGCTGCTTTTCCTGATGAGCAGCAGGGCTGGCGCTACAAAAAGAAGAAGCGCTCAGCTGACTGAGCTGAGCGCCAACGCATCGCTAACCCGACGAAGAAAAAATGTTTTTAAAAAAACGCGGCACTGCAGGCAGCCTCGAAGCATTGGCTGCTGGCTCTGCAGGCTCCTTCCGTCTCTTACGTCACTGCCCCTGCTTCGCTACAGGGGCAGTGATGTAAGAGACGGGAGGAGCCTGCACAGAGCCAGCAGCCAATGCTTCGAGGCTGCCTGCGGTGCCGCATTTTTTAAAAAACATTTTTTCTTGTCCTTAGCGACGCGTTGGCGCTCAGCTCAGTCAGCTGAGCGCTTCTTCTTTTTGTAGCGCCGGGCGCCGGCCCTACTGCTCATCAGGAAAAGCAGCAGTGGCCGGCAATGGGAGCTGGCGCTGGCGCTGGGCGGGCCTGGGCTGGGTGGGCCTGGGCCCACCCAGGCCCACCCGTAGCTACGCCCCTGAGTCTGTCTTGGGAAATTGTCATTTAGGATCAGATGGACTAAGGAAGCATTAGTAGCAACAAAATAGTAAACCCTTTTAAGACATCTGACTTGTGGAGGGTAAATCTATAACCATGTCACCTTCTCTGCTAAGAACACTCACCCACTTGCCAAGTTTTCTATTCCCCAGTACTCCTCCGTTGGATGGGTGCATGTCCGATATACTCTTCTGCAGTTTTCTTCATCCGACTGATCTCCACAGTCATCATCTCCATTGCAAACAAGTTTCTGCAGAATGCATCTTCCTGAGAGGAAACGGAGGAGGGTTTAGTTGCTTTCCATTACTCTTTTCTATTTTCTCTTCCAGGAGTGGAGGAGCAGCCTAATAGTGCAGCCGGCTTTGTTCCTGGCAACCTGGGTTCAATTCCCACTACAGCTCATTGTGACTTTGGGCAATTCACTTAACCCTCTATTGTCCCAGTTACAAAAACTAAGGGGCCATTTTACAGAGCGGCAGTAAGCCCAACGCAGGCTTACCACTCGCTCTTCCGGGACTACCACTGGCCCAATGTGGCCACTGGTGGGAGCCTTGCCCCGAGCATGCGCCATTTCGGGGGAAAAAAGAAACCCTCCGGAAATGGCTTGCATGGCAGTAACCTGGCGGTAATTGGACATTGGTGCATGCTGCCTTGTTACCGCTGGGTTAGCGTGGGAGCCCTTATCGCCACCTCAATGGATGGTGGTATGGGCTCCCCGTCGCATTGCCATGTGGTAAGAGTTCTCTTACCGCATGGCCATGTGTGCCTGGGGTCTTTTTACCCACTGTGGTAAAAAGGGCCCTGGCACTTGGGAAAAATGGCCCCAGGGCTTTTTTTGAGGGGGTACTTGGAGGTACTGAGTACCAACACCTTTTCCATTGTCTGCTAAAACTGACCCCATGGAACCCAAGTTTTTATGAAAGAGCTCAGGCTGTACACACCAATTCTGCCTTGTCATAGATTCTGGTTGCAGGGGGCCTGGCTATTGTGGGGTGGGTCCCTCAGTGATCACCCCACTCCTGAAGGATGGCCTAGCATTTGAGTACTGGCACCTTTTTTGCTAGAGAAGACACACTGAATGGCCCCCACCGCTAGCACAGGCCCCTTTTTCCCGCAGCTTGGTAAAAGGACCCCTTAGATTGGGAGCTCTCTAGGGACAGAGAAAGTACCAGCATACAATGCTGCATCAGGCAGAGCACCACCATTTTGAGGTGGTGCCCACAGGAGCAGGGAGGAAGTTCTAGTAAAATCACTTTGAATATTTCTTTATTTATTAGGATTTATTTACCGCCTTTTTGAAGGAATTCACTCCAGGCGGTGTACAGTAAGAATAGATCAATCATAAGCAATAGGCAATTCCAGCAGTAAAAATATTCAAAACAATACAAAGTATGGCATGTCAGCTTATAATTGAAAAAGAAAAATGTCTATATTGCGACCCAAATCGGGAGATAGACGTTTATCTCACAAAAACGAATAAAGCGGTCTAATCGAAAGCCGAATTTGGACGTTTTCAACTGCACTCCGTCGCGGATGCGGACAAAGTTGATGTGGGCGTGTCGAAGGCATGGTGAAGGCGGAACTGGGGCGTGGTTATCGGGCGATCAGAGATGGGCGCCTTTCGCCGATAATGGAAGAAAAATATGCGTTTTTAGCGAGAATTTAGGGCACTTTTCCTGGACCTTGTTTTTCCACGAATAAGGCCCCAAAAAGTGCCCTAAATGACCACTGGATGACCTCCCCTGACTCCCCCAGTGGTCACAAACCCCCTCCCACCACAAAATATGCCTTTTCACAACTTTTTATTTTCACCCTCAAATGTCATACCCACCTCCCTGGCAGCAGTATGCAGGTCACTGGAGCAGTTATTAGGGGGTGCAGTGGACTTCAGGCAGGTGGACCCAGGCCCATCCCCCCCCCCCCCACATGTTACACTTGTGCTGGTAAATGGGAGCCCTCCACTGTACCCACATGTAGGTGCCCCCCTTCACCCCTTAGGGCTATAGTAATGGTGTAGACTTGTGGGCGGTGGGTTTTGAGGGGCATTTGGGGGGCTCAACACCCAAGGGAAGGGTGCTATGCACCTGGGAGCTTTTACCTTTTTTTTGTTTTTGTAAAAGTGCCCCCTAGGGTGCCCGGTTGGTGTCCTGGCATTTGAGGGGGACCAGTGCACTATGACTCCTGGCCCCTTCCACGAACAAATGCCTTGGATTTATTCGTTTTTGACCTGGGCGCTTTCATTTTCCATTATCACTGAAAAACAAAAACGCCCAGCTCACAAATTGTCGAATAAAACATGGACGTCTATTTTTATCGAAAATACGGTTCGGTCCGCCCCTTCAGGGACCCGTTCTCGGAGATAAACGCCCATGGAGATAGACGTTTTTGTTCAATTATGCCCCTCATGGTATACTACTTACAATGTCAACACAATACGTAATAGAACATTATAATTGATAGTGAAGGATAAAGCAAAGATGGAACATATAGGTAAGAAAGTAGGAAGAGTTAGAAAGTAAGGTGATTGATTTAAAGAAAGTTGCACATGAAGTCAGAGAGATGGCTAAATATTATCTCAGCTAGGGTAGGGGTGGATAAACTATCCACCCAATAATATATATATTTTTTAAATATGAAATAATTTAAGTAAAATCAACTTGAGGTTGTTTACATTTCTGAATTCCTTGATCAAAGGATATTCTTTGAATTGTAAATCTTAAATGCAAATAAATAAAAAAAATCAACAAGGAGTTAGTAAACACTGTGATATACTTGACATTAAATTCTCAACCCTCTCCTGGAGGCTCACCTAGCCGGTTGGATTTCCGGGATTACCCCAATGAATATGCTTACAGTAGACACCTGTTGTGTGCCAAACTTGTCCAGATGTAAAGTGACAAGGTCAAGAACCACTGAATTGTTAAGATACACAATAGCTATAAGTTAAAACCTGCCATTTATGTTAAAGTCACCAGGTGGCACTGTTCTATTTAAGAGATTTATGCTTTGCATCCCTAAGCTAAGCTGCTAGTGTAACTGTTTTGCTTATGGGATACTGTGCCTGTTGTGTTAGTCAATAAAAGATCTCTTGAAAGTTGAAAAAAGAGGGTTTGTATAAAAGGGGAAATAATTTCTCTATATAGTGAATTGTGTGTTGGCTTCATTCTGTCCTGTTGTTGTCCTTATTGAAATTTCTCTGACAAGATGCTATTCACTCCCTGTTTTAAGCTGTATGAAGATGAAAAGCAATATGTACATAAGCATCGCCATGCTGGGACAGACCAAGGGCCCATCGAGCCCAGCACCCTGTCACCGACAGTGGCCAAAAGAACAAGCAATCCTAGAAATACTGTATTCCCTCGTCCATTCAATAACATTCTATGGCTTTTTCCTCCAGGAAGCCGTCCAACCCTTTTTTGAAGTCCGCTAAGTTAACCACCTTTTCCAGCAGCGAATTCCAGAGTTTAACTACGCGTTGAGTGAAGAAAAATGTCCTCCGATTTGTTTTAAATTTACCACGCTGCAGCTTCATCGCATGCCCCCTTGTCCTAGTATTTTTGGAAAGCGTAAACAGATGCCCCACATCAACCCGTTCCATTCCACTCATTATCTTATAGACCTCTATCATATCTCCCCTCAGCTTCCTTTTCTCCAAGCTGAAGAGCCCCAGCCTCTTCAACCTATCCTGATAGGGAAGCCGTCCCATCCCCTATATCATCTTTGTCACCCTTCTCTGCACCTTTTCCAATTCCACTATGTCTTTTTTGAGCTGCGGCGACCAGAATTGAACACAATACTCGAGGTGCAGTCGCACCATGGAGCGATACAACGGCAGAATAATATCCTTATTTTTGTTTTCCATCCCTTTCCTAATGATACCCAACATTCTATTTGCTTTCCTAGCCGCAGCAGCACATTGAGCAGAAGTTTTCAACGTATCATCAACGACGACACCTAGATCCCTTTCTCGGTTCCTGACTCCCAACGCTGAACCTTGTTAAAGTCTAAAGTCTTGTTTCAGATTCCTGCTGCATCTTGATCTTATGTATGTTGGAGCAACTCACTTTGAAACATAAATGCCATCCATGTGTCAGTCATAGGCCTATCTAAATGTAATGGATATTCTGATCATCACGACATCTATTATGAAGTCTGATACAAACTGTACAATGGTGATAGTCGTCATTCTCGCACTGTGTTACTTCCAGTTAGTGGGTGCTACATTGCAATAGGAATGGGCTGTTCTTTGCAGCAACATAGGACATGTCAAATGACATAGCGCATGCTGTTGCACATCATTAAATGATAACCAGCAGAAAAAAACCACACATGACATTTTGGGCTGGATTCGGAAAATGGCGCCCAAATTTGGGCACTGGAAAAAACGAGTGCTGTTCTAAAAACAGTGGTCCAAGTTGGGCGTCATTTATAGACTAGAGCTTAGTGCCAGGATCCACACTCAGGGCCCCTTCTACCAAGCTGCGGCAAAAGGGGGCCGGCACTGGCATTGGCGTGTGTTTTACATGCACGCCGAGGCCCCCTTTTACCGCAGCTAGTAGAGAAGTCTGGTCTTCCTACAGGAAATGACTGGATGGCAAGTAAAGCACTTGCCACGCGGTCATTTCAGGGGGGAGACCTTACCGCCACCCATTGAGGTGGCTGTAAGCGCTCCCTCCTGCGTTAACCTGACGGTAACCGATTACCACCTGGTACAATCCGGCGCTACAAAAATAAATACATTTTTGTAGCACTGGAAATGACAGCGCACTAAGAGTGGGAAGTACCGCGGGGCTGCTGCGGTAGCTTGGCGGTACTTCCTGTACAGCGAGCAGTAAGTCCGCGTTGGGCTTATCACGGCTTAGTAAAACAAGCCCTCAATTTTGGGAATGAGCATTTACACCACATAAAACCTGGTGTAAATTCTTGCACCTAAATTAGGCGCAGATCCCCCCCAAAATTCTATAACGCTGAGTGCATCTTAAGTGAATGCCCTGACCCTCCATGCCCCTCCCATGACCACGCCCCCTTTCCAGTTACATCCTAAGAAAATGTATACATGCCATGAGCACCATTTATAGAATTTGGGAGAACGTTTTTTTGTTCTCCGATAAAAGTGCACATTCTTTGGAAATAGGAAGCACTATGTGGAAAGAGGGCACCCTGTTTTCCGAAAGTGGAACCTTTAACACTTGTGAACTATTGTGCATGTACAAACTTGAGCAACAACTGCACCCTATCAGGAAAAGCACAGAACACACTATTTCCCAACTCACATTAAAGCCAGAGATGACATTCACTGTGTTGACAGCATAAAACTATCCAAGCAAGGACAGTGCAAAGAATGATCATGGATCAAACAGGAAATCAGTAGTTTTGATACAGTAAGAACTGCATGTGAAAATGAAATCACTCATGTACCTGTTATTTTACACAGAAAACCTTCACATCTCTTTGCAGGTCTGCATGGGCTGTTTGTAACACATGATTCTGCTTCCTTGTCAGAGAATTTACAGGGCTCACCGCTAAACTGAGATGGTTTCTCTATTTGTACGTACCTATACTATAGAGACAGTGATAAAAAAAAAACAGATCATGAAAATTGTGATCCAAAGACAGAGAAAACCTCCTAATTGAACCTTACGTTCAGCCTTAAAAATGAACTATGCAATTTGTTATCAGATACAGATGAAACATCTCTATATAATAAATCTCTATATAATAAAAGGCACCTCCAACGTTCTGAAGCCTCAAGGCGGAAATTGAGGCGCCAGAGATATCCGGTTTGCCCTGAGTGTCTGGCCTGCCCTCGCGTCATAACGTCATGACGTCGAGGGCGGCGCTATGACAATCGGCCAAACGCCATCTCCCTGACCCTCGGTGGATATTTCCCACCTCCGAAGGACTAACATTGCCCGCACAACGTCGGAGAGAGGCAGGCGGGGACGTAAGCATCGGCGACACGCGATCTCACTCCCCTTGCCCCTCGGCAGCCATTTCCCAACTTCGCAGGACTCCCATCGCCCCGGGCCCGCACAAACTCGGAGACACGGAGGGAGCGACGCTGGCAGGCAGCCTGAACGTTGGACACACGCAGGGAGCCAGCCTGCCTGCCTGAACGTGCCAGGAAGGGAGACAGCTTCAGTCGGAGGGAGCGCCACGACCCTGAAAGGCACTGGAAGGGGGGGGGGACTCGAACCTCAACCTGCGAGGAGGGAAGGGGGGCACTCGAACCTCAACCTGCGAGGAGGGAAGGGGGAAAAACGCTGGCAGACGGAGGGACCACCATCCTGAAAGCCCAAGGGAGGCGGGGCCAACACCCTGAAGCTGGGATTCCCTCTCACACACACACACTCACATTCTCGCAAAAACACGCCACAAACACTCTCACTCTGTCACACTCACACATTCACTCTCTCTCACAAACACTCTCTCAAACACACACTACGATACAGAAAAACGCCGCCACAGGGCCCACGATCCTGCAGGCCGGGGGGGGGGGGGGGGGCGCCACAACCCTGAGGCTGGGAAGGGGGAGGGGGACGAGATAGATATCTCTCAACACACACTTCGATACAGAAAAACGCCACCACAGGGCCCACGATCCTGCAGGCCAGGGGGAGGGGCGCCACGACCCTGAGGCTGGGAGGGGGACGAGATGGATATGGGAAAAGGAAACACAGGGGGGAGCGGGAAGGATGCCAACACATGCAGGGGGGGGGGGGACCCCTGTGGCACACTCTCTGTCTCAAACACACACTCTCACACAGACACTCTCACTCTCTCTCTCACACACACACACACACACAGTCGCTAATTCACTCTGTCTCTCACACACTCACTGTCAAACATACACACTTCCATGAAAACCTTGCTAGCGCCCATTTCATTCCTCTCAGAAACGGGCCTTTTTTACTAGTAATCTATAATGAACGCAAGTACCAAACACTGTTTTTAAACTGAGGTAGCGGTAAAAAAAATCATGAAGATACAGAGGTGACCATAAAATAATACTCTCCGGGGACAATTCTGTAACAGTGTGTCCACAGTTAGGCAGCCAGAGGCTGCCTGATTATTGTCTATTTATAGGTTTCTCATTAATTCATTTCAGCTCCCCACTTTCATTTCTCCCTTCTTCTCCTGCTTCACACAGACAAGAATTGATCAAATCTAGTTTTAAACATGAGCATAAGAGCTGTTTAGCGCAAAAGATTTTGTTTCAAAACTGACGAAAGAAATTATAGACCACTATTCCAAAGTCAGCTCTGGCCTAATTCTTCATTGATCCAACATTCTCAATGTTTGAAATTTTTTTTACATTTTAATGCATTTTTAATCATCTTTCAATCAAATTTAACAATCCATTTGGTATTACACGTCAACGAAAGGCCACCTCTCCCGACATGAATTCATGTTTCGGCAATCTGAATCAGGATCGAAGCACCAAAAGTACTGTCAAGATTAAGTGAGTGTGAAGATAAAAGAAAGCGGAATCTATTAAAACTGAAGACCACCTTGATCCAGCTATTGAAGAGAGGAGAAGAATAGCCCACTACAAGGAAAAGATAGAAACCATTTGAATTTGTATCCATTTAGGGAGGAAGTTATCAACATGGGCTACTGTTAGGTCAGGTTATTTTTCCGTAGGTCCCACATTGATTACTTCCCCCCTAAACCCTAAATCTGCTTGCTAATCTACCTCATAAATTATCTATCTATCTATCTATCTATCTATCTATCATATTTAACTTTTACATTACAGTTAGTAAAGATTTCTGCTTTTTAAGAACATAAGAGTAGCCATACTGGATCAGACCAATCTAGCCCAGTATCCTGTTTCCAAACAGTGGCCAAGCCAGGTCAAAAGTACCTGGCAGAAACCCAAATTGTGGCAACACTCCATACTACAAATCCCAAGGCAAGCAGTTGCTTCCTCATGTCTGTATCAATAGCAGACTATGGACTTTTCCTCCAGAATTTGTCCAAACCGTTTTTAAACTCAGATACGCTGTCATTACTACATCCTCTGGCAAAGAGTTCCAGAGCTTAACTATTTGTTGAGTGAAAAAATATTTCCTCCTATTTGTTTTAAAATTATTTCCATGTAACTTCCTTGAGTGCCCCCTAGCCTTTGTACTTTTGGAACAAATAAAATATGATTTAGTTCTACTCATTCTACACCACTCAGGATTTTGTAGACCTCAATCATATCTCCCCTCATCCGTCTCTTTTCCAGGCTGAAAAGCCCTAACTTCTTTAGCCTTTCTTTACCATTTTGGTCACTCTTCTTCGAATCTTTTCTAATTCTGCTATATCTTTTTTGAGATATGGTGACCAGAACTGAAGACAGTACTCAAGGTGAAGTTGCACCATTGATCAATATAGAGGCATTATAGTATTTTCGGTCTTATTCACCATCCCTTTCCTAATAATTCCTAGCATCCTGTTTGCTTTTTTGGCCGCCACTGCACATTGAGCAGAAGATTTCAGCGTATTATCTACAATAACACCTAGATCTTTCTCTTGGTTGCTGACCCCCAAGATGAACCCTAGCATCAGGTAACTATGATTCAGATTATTCTTTCCAATGTGCATCACCTTGCATTTGTCCACATTAAATTTCATCTGCCATTTGGAAGCCCAGTCTTCCAATTTCCTAAGGTCTTCCTATAATATTTCACAGTCCGCATGTGTTTTAACAATCTTGAATAGTTTTGTGTCATCTGCAAATTTAATCACCTCACTCGTCATTTCAATTTCCATATAATTTATAAATATGTTAAATAGCACTGGTCTCGGTACTGATCCCTGCGGCACTCCACTATTCACCCTCCTCCATTGAGTGAAATGACCATTTAACCCTACCCTCTGTTTTCTGTTCAATAACCAATTCCTGATCCACACCAGCACATTGCCTCCTATCCCATGAATTTTCTCAGGAATCTCTTATGAGGAACTTTATCAAAAGCTTTCTGAAAATCTAGATACACTGCATCAACCAGCTCACTTTTATCCACATTTTAAGTAAATGGTAAGACAGCCTGCTAGACCAAACTGAGCTAAGAAAATGCAAGATGCAGGACCCTGGACATGGTTATCCCTTCCATTCCCACATACCTCTAGAGGTAGCAAGTGAAGACCCTTTGTCTACATTGTACCCTGGATCCTGAACAAAAGAGGCACCCTACCCAGATGTTATGCATAAAAAATGTTTTCAGTCTTCGGTCATCCAGATTCCAATATATCTAGCTAAACATTGTGCATTTTAAGTATGTACAGGAGATACTACTGCATTGTTCATACAATTTGTTGGAACTCACCCGTTTCTTCTGGCAAGGGTCACAGCTACTCCAAGGTGACCAGCTGGAGAGAACACAGTCCAGGGGCTGAGGTGGACTCAACACAGATCTTGCCCATCTCCCCTTAGCCACATGATCAATAGTTGAATTCAGCTGACGGACGAGGTCAGTTTCACTGCTAAATTTCAAACAACTAGAAAAATTGGATAACGTCTAAGCTCCAAAAAAAATTGCCATGAACACAATGTGAGCCCTATATTTGAGACTAACTTATTTAACTCATAGGGGAGTAAAGTTCCTTTTTGACTAAGAACTTAAGTAGCCAAATCTGTTTAGGAATGATTAATTGTATCCGTACATTTTACCTTCACTTGTCAAGTAAACAATGGAACCAACCAAATGTCGTTGGTGTTATAACAGAACTATATATTTTAATCTTTTGGTTAGATAAGCAATGTAAATTTAACGTATTATTATTTGGGTACTGTACAAATCCTCAGAATCGAAATACAAATTATCTCAATAAAACATGATAATGGATTTGACTATCTAAATAACCATTATGTTTGACATGGTCATAAAACAATGGAGTCTCATTTGGCAGCAATCCTGAAAATGGATATTATTAAGTATTTACAAGCTACTTTGGAAGGCTACACAAATCATAATTACCTTTTCTTAAAGAATAACAGTGATTTGAATTTTTGGAAACTGTGACTGTAGTTCTGTTCTCCGCAGAGACTAATTGAGATGTGTTGGGAATGCAGCCATTCAGCTGTAATTAACAATAGACTAACCATCAAAGAACGCATGCACATACGTTTTTAGGTCTATGAGGGATGCATGCAAACTGTAACTGCAGTGAAGCACTCTAGAATACAAAGAAATATTACAATATAATCAGGCTACAGGGAAAAAAAAATAACATAATATGTTGATAAAAGTATACCTGTGCCAACGTGCACATATTTTGAGTCTTTAACATAGTAACATAACATAGTAGATGACGGCAGAGAAAGACCTGCACGGTCCATCCAGTCTGCCCAACAAAATAAACTCATATGTGCTACTTTTTGTGTATACCCTACCTTGATTTGTATCTGCCATTTTCAGGGCACAGACCGTAGAAGCCTGCACAGCACTATCCCCGCCTCCCAACCACCAGCCCTGCCTCCGGCACAGACCGTAGAAGTCTGCTGAGCACTAGCCCCGCCTCCCACCAGCAGCTCTGGCACAGACCGTATAAGTCTGCCCAGCACTATCCCCGCCTCCCAACCACCAGCCCCGCCTCCGGCACAGACCGTATAAGTCTGCCCAGCACTATCCCCGCCTCCCACCAATGGCTCTGGCACAGACCGTAGAAGCCTGCACAGCACTATCCCCGCCTCCCAACCACCAGCCCCGCCTCCGGCACAGACCGTATAAGTCTGGCCAGCATTATCCCCGCCTCCCACCACCGGCTCTGGCACAGACCGTATAAGTCTACCCAGCACTATCCCCGCCTCCCAACCACCAGCCCCGCCTCCCACCACCAGCTCTACCACCCAATCTTGGCTAAGCTCCTGAGTATCCATTTCTTCTGAACAGGATTTCTTTATGTTTATCCCACGCATTTTTGAATTCCGTTACCGTTTTCACCTCCACCACCTCCCGTGGGAGGGCATTTCAAGTATCCACCACCCTCTCCGTGAAAAAATACTTCCTGACATTTTTCTTGAGTCTGCCCCCCTTCAATCTCATAGCTTTGTTAAGGGATATATTTATATTTCTTATTTTGTTTTCTTTACAGTAATGATTTGTAATAGTTTAAACTTCACACAAAACCCTAATTCTATAAACTTGTGTGCACTTTTTCTGCTTACTGTGCAAAGTTGTGCGTGCAATTTATGTGTGTAACTATGCAAAGTTGCACTTGTGAGTTAGGGACTGGTGTTAGTTACACCTGTAACTGTAAAGTTGCATCTGTGAGTAGGTAGTGTAGCCAGAGTTTAATTTTTAGATGGGCCTGGAGGTGGACTGGGTGGGCACAGGCCTCGCATTTCCTCTCCACCCACTACCACTCCCCCCCCCTCCCGCCGCATTTCCTTTCCATCCTCCCGCCGCCGCCGCATTTCCTCTCCATCCGCTACCCCCCCCCCTCCCCACGACAGCCCCCTGCACATGGTCAGTTCTGGTCATTTCTACTGACCTGAAGCGCCGTTCTCTCTCCAGCACCGGTGATTCCCATAGCCAGCCTTCTGCCAGCGCGCGTCGTCGGAGCCTCTTCTCAGGCGCGTCTCGCCTACTCTGCAACTTCCTGTTTTCCGCAAAGGTGGGACGCAGGAAGTTGCAGGTAGGCGGGACGTGCCTGAGAAGAGGCCCCGACGACGTGCGCTGGCAGAAGGCTGGCTATGGGAATCGCCGGTGCTGCTGGAGGGAGAACGGCGCTTCAGGGCAGTAAAAGTGAGCAGACCACGCGGAGGGGGAGAGCGGGCAGAAGAGGCTGGGCGGGCCTAGAGCAAAAGTGGCTGGGCCTGGGCCCGTCCAGGCCCACCCGTGGCTACGCCCCTGCTGTGAGTTATGGACTGGTGTGAGTTATGCCTGTAACAATGTAAAGTTGTGCGTGCAAATTATGGACTGGTGTCTGTTGCATGCATAACTGGGCAATGTTGCACACGTGCAAGTTTCTACTACTACTACTTATAATTTCTATAGCGTTACTATACATTATAGTACACTACAATAAACATGTAAGAGATGGTCCCTGCTCGACAGAGCTTACAATCTAATCAGGACAGACAAACAGGACAAATAAAGGATAAAAGAAATACTTAAGGTGGGAATTATAAAACAGACATGGGTACCAGTGGCATAGCTACGAGGGGCCACAGAGGCCTGGGCCCCCCAAATGGGCTCTGGGGCCCCAGGTTTGGCTGGTAGGGGTCTCCAACCCCCACCAGCGAAAGCATTGTCCCACGCTATTCTCGCTGCACTGCCTACCCTGCTCTTCTCAGTTGCGCTGTACACACTCATTTTAGTGAAACTGACCATGCGCAACACTTTGTTAGCGGTAAAGTCCCACACGGTAATGACCTATGTGCATCAAATGCCACTTGGCGCACATCCGATACGTGTGTCCAAAAATAAAAAATTATCGTTCGGATGCGCGTATCGGACGCACACCAAAAATGAAATTACTGCAAGAGCCACGTGGTAGCTGGGTGGTAACTCCATTTTAACGCACGTTGGGCGTGCATAGACTCTTACACGGCTTAGTAAAAGTGCCCCATGGTGAGTCCTAACTGCTAGTATCCTGCATAACCGTTCTAGTTTGTCTAAGCCAGAAAAACAAATATAACAGCGATATATTTCATATTCAAATAGCAAGACCTCCCCCTCATCCTCACTCAGATAGGATACTGGAATGCATGCTCATACAAGTCACATGCTCATGCTCATTCACTACTGTCGTTTCTTTCTTTACAACATCCGTAAAATCCGCACCTTTCTTTCCGAGCACTCTACCAAAACCCTCATCCACACCCTTGTCACCTCTCGTTTAGACTACTGCAATCTGCTTCTTGCTGGCCTCCCACTTAGTCACCTCTCCCCCCTCCAGTCGGTTCAAAACTCTGCTGCCCGTATCGTCTTCCGCCAGGGTCGCTTTACTCATACTACCCCTCTCCTCAAGACCCTTCACTGGCTCCCTATCCGTTTTCGCATCCTGTTCAAACTTCTTCTACTAACCTATAAATGTACTCACTCTGCTGCTCCCCAGTATCTCTCCACACGCGTCCTTCCCTACACCCCTTCCCGTGCACTCCGCTCCATGGATAAATCCTTCTTATCTGTTCCCTTCTCCACTACTGCCAACTCCAGACTTCGCGCCTTCTGTCTCGCTGCACCCTACGCCTGGAATAAACTTCCTGAGCCCCTACGTCTTGCCCCATCCTTGGCCACCTTTAAATCTAGACTGAAAGCCCACCTCTTTAACATTGCTTTTGACTCGTAACCACTTGTAACCACTCGCCTCCACCTACCCTCCTCTCTTCCTTCCCGTTCACATTAATTGATTTGATTTGCTTACTTTATTTATTTTTTGTCTATTAGATTGTAAGCTCTTTGAGCAGGGACTGTCTTTCTTCTATGTTTGTGCAGCGCTGCGTATGCCTTGTAGCGCTATAGAAATGCTAAATAGTAGTAGTAGTAGTAATACAAGTGTCCTATTCTTGAAAACTGTATGTCGCCACAACCATAGAATTAGAAAATCCATTAGAAATCAGCTTCCATTCTGTCTATCTAGACGTAACAAACATGCGTCCAGTGTTCAGTCGTCTAGCATTTTACACCATAAGACTGACATTTAAAAAAAAAATCGCTTACCTGGTATGATGAACATTTAGAAAGACTAACAAAGTGCAAAACAGCAGCATTATCACTGAGAACTGTGTGTTCAATTTTGTCATTCTGACGGTGTCCACATAACTATGAAGATCTGGCCTCAGTGCATGAACTCATGTCACTGTGCCGTTTGCCACTGCTTCCTTTTGCTTTAGAAAAGATAGTGTTTTCAACTGCACAGTTGACTCTTATGTCAAAACCAGAGATTCTCCTCCCACGGTAAACAAAATGGACTAACTTAAGGCCTCAGCACATCAGCCCCCTTGTGGAAGCTGTACTTTGGAACCACTGGAGCTGGTCTAACACAACATGAAAACCTGGTGGTTAAATTAGTGCTTAAAAATGGCATGTTGGTTTTGAGACATCTCAGCATAGCAGTAGTTGAAATGTACAGTATAACTAGGAATGTATATCTTATTCTTTGGAGGACTCTATTCTTCCTAGGAACTTCATAAATGGATAATGAAAACAATAGAAGCACCCAGCCAGTTTCTAATACCTAGAATGGCCAAAGGGTTTCCAGAGGAAATAGACGCCGTTTTCCCATGGCCTCACCCTTTCAAGCTTTCTCTCTTCAATACGTCAATATATTGAAGTAAACACTGGAGACATCCCCGTCCTCACCCCCACCCCCAAGTTCTTACCTTGAAATATTTTCAGACATTGCTTTATGTAAGAAGGTGCACAGTATGTGAGGCCATACAGTCCAAAAACTGAGAACTGCAACATTAAAAGTGCTACTGTGTTTGAGATACAACCGTTTTGTCTACCAGCCTTCAATACTACCACAAACTGAGCTAAGAACGTTATGGAGTTGGTTTTAGCAGACTTATTTGCCATTTCCATGTGGAAAATCTGACATTTATGTGCAGAAATGACATCCACATGCAAGTGGTACTTTTAGGAAGGGCTCAAGGGCCCTTTTACTAAGCCATGTAGGCGTATACGTGCGCCCTACGTGTGTGAAGTTTGAACTACCGCATGGCCCGGGTGGTAATTTCATTTTTTACGTGCATCCACTAAATTCGTCAGAAATTTTCCGGCACACAGCACTAACCGGGCGGTAAGCAGTATTGTACAAACCACCTCAATAGCCCTCAGCAATACGGCGAGAGCAGCTCCGGAAAAATGCTTCAGCTGGCAGACGTTGGGGACCGCCACCAGCCAAACTAGGGGCCCCAGAGCCAATTTGGGGGGCCAAGGCCCCCATGGCCCCCCGTAGCCACGCCACTGGTGCTCATCACTGCCTAAGAGTATCCCCATTTTATAGTTTTCAAATTAAATATAAAGAATCCTTTACTCAGGGGGTGGAGGCTTCTGTGAGGGAGAAGATGCCCATCATGAGTTAAGTGAAAGAGACCTTTTGAGATTCCAAGCTGCTAAAATGTAGCACAGAGTTACCTCTGAACAGATTCCCCACACCAGCTTGGTCTGACTGGTAAAAAAGAAGTAACTAAGAGGAAAGAGGAGACAGAGGTTTGCAGCTTAGGGAATTCAGCAGGTTAAGTGCCAATTTTCAGCATTTTACCTGCTAAGATAACCGCATAAAAAGGACCACGTAAAACAACAGTCCTATCTTTTATGTATTTCTTCATAGCCGGTTAAATGTCGAATATTGCAATTAACTGCCTATGTTTTCGCCTGCTCTGTATACCCAGAAGTTTAATGCTGGAGCCTGGATATGGCTTGGGATTGGATTTCCAGGTATAACACCGGTGGCTGATCTCCGCTGGCTGAATATCGGGTTCATTGATTTTCTATTTTGATTAATAGCAAGCCAGACCCTTCCTCCCCAACCTTGTTGTCACTGCTGCTACTGTTACCTGCACCAAACTAAAAAGTCTGCCTAGGCTTATTTTATACCAGCCTTGAACCCTCCTCTTCATCATCCTCAAAATATGACTGCATAGTCATGGAGCAGGAGCGATCCCTGTCCTGCAGATCCGAGACTGGCACCATTTTGTATTCATGCATATCTCTCCTGCCGCATTTCAACCCAGGTTAATATGTGGGAAATGGTCAGAAGGAAAGTCCAAGAACAGCATTGAGCAGGGGTGCTTCTTCAGTGTGTGTGCGTGGCGGGGGAGGGGGATTAATTTAGAAGCAAAGGTTGGGTAAGTGTAGTGGAGAGGCCCTCACCCAAATCTTTTTTTTTTTCCTTTAGTTTTGATTTTCTCATAACTTTTATCGCATTTTCATTTTACAAAATGAAATAAAGCGGAAACAGAATGAAAGAGAAAATGAATCCCCCCCCCCCCCCCCCCACTCTAAGGACTATAAAAAAGTTTTAATGTACGCCTCTATTAAAGCAGAATTACTGGAGCTGATTTCTGAAGAGTTTAAGAAATCTGACCTTTGATAAGATTGACTTTAGCTGTTAATCATTTATTGGCTGATAACACCAATTTACAGGAAATGCTTCTTACACTTCATGTATCTCTTGCATCTGGATTTGTTAATGTTCATAGAAATACAAACAGAGAAGGCACAATCAAATTACCAACCCCAAGAACAGCAGAAAAATAACTAGAACTAGAAACCTTAACACAACTATTTTGAAGCTATGTGGCTCCCTCTTTTGGCCTCATTTCTTCTTTGGTTGTAAGAAATTGTAATCATTTGTACATTTCATTACCTGCTGGACAGGTTTAGTGTCCACATACACTGCTTTTCTAACTGCCGTGCTGGTGGCATTCATTATGTAGGTGGAGTATTTTTTTAAAATACAAACAAAACAAACTTTCACAATAGAAATCTGAAGACAGGATACATGTAGCCTCGAGAACTCATATATTTTATTATTTTGTTACATTTGTACCCCGCACTTTCCCACTCATGGCAGGCTCAATGCGGCTTACATGGGGCAATGGAGGGTTAAGTGACTTGCCCAGAGTCACAAGGAGCTGCCTGTGCCGGAAGTGGGAATTGAACTCAGTTCCTCACAACCAAAGTCCACCACCCTAACCACTAGGCTACTAGATCTTCAGGTAACTCTTACATGGATCCAAAAAGAGGCATCAGAATCTGCAATGCTTCCAGATTCTCCAAGGACCAACATGGAAACCTGCAATCCATAGAAAAGAAATAAGCAGATTGAGAAAAGAAGGAGCCTAATGGTTTTGTTATTTATTTATTTATTTATTGCATTTATACCCCACATTTTCCCACCTATTTGCAGGCTCAATGTGGCTTACATAGTACCGTCAAAGGCGTTTGCCCAGTCGGTTGATAACAAGTACAAGGTTGAAATGCGATCGTATGAGGTATATGTGGAGGGTCGGGAAGGATGAAGATTGCGTGTTCTCCAGTATGATCAAAGTCATGCTGTGTTGCTGGGTGAAGAGGTTTACGTGGGGTCGTTGGGGTAGGCCTTTTTGAAGAGGTTGGTTTTTAGTGATTTCCTGAAGTTCTGGTGGCCGTGGATTGTTTTCAGGGCTTTTGGGAGGCCATTCCATAGTTGTGCGCTTATGTAGGAGAAGCCGGATGCGTAAGTTGTTTTGTATTTGTTAATATGAAATGGTGCTAATTTATTTTAAAAGCACTTTTGGGGGTAATTTTATAAAGTAGGTGTAACATTTATGAGCTGAATATGCATGTAATGAATAGAACAATGTACACAAATACCCAAATTCAGCCTTAGCTCTGTTCTGTAAATACTTACATATGTTACATAAGGAATATTTTACAGGTAGGCATTCATATGGGTGGAGCATGGGCTAGACTCATACTTACACGTATAACTTGCGTTCAGTTCTGGTCGCTGTATCTTACAAAAAGATATAGAGGAATTAGAAAAAGTTCACAGACCAAAATGATAAAGGGGATGGAACTCCTCTGATATGAGGAAAGGCTAAAGAGGTTAGGGCTCTTCAGCTTGGAAAAGAGATGGCTGAGGAGGGATATGATCGAGGTTTACAAAATCCTGTGTGGTATAGAACGGGTAAATGTTAATTGATTTTTCACTCTTTCAAAAAGTACAGAAACCAGGGGACACTCAATTAAATTATATGGAAATACTTTTAAAACAAATAGGAAATAGTTTTTCATAGTTAAGCTCTGGAACTCATTACTGGAGGATGTGGGAACAGCGGTTAGTGTATCTGGGTTTAAAAGAGGTTTGGACAAGTTCCTGGAGGAAAAGCCCATTGTTATTGAGATGCACATGGGGAAACCACTGCTTACCCCGGGGTTGGTAGCATGCAATGTTGCTACTAATTGGGTTTCTGCAGGTACTTGTGACTGAGGAAGGGCAGACTGGATGGGCCATTTGGCCCTTATCTGCCGTCATGTTCTATGTTTCTATAATAAATTTACTGAAATTAAACAAAACTGACCCCCCCCCCAAAAAAAACCCCCTAAAAATAAAACAAAGGGGCCCTTTTATTAAGCTGCGCTAAGAACTGGCTAGTGCATTCTCAAGCATGTGTCTTCCCCGTGCGCTGAGGCCACTTTTAGCACAGTGGTAAAATGGCCCCATTTTCTATTTTCACTATTAATGGCCATGCACTAATCTCCCCATTAGCACATGGCCATTAGTGCATGAGCAACTTACCAATTCCTACTACCTATTTTCTAGGTGGTAAGGAGGGCCATAATTGAACGGGGGCGCCCATCTCTAAGGGCGGCCATCTCCGGGGATAGCCCCGGGAAGGGGCGGAGCCAACCATATTAACTAACAAGATGGCGGCCATCTTTCATTTCGATAATACAGTTGGGGCCGGTCAAATCGCAACATTTAGGTCAACCTAAATGTTGAGATCACCGGACTTAGAGATGGCCGGCCTCAGTTTTCGCTGATAATGGAAACCGAGGCCATCCATCTCAAATCCGGCCAAATCCAAGCCATTTAGTCATGGGAAGAGCCAGCATTTGTAGTGCACTGGTTCCCCCCACATGCCAGGACACCAACCGGGCACCCTAGGGGGCACTGCAGTGGACTTCACAAATTGCTCCCAGGTACATAGCTCCCTTCCCTTGGGTGCTGAACCCCCAAATCCCCCCAAAACCCACTACCCACAACTGTACACCACTACCATAGCCCTTATGGGTGGGGGGCACCCATTTACCACCACAAGTGTAACAGGTAGGGGGGTTGGGCCTGGGTCCGCCTGCCTGAAGTGCATTGCAGTACCCACTAAAAACTGCTCCAGGGACCTGCATACTGCTTTGATGGAGCTGGGTATGACATTTGAGGCTGGCATAGAGGCTGGCAAAAAAAGTTTTTAATTTGTTTTTTTTTTTGGGTGGGAGGGGGTTGGTGACCACTGGGGGAGTAAGGGGAGGTCATCCCCGATTCCCTCCGGTGGTCATCTGGTCAGTTCGGGCACCTTTTCAAGGCTTGGTCGTGAACAAAAGGGACCAAGTAAAGTCAGCCAAATGCTCGTCAGAGCCGGCCTTCTTTTTTCCATTATCGACCGAGGACGGCCATCTCTTAACCATGCCCCTGTCCCGCCTTCGGTACACTGCCGACACGCCCCCTTAAACTTTGGCCAGCCCTGCGACGGAAAGCAGTTGAAGCCAGCCAAAATCGGCTTTCGATTATACCGATTTGGCCGGCATTAGGAGAAGGCCGGCCATCTCCCGATTTGTGTTAGAAGATGGCCGCCCTTCTTCTTCGAAAATAAGCAGGAAGGTCTCATGCACTAATCATGTGGTATTTGGTTAGTGTGCGATAATGTAACTACACTGATTAGCACAGTGCACACCAGACCTGCCCCCCAGTGCTAAAAAATAAATTCTGTTTTTAGCATGTGGGAAGTACAACTTAGTCAAAGGGCCCCCCCAAATTTAAAAAAATAAAAATGTTGTCTGTTCACCTTTGCATGTCCCATCAGAGATCAATAGTTCCATTATTGGCACTAATTGGAAGCAATTTGCATTTACACTTGCATCTTCCCCTAGTCAGTATCCTGTAAAGATGAGAGCATAAATGTTTAAGCATGGATCTGAAAAGGGGGTGTGGCCATGGGAGGGACATGGTGGGTCAGGGGCGTTCCTACAGCTTGTGAGCCGTTTTATAGAATATGGCAGATCCACGGCTAATCTAGGCATGAACTGTAGCAGCAGTAAAAGTTGGGGGCTTGTGGCTGGGGAGGCTTAGTCTTCCCAAGCCTCTTATACCTAGTGCCTATGATCACAAGAACTATTTTGTCATCTGCTGGTGGATGGACATAACCCATTAGTCTGGATTGGTCTGGTAGAACAAAAGGAAAGAAAATATCAGGTAGGATATAATTTTTTCCATTTTACTTCACTTTAGTGAACATGCTCCTTTGTCTCAAACACAGAATTGTTTCTTACCTGTATTTTTTTATCTTTAACTTTTATCAATGCTTGATGTATCGTAATGCTTAATGTAGCATACGCATTAGGAGCTACACAGTGAGACAATCTAATGCGTAATGCTTAATGTAAAGCATAGATAGGCTGTCCCGTTGATTGGTGCGACAACAACCCCTTGAGAAAGCCGAGTGTGCGAAACAGGCACCTGTCGGGGAAAGTTCCGCACTTCAAATCAAAAGCTAAGTCAAATTATATTTTTGAATATGCTCACAGCCTTGTCCTGGATACATCAAGCATTGATAAAAGTTAAAGATAAAAACTATAAAAATCACCTATATAAAACAGCGAAGGAGGTTGGTAGGGTGAGCCGATGATTACAACTGTCGCAAACAAGGTTGTAAAAAGTAAAATTAACCTCAGCGACTTATGAGACTCCCCTGCTAAAACAACACCATGCTGATTGCATACGCTGTATAAACTCTACTCTTACAGTTTGGAGGTTTATCACCATAATTTAGTAGAACTTTGCCACCTGTTATTAGATATCCTAGAAATAAGCAGTGGATTTTCCCCAAGTCCATTTTAATAATGGCTTATGGACTTTTCTTTTAGGAAGCAATCCAAACCTTTTTTTAAACCCCACTAAGCTAACTGCTTTTACTACATCCTCTGGAAACAAATTCCACAGTTGAATTACACGTTGAGTGAAGAACTATTTTCTCTGATTTGTTTTAAATTTTACTACACTGTAGCTTCATTGCGTGCCCCCTAGTCCTAGTATTTTTGGAAAGAGTAAACAAGTCTAATTCACATCTACCCGTTCCAATCCATTCATTATTTCATAGATTTTTTTTAATCATTTCAAGCTCTATAGATCTGTTGATTTGGAGCTCTTTGAGGCTTTTCCTTCATTTAAAGTTTAGTGGGTCCTTACATTAATGTTTTGGTTATCATTTTGAATTGTAGTTAAAGTCATAGTGGCCTGCTTACTAAGGTGCACTAGTGTTTTTAGTGCGTGCTAAAATTAGAGCATGCTAATCATGTAGACACTCAAAGGAATATTATGGGCATCTTCAGGGCCGCCGAAAGACTAGGCCAGGTCCGGGGCAAGGCCGCCCCGCCTCTGCCCCCTTGCTGCCCTGCTTCCGCCCTCCCCGCCGCTGCCACCCCCCCACCGCTGCAGACCACGGTCTCACCTGCCTGCCTCCACGGCTCCGGGCCCCCTTCATTCAAAGTGGCAGTCGCAGATCACGTCTCTTCTGGCCTTCCCTCCCTGTGTCCTGCCCTCGTCTGATGTAACTTCCAGTTTCCGCGAGGGCGGGAAAGACGGGGAAGGCCAGAAGAGAGGCGATCTGTGACTGCCGCTTTGAATGCAGGGGGCCAGGAGGCAGGCAGGTGAGACCGGGGACTGCAGCGCCGGCGCCCTGACCCTGGCGCCGGCCCCCCTTTGAGGCCCGGGCCCGGGGAATTTTGCCCCCTCCCCCCTCTCGGCAGCCCTGGGCATCTACATGATTAGCGTGCGCTAATGCTTAGCGCATGCAAAGAATGCTAGTACGCCTCTAACGCGGCTTAGTAAACAGGGCCAATAGTTTATTAAATTGGCTTTGTTCAAGATAACAGCTGTGCACAATAAACAAAAATAAAATTTTTTTTTTTATATAAGAAAGGAACTACAAAATGGTATAGGAAAGACCACCCAAAGGGGCTACACTTACCTGTGCACATAAAAATGTTACATGCAGAAGAAGCCGCTCTTGGAAATTTTGTTTGTATGCAAAACAGCTGGGGGAGGGGAGAGGGGAGAGAGAGCTATAGAGAGCTCACAGAATCAAGAGGTCCCTTTACTAAGGTGCGCTGAAAAATGGGCTGCGGTAGTGTATACACATGTTTTGGGCACGTGCAGAATTATTTTGTAGCGTACCTAAAAAATGCATTTTTTTTAATTTTTCCCAAAAATGGACGTGCGTCAAAATTAAAATTGCTGCATGTCCATTTTAGGTCTGAAACCTTACTGCAAGCCATTGACCTAAAGGTGTGGAGGGGCATAATCAAACGGGGGCGCCCATCTATAAGGGCGCCCATCTCTAAGGAAGGCCCCGTATAGGGGCATCCCCGACCATATTATCGAAACAAGATGGGCGGCCATCTTTCATTTCGATAATACAGTCGGGGACACCCAAATCTCAACATTTGGGTCGACCTTACAGATGGCCACCCTTAGAGATGGCCGACATTGGTTTTCGCCGATCATGGAAACTAAGGACGCCCATCTCAAAAACGGCCAAATCCAAGCCATTTGGTCATGGGAGGAGCCAGCATTTGTAGTGCACTGGTTCCCCTGACATGACAGGACACCAACCGAGCACCCTAGGGGGCACTGCAGTGGACTTCAGAAATTGCTGCATAGCTCCCTTGCCTTTGGTGCTGAGCCCCCCCCCCCCCCCCCCCCCCCAGGACTGCCTGCCTGAAGTACACTGCACCCACTACAACTGCTCCAGGGACCTGTATAGTGCTGCGATGAACCTGAATATGGCATTTGAGGCTGGCATAGAGGCTGGTAAAAAGTATTTTTAACCTGTTTTTTATGGTGGGAGGGGGTTAGTGACCACTGGGGGAGTAAGGGGAGGTCATCCCAAATTCCCTCCGGTGGTCATCTGCTCAGTTTGGGCATCTTTTCACGGCTTGGTCATGAAAAAAAATGGACTAAGTAAAGTCGGCCAAGTGCTTGTCAGGGCCACCCTTCTTTTTTCCATTATCGGCCGAAGACGCCCATCTCCTAATCACACTCCAGACCGGCTTTCGCTACCCTGCCGACACGCCCCCGTGAACTTTGGTCGTCCCCGTGACAGAAAGCCGTCGAGGGTGTCAAAAAATCGGCTTTCGATTATGCCGATTTGGGCGGCCTTGTGAGAAGGGCGCCCATCTCCCAATTTGTGTCAAAAGATGGGCGCCCTTCTCTTTCGAAAATGAGCTGGGAGGTCTTACATGGTAACTGGGCGGTAATGGTCTATGTGCGTCAAATTCCACTTGATGCACGTAGCTGCCGTGCGTCAGAAAATAAAAAATATTTTTCAGATGCGTGTAGTGGATGTACGCCAAAATTGAAATTATCGCAAGGGCCAGGCAGTAACCAGGCGGTAGCTCCAATTAGGCGCACATTGGGCGCACGTAGCCACCTGCACGGCTTAGTAAAAGGGCCCCCATGTTTGCAAGGAATTCTGTGAAATATTCAAAGGAATCAGTAGAATTTGTGAAGCTCTGCAGAATTCCACTACACACTGTCACAGTGACCATGAAATTCTGCACAATTTTATGAACCTGAATAATGGACACTATCCAGCTTATAATCAAAAGTAATCGCCGGCTATTTCCCGACACAAATCGGGATATGGCCGGTGATTTCGCAAAAGCAGCGAAAAGCGTATAATCGAAAGCTACATTTGTGATAGCTTCGCCGCTTTCCCTTTGCCTCGCTGGCGAAAGTTCAAAGGGGCGTGTTGGCGGCGAAGCGAAGGCGGAACATGGGCAGGCTTGGGCGTGGCTACCAGATGGTCGGCTTTCGCAGATAATGGAAAAATAAAACCCGGCGATAAGCAGTATTTCGCCGGGTTTACTTGGTCCTTTTATTTTCATGACCAAGCCTCAAAAAGGTGCCCCAACTGACCAGATGACCACCGGAGGGAATGGGGGATGACCTCCCCTTACTCCCCCAGTGGTCGCCAACCCCCTACCACACTAAAATTATTAAAATACAAACCTTTTTTGCCAGCCTGTATGCCAGCCTCAAATGTCATACCCAGCACCCTGACAGCAGTATGCAGGTCCCTGGAACAGTTGTTGTTGGTTGCAGTGGACTGCAGAAAGGCAGAGCCAGGCCCATCCCCCACCTACCTGTTCCACTTGTGGTGGGTAATGTTGAGCCCTCCCAACCCCCCCCAAACCCACTGTACCCACATGTAGGTGCCCCCCTTCAGCCCTTAGGGCTAGGGTAATGGTGCACACTTGTGGGCAGTGGGTTTTGGGGGGGATTTGGGGGACTCAGCACACAAGGGAAGGGTGCTATGCACCTGGAAGCTAATTTGGTTGTTTATAAAAGATGTTTGAAGTGCCCCCTAGGGTGCCCGGTTGGTGTCCTGGCATGTGAGGGGGACCATTGCACTACAAATGCTGGCTCCTCCCACGGCCAAATGCCTTGGATTTCGCC
This sequence comes from Microcaecilia unicolor, assembly GCF_901765095.1. Taxonomy (NCBI): domain Eukaryota; kingdom Metazoa; phylum Chordata; class Amphibia; order Gymnophiona; family Siphonopidae; genus Microcaecilia; species Microcaecilia unicolor. Next base: position 33,258,312 of record NC_044036.1, read on the forward strand.
GGGTTTGAGATCGTCGGCAGTTTTTTCCATTATCGCGGAAAAACAAAAGTGGCGATCTCAAACCCAGCAAAATCCAAGGTATTTCGCCGGCCCACACCGTATTATTGAAAAAAAGATGGCCGGCCATCTTTTTTGAAAATACGGTTCCGGCCAGCTGTTACGCCGCCGCCAAAATAGATCGCCGGCGACCTATTTCGCCGGCGACGTTCGATTATTCCCCTCTATATAGACATCGAAGGAAATGTAGAAACGTCTTCAAGATTGACTCATTTAATACTTTGGAAAACCTAGAAAATGATTGTTCCACCATCACATATTTCCATTCATATGAACAAGTCACTCCCCAAAGCGCTTATCCAGTAATTTTCAGATGCACATGTGCTTTTTTTTTTAAAAACTTCTGTGCCAGTCAACGGACTCATTTTGGCCAGACAAGTTGATGTCTGGCCAAAACGTATCCATTTGAATTTTGGAGATGCCAGAGAAATGCTGGGGATGGGGACCATAATTTATCCAGATAAATTTAGAGACCTGTTTACCAAACAGCTGTAAAAGGTGGCCCTAGTGCACCCTTATGCGAGTCTTTATGTTGTTAAGAACATAAGAATAGCCATACTGGGTCAGACCAATGGCCCATCTAGCCAGGTATCCTGCTTCCATCAGTGGCCAATCCAGGTCACAAGTACCTGGCAGAAACCCAATTAGTAGCAACATTCCATGGTAGCAATACTGGGGCAAGAAGTGGCTTCCCTCATGTCCATCTCAATAACAGACTATGGATTTTTCCTCCAGGAACTTCTCCAAACCTTTTTTAAACCCAGATACGCTAACTGCTATTACCACATCCTCTGGCAATGAGTTCCACAGCTTTACTATTCTTTGAGGGAAAAAAAATATTTCCTCCTATTTGTTTTAAAAGTATTTCCATGAGGGGGTCTTTTACTAAGCGGCGGTAAGCCCAATTCATGCTTATGAATCACTAAACTGGATGTACTGCCAGGCTACCGCGGCAGCCCTGCGGAAATTCCCACCCCCCATGTGCTCCATTTCCAGCACTACAAAAATATTTTAATTTTTGTAGCATCAGTGTTTACATAGCGGTAATCGGCCAGTGCCGCGCGTCAAAAACATGCTCTGATGCCAGCGCAGGCCCCCTATTGCTGCGGCTTAGTAAAAGGACCACGTGGAGGGCATAATTGAACGAAAACGTCTATCTCCATGGGCGTTTATCTCCAAGAACGGGTCCGTGAAGGGGCGGACCGAACCGTATTTTCGAAAAAAATAGACGTCCATGTTTTATTCGACAATTTGTGAGCTGGGCGTTTTTGTTTTTCAGTGATAATGGAAAATGAAAGTGCCCAGCTCAAAAACGAATAAATCCAAGGCATTTGTTCGTGGGAGGGGCCAGGATTCGTAGTGCACTGGTCCCCCTCACATGCCAGGACACCAACCGGGCACCCTAGGGGGCACTTTTACAAAAACAAAAAAAAAGGTAAAAGAGCTCCCAGGTGCATAGCACCCTTCCCTTGGGTGTTGAGCCCCCCAAATCCCCCTCAAAACCCACCGCCCACAAGTCTACACCATTACTATAGCCCTAAGGGGTTAAGGGGGGCACCTACATGTGGGTAAAGTGGGTTTGGGGGGCGGTTTGGAGGGCTCCCATTTACCAGCACAAGTGTAACAGGTGGAGGGGGGATGGGCCTGGGTCCACCTGCCTGAAGTCCACTGCACCCCCTAATAACTGCTCCAGTGACCTGCATACTGCTGCCAGGGAGGTGGGTATGACATTTGAGGGTGAAAATAAAAAGTTGTGAAACGGCATATTTTGTGGTGGGAGGGGGTTTGTGACCACTGTGGGAGTCAGGGGAGGTCATCCCCGATTCCCTCCAGTGGTCATCTGGTCATTTAGGGCACTTTTTGGGGCCTTATTCGTGAAAAAACAGGGTCCAGGAAAAGTGCCCTAAATTCCAGCTACAAACGCATACTTTTTTTCCATTATCGGCGAAAGGCGCCCATCTCTCCTCGGCCGATAACCACGCCCCAGTTCCACCTTTGCCACACCTCCGACACGCCCCCGTCAACTTCATACGCTTCCGCGATGGAGTGCAGTTGAAAACATCCAAAATCGGCTTTCCATTATACCGATTTATTCGTTTTTGTGAGACAAACGTCTATCTCCCGATTTGGGTCGATATCTAGGCGTTTTTCTCTTTCAATTATAAGGTGGTGAGTGTCCCCTGGTCTTTGTACTTTTTGAAAGAGTAAAAAATCAATTTACTTTAACTGAGGTAAGCTGCTTAGGTTTAAGCGGGTTAGGAATGTTTGAAATACAAATAACTAATTCAGATGTTAGCGGCAGGTACGTGTGCACTCTTGCGGGCAGTTTAGAGAAGCCCTGTGTGGGCACTGCCTTTACCAAAATACCTGCAGAACTGAGCACATCCTGACCTAGACCTCTAAAGTCTGATTTCTATACTCTGTGTAAATTGGCCTTTAAGCGCACAACTCACATTAATGCATGCGATATCTCACCCTGCTGGAACGCAATAGGCAAGATCCAATCGGAGTGATCCATTGAACACCCGGGGGGGGGGGGGGGGGAGCTATTTGCTACAAAACGATAAGTGCCTCATTGCAATTACAAATATTGAAGACCTGATAGAGATCTAGTATTTTTGATACATATGTATGAGGTCAAATGGAGTAATAGATAGGATTGATTAACCCTGACACTTTTGGACAATTTTTAGAATTTTAGATTAGGTTGTTCACTATTTGGTGATAAGAGCACGAGCATGTGGTTTTGCTTACACAAAAATGTAAACCACGGAGAAGTTCCATGCTCGAGAAGCTTGTCCACCCTTAGAGACATAAATCACTTTGGGGTAGTCTCGCTTGGGTGAGTTTATACTCTGAGAACTCTTCACTCACACAAATACATGTTTTTATAAAGATTCACAGTGTCGGATTGATCTCCTATCTATATTTTGACTCCATTCTATGGTTCTCAGTTTTGTTTTTTGTTTTTTTGGATACTTTACATGTTAAAAGGTTAGTGCATGTTAGAAAATTTAGCCCATAGTATTTTCCTAAAAAGGGGTTCATGAAGCTGACTTCAGGTGCCCACAGGGTTTTGCATTCAGCAAATTGGGTGGCAAAACTCTTTTTAAAAAGATTCACAGCTCCCTAATTGGCAATAGCGATATCAGCATATTCTCAGGTAAAGCTCTTTTGAGAGCTCTTAATTAATTCCTTTTCTTACCTGCGAGTTAAATTGCTTCATTACTTTTATGTGTTCTCCACTTAGAATTCGAGCTCCAGCAGTGAGAAGTTTATAAATCCATTGAACCACCCCACACTGCTACCATTTCTGTTTTTAAAGATCTTCAAACCAGATAAATGCTAAAATAACATTTGCTCAACTCAGTATTGAATGCTAATAACGGGGGTGTGAGGGAATCTGTAGGATGCTGCCACTTCCGTCTAAGGACACTCCCTCACATTGTCAGAGCTGTCTAAAACCCCTAGTCCTGCCCCTGGGGAAGTGACATGGGAGGGGAGGAGCCAGGAGGGCATGGTCCAGGAAATATAAAAGGCCTGGCCAGAGTTAGGTTAAAGGGAGCCCAGAGGAAAGCAATGACACCCACTGTGGGTGCCTTTACTCTGACGCTGAGAAGCTGCAACCCAGTAGGCAGGTTGAACTTGGTACCTTGAAGAGTTTTTGTTTTGACCTGGCGCTAGAGACTATGCTGGAACTCTGGATCCAGGGACAAGACTAGAGACCAGCAAGAGTTGTTGCTGAGTGGAGAGGAATCCATGTATGCTGTGGCCCTGCAGGAACAGGCCACCCAAAGATACTGTTGTGCTTTGTAACGCTCCCGGCCGCTGGGTGATTCAGAAATGCAGCCCTCTGCTGGCCGGGGTCTCACTTACTAGTCTCTTCGGAGTTCCCTTGTCCCCCAAGCCAAGCTATGTATTGCAATTGGCCAGGCAAACTGCTCAGCCACAGACTTCCAATCAAAGCAGTTCAACTTGTGGTAAATCCCTAGTAACTCCAGCAAAACAGCATAGAAGCAAACAGTTCAGACAAGGGGGTTTCCTTTATCTTCCCCCTCCCTTCAGAATAAGTCCAGCAAGCACAGCACTGAAACAAACAGTTCAAAACACAAGGGGTTCCTTTATCTTCCCCACCTCAGCATATTCTTCAACTAAGCTCTCTTCAGGCTCCCTGGTACTTGACTTCAGGGCAATCTGTAAAGCCATGTGCCCTTCCTGCTCTCTACCCAGCCTCATTGGCCCGGGGCTCCTGAGCAGGACTTTGGCTGGTCTTCTCCTAGTCACTTGCAAGCACCCACCTCTATATCTGGGGCTCCTGCCTTATTCAGGGTGACTGCTCAGGCATGTCTTCCTTCGGCTGGGAATCCTCCCCTGTCCCGTTCAGTGTGCCCCGGTCACCCCTCTGATCCACGGGCTGTGACCCCTCGCACTCTCCTGGAACTTCAACTAGGATTCTCCAGCCTTCACATACATGCAAATGAGACAGTCATCAAAATGCAAATTCAATTTATTGAACTATACGGCAGTCTTGTGGAACTCACTTCTTTCCAGCCGTTAGTCATCTAGTACCAATTCTCTCACTGAGCCCATCTACCGTGGGAGACCTGGGTCTCAGTGTAAAACAGCCACCACCCCTGGATAAGACTTTCTTCACTCACATTGACTGTACAGTCCTATCCTCCACCCCACGGCTGTTTGTTCTTTTAAACACTTCAGTAGCAATTGTTCATAACCCTACCAGGTAAGTACCTCTTTGCCCTTTGAGGGAATCCTCTCCCGATCTCCCTCCTGAGCTCCACTTCCGCCAGCCTCTCTCTTCAGTCCCGGGCCCATAATTCTCCAGTTCTGGGTGTTGCAGGTTCCCCCATCTTCTCTCCCCTCCCTTGGCTTAGAGGGTGCTTTTTATAGGGTGCCCAATAATCCATTCCCACCTCTCTTTAGGCCCCTCCCCCTGCTTCCAGAAAGGTCCGCACCCAGAACTCTCTCCACCTTTCCAGCTTCCACTCAGAGTCCCCCTGGTGGCCTCCCAGGGCAGTACAAGTCCTATGCCAGGAGCACCCCCTAGCTGTTCCTTCTGGTCACTACCATGGACTATACTCTAAAGCTCCCTCTAGTGGCCAGAATGGGCATTTTTAGGTTTTCAATGGGGAGAGCGCCACCTGGCGGCCTCCTCCTGTAAGGGCAGGCACTGTGTTTATCACAGCTTACAGAATTAGTCAGTGAAGTTTTTCTAGCAAAAAAGGTGCTTGCCAGGCCATCCTTCAGGGGTTGGGTGACCACTGATGGACTCACCCCACAATACCAAGGGCTCCTCCAACCAACCACAGAATCTATGAAAGAGCAGCATTAGTGTGCAGAGCCTGGGATATTTCATTAATACTTAGGGACAGTGGCGTAGCCAGACCTGAGATTTTGGGTGGGCCCAGAGCTAATATGGGTGGGCACTATATATATATATATATATATATATAAATGGATAGATAAATAAATTTTAAACTAGGCACTGCAGAGACCATCCCCACCCAAAAACCCACTAAAATGAGAGAAAGACAACTTTTTTAAAATTAAGCTAGCTTGGCACTATTAAAATTTATTGTTGGGGAATTTTTGGGTGGGGATGGGCTCCTCATTGCCCTAGGCACCGGCACGTCTACCCCCCCCCCCCCCATCCAGAAGCCCACTAGCAGACCACAGCCATCATTTTGATTTCAAAAGAATAATCAAAATGCTGGCAGGTCATGGTGGTGGGCTTCGGGGTGGGCTCTTCACTGCAGGGCAAAAAAAGGTATATTTTAATCATTAAATATATACATTTTTTTGCCCTAGGCAGTGAAGTGTTTACCCCACCCAGAAATTCCACAACAATAAATTTTAATAGTGCCCAGACCCCAGCTAGCCTTAATTAAAAAAAAAAAATTACATGATGATTATAATGGAAAAAAAAAAGCATTTGCAATTTTATAACCTGCTGGCTGCTGCTGGGCTGGGCTGGGCTGCTGGCAGCAGGCAGCTGCTGCTTACCTTGGCACTGGTAGTAAAGTTATGGAGACAGACACTACTGCTGAAATTTCTGGAGTGATCTCTCGTGAACTTCCAGGTCCTCCGATGCCAATTCCCACGTCCAGGGCCAGGCTGAGGCTCGCCTCGCATAGTGCACGTGCGCACGTCTAGTCATTAGCGCCGCTGCTACTACCGTACCGCTACCGCCGTGTAGGATCCGGATAGAATCATGATGGGAAACTATGACGCGGCGCGCTGCCTGCGCGGCCCTGCAGTGCATTCACGAAGGTAGGCGTCGGTGGGCTGATGTTCGGAGCCTACCCTGAAGACCTAAGCGGATGCCTGGCTACCGCGACGGGGCTGCTGCTGCTGCAGACTGCAGCAGTGTGTGTGTGCGCTTGGGTGGTGGTGGGCGGGCGGCGGGCCTGAGCGAAATCGGGCTGGAATGGATTCCTCCGTCGTCGTGCCGTGCTTATGCTCCTGCAACTGTGTGCGCTTCGGTGGGTGGGCCTGGGCCGAAATTGGGCGGGCCTGGGCCCACCCATAGCTACACCCCTGCTTAGGGACCATGAGCCAGTTTTAGCAGGCAATGGAAAAGGTGCCGGTACTCAAGACCCCTAAGTACTCCCTGAAAAAAAGCCAAGAACATAAGAATAGCTATACTGGGTCAAACCAATGGTCCATCTAGCCCAGTATTTTGCTTCCGGCAGTGGCCAATCCAGGTCACAAGTACCTGGCAGAAACCCAATTAGTAGCAACATCCCATGCTACCAATCCCAGGGCAAGCAGTTGCTTCCCTCAACTCAAATCTCAACAACAGACTATAGATTTTCCCTCCAGGAACTTGACCAATCCTTTTTCTTAAACCCAGATACACTAACCGCTGTTACCACATGCTTTGGCAATGAGTTCCACAGCTTAGCTATTATTTGAGTGAAAAAATATTTCCTCCTATTTGTTTGAAAAGTATTTCCATGTAATTTTATTGAGTGTCCCTGGTCTTTGTACTTTTTGAAAGAGTGAAAAATCAATTCACTTTTACCTGTTCTATACCACTCAAGATTTTGTAGACCTCAGTCATATCTCCCCTCAGCCCTAACCTCTTTAGCGTTTCCTCATATGGGAGGAGTTCCATCCCCTTTATCATTCTTTGAACCTTTTCTAATTCCACTATATCTTTTTTTAGATACGGCGATCAGAACTGAACGCAAGACTCAAGGTGAGGTCATACCATGGAGCAATTCAGAGGCATTATAATATTCTTGGTCTTATTCTACATTCCTTTCACAATTATTCCTAGCATCCTGTTTCCTTGTTTGGCCGTCGCCGCACACTGAGCAGAAGATTGTTTTCTCTCCTCCTGTGAAGTGAACAGGAATGCTTCTTGGCTACCTTTAATAAACTATTATTTGTTTTCATCGTAACTTGTGGAGTGTGTGTAGTTTGTCTTATGGGGCTCCACAGCCCACCGTCACTCACAGTATCAAATGTTGTGGCAGTGGTAGGATCTGAGCATATCCTGCTAGAAGATGCCAGAATCCTTAGCCTCTGGAGGTCTGAGCCTTGTAGGACTATCACATGGGGCCAATGAGCTAAAGAGATTAACTCTGTCCCGAGAGAGAAGGAACTTTTAAAGAGTTTAGTAAGTGCTGGACAGGTGGGTTTTTATTTTGCTTTGATTCTCACGCAGTGTGCACTGCAGGTGTACGGAAAACATTGAGAAACTGATCCAGGCCCTAATAGAATGGCAACAGCAACAGCAGCAGCAACAGGGTCACCGAGAGGGGGGGCAGGGGGGACAAAATTCCCCGGGCCTGGGCCTCCAAGGGGGGCCCGGCGCCGGTGTCAGGCCGCCGGCGCTGCAGTTCCCAGTCTCACCTGCCTGCCTCCTCAGCATTCGAAATGGCAGTCACAGATCGCCTCCCTTTGGGCCTTCCCTCCCTGTGTCCCGCCCTCGCGGAAACCGGAAGTTACATCAGACGAGGGCGGGACACAGGGAGGGAAGGCCAGAAGAGAGGCGATCTGCGACTGCTGCCTTGAATGCAGGGGGCCCGGAGCCATGGAGGCAGGGAGGTGAGACCACAAACTGCAGCGGTGAGGGGAGTGATGGGGGTGGCAGCGGCGGGGAGAGCGATGGGGATGGCAGGGGCGGGTGGCAGTGGAGGGGGGGGGGGGGCGGAGGCGGTCTTGCTCCGGGCCCGGCCTAGTCTCTCGGCAGCCCTGAGCAGCAGCAATTTATTCAAGCTTAAAAACAGAGAAAATGTAGGCAGATAAAGACCATATGACCTATCCAGTCTGCCCATCCATGCCATCTATTCGGTCTGTCACTCTATTACAGATCCTATGTACTTGTCCCAAGCTCTCTTGAATTCAGATACCGTTTTTGTCTCCACCACTTTACACGGAGGCCATTCCACAAATTCACCACCCTTTCCGTGAAGAAGTATTCCCTTACGTTGCTTCTGAGTCTATCCTCTTTCACCTTCATCCTATGCCCCCACATTCCAGAGCTTCCTTTATGTTTCAATAGTTTTTATTCAAGATATTTCACATTAACCAATCAACAATCATTGCTCATAGTCATTTATAACAGGTCTTTCCTGGCAAAGCAAAAGAAACACATCATCACATTTCCCCCCCTCCCCCCCTTGCTAATATCAAATTACCCACCTTGACATTGTGATTTTTGTTAACAACATTAATTAATCATCTAACTTCATTTTACAACAAACTATTTCTTTTCCAGACGGTGGTTCAAATGTCTAACTCCCTTTTTCCCCCTGCATCTTAACAGCACAACTACCCGCCCTTCCCCCCTACCCCTCTCTCTGCATTGGTAAGTATCTTCCTGCTTTGATCATAATCAACAGTTCAATCAAATGTTCAACAAGTAACTTCTAGCCGCTGGGCTCATGGTGTCCCAAAACGGGCTCCACCTTTGTTGAAATTTTTTCCCTTGTTCAGAGTCAAGTGGTGTTGTACCAAGTCTCTCCATACGCACCAAAACCAGCATACGTGTGCGCCATTGTTGTTTCGTTGGGTATCTGTTTGTTAACCATTCAGCCAAAATGACTTGTATTTCCAATTATTACAGACCTCTTCACAAATGCTTTATATCCCTTCCTCAACGAAGGACTAAGGTCTAGGCCTCCGAACAGCATAGTTGGGTCACTTCTCCAGATCTGCCCCCACATACCAGAGACATATGTTGTTATCAATGACCAAAATTTCTGAATACATATGCATGTCCAGAACATGTGGCCTAATGTTGCTCCACTCTGTCCACATTTTGGGCATTCCCCCCATGGGGAGAGTCCCATATGGAATGCCCGTCTTGGCGGTATATATATGCGTAAAGCCATTTTATACTGCAGTTCCCAGTGTGAGGTCCAATTTGTAGTTTTTCAGAGCTTCCTTTAAATTGCATCCCATGCATTTATGCTGCATAGGTATTTAAGTATCTCTATCATTCCTCCTCTGTTCTGCCTTTCTTCCAAAAGTATACATATTGAGATCTTTAAGTCTGACCCCATACACTTTATCACAAAGGCCACTGACCATTTTAGTAGCCACCCTGCGGACCAGCTCCTTCCTGTTTATATCTTTTTGAATGTGCGATCTCCAGAATTGTACACAATATTCTAAATGAGGTCTCACCAGAGTCTTACACAGGGGTATCATCACCTCCTTTTTCTTACTGGCCATTCCTCTTCCTATGCACCCAAGCATTCTCCTTTGTCGCATTTTCTACTTTGAACAGCAGCAGCAGGTGCAGCAACAAACGTTGCAGAAGTTGGCAGAGCTGCAACAGGGCTCTCTGCCCCGGCCTTCCAGGCACCCAGGCTACAAGTGACTCCGATGCTAAAACAATGGCTCTGGAAGATGATATGGACCATTGAAGCCCTGTCCAGACCACCCTAAACTGGATTGCTAAATGCAGGACATAGACCATACAAGCCAGCCCAGCAGCGACCTTAGTTTTTATAGCCAGAGTTGCCATCTAAGCACCACTTGACATGCAAACACATATGCAACTCTTTAAGTTTTGATTTTTATACCATTAATTTTCTAATTAGAGATCCTCTGTGTTCATCCCATGCCTTTTTGAGTTCCTCCATGGTTTTTTTCTCCACCATCTGGCTCGGGAGGGCATTCCAGGCATCAATCACCCTATCCATGAAAAATATTTTCTGACATTATTCCTAAGTTCATGTCACGTCCGTGGCCGTGACAACCCTCAGACTTACCCTGTTTCTGGGAGTCAGTGTCTGTGCTGGCTTCTGCTGGTCTCTGTGTCTGTCTCTGTCTTAGTTTCTCTCTGGCTCTGTGTGCTGATTGCACTACTGAACCTCACCTGTGTGGGCTTTGCCTCTTCCAAGATGGCTGCCGCCTCTTCGTCTCTGCCAGTATCCAAGATGGCTTCCACTGTCACTTTCTATGGGATGCCTGCTCTGAGTGTCAAGCCTCTGTTTGGTTGCAAGGTGATTGCTGCACCTGTGGCTCTGGTGTTGGGCTTTATTAGTCATCTGAAGACTACACTCCTGGCCTTTGCATCTCATCTCATCTCATCTAAAGGTCCTGGTGTATAGAGTGCTCTGTACACAGTTTCAGTGTTTGCTCTGTGTGAGTTTCTTTGTTTGACTGGTTAGCTTGGGCACAGCTTTGTTGTTAGCTGGTGTTTAGCTTTTCCAGTCTTCTGAGTTTGCTCTGTATATGTTCCTAGTGTTTGACTAGTTAGCTTGGGCACAGCTTTGTTGTTAGCTGGTGTATAGCTTTTCCAGTCTTCTGAGTTTGCTCTGTATATGTTCCTAGTGTTTGACTGGTTAGCTTGGGCACAGCTTTGTTGTTAGCTGATGTACAGCTTTACGAAGTCTTCTGAGTTTGCTCTGTGTATGTTCCTAGTGTTTGACTGGTTAGCTTGGGCACAGCTTTGTTGTTAGCTGGTGTATAGCTTTTCCAGTCTTCTGAGTTTGCTCTGTGTATGTTCCTAGTGTTTGACTGGTTAGCTTGGGCACAGCTTTGTTGTTAGCTGGTGTATAGCTTTTCCAGTCTTCTGAGTTTGCTCTGTATATGTTCCTAGTGTTTGACTTGTTAGCTTGGGCACAGCTTTGTTGTTAGCTGGTGTATAGCTTTACTAAGTCTTCTGAGTTTGCTCTGTGTATGTTCCTAGTGTTTGACTTGTTAGCTTGGGCACAGCTTTGTTGTTAGCTGGTGTATAGCTTTACTAAGTCTTCTGAGTTTGCTCTGTGTATGTTCCTAGTGTTTGACTTGTTAGCTTGGGCACTGCTTTGTTGTTAGCTGGTGTATAGCTTTTCTAAGTCTTCTGAGTTTGCTCTGTGTATGTTCCTGTGTATGACTGGGTTGCCTGGGTATAGCGTTCCTATTAGCCTAGGTACAGTCTACTAGTCATTGTGTTGAATCCTGCCGACTGCCAGAACCCGGACTGTTCCTGCTTCTCTGCCTTGCCTTCGTCTAGGTGCCAGGGGGCACCCCTGGACCATTACTCCTGCTGTTCCTGTAAGTCCTACCGGCTGCCAGAACCTGAGGGCTCAACCCGAGGGGGAAGGCAGTCAAGTGTAGGTGAAGACTAGGTCCAGGGTGTTCCAGTTCCGCGGGTTCCGTTCCAGTGTATTCCAGTCCAGCGGGTTTCTCTCCGGTATGTTCCAGTCCAGTGGGGCCACTCCAGTGTGTTCAGCCCAGCGGGCCCCACTCCAGTGCGCACCCGTCCGGTGCGTTCCAGTTCCGAGTGTTTCGGTGTAGAACTCCAGTCCGGGGTTCCAGTCCAGTCTTGTCTCGTCTCTACCCTGTAGGTGATCTTGCCTGCCACTGCCGCTCCACGGTAGTGGCCCAAGGACTCGCGAAACCCGTGCTCCCGGGGAAAAAGCCTGACAGTGTGCCAAGGTCCCCGTGCACGCGACAGTTCACCACACCAAAACCTGAATTCATGTCCTCTATTTTTACCATTTTCTCTTCTCTGGAAAATATTTTTTCTATATTAATACCTTTCAAGTATTTAAACGTCTGTATCATATCTCCCTTGTCCCTTGTTGGAGGAGGCATAAAGAAGGCCTCCAGTATTCCATGCATAGAATTAATTTTTCATTTTTAGACAGGGAGAGATGAAGATTTCTCCCCTTCTGATCATGAGAACAGTTATTGCTGGAAGCAATTCACTCTACCCCCCCCCCCCCCCTCCTGCCCAGCCAGGTAATTGTAAACCTGTCTGCCCACGACCCATAAGTGTGGACAGGCCTCAGGGAATCCAGGCAACAGAGTTCCTTTTCCATGTCTTTTGTGAAGGGGTACTTCAAAGCAAGGGAGAATGACTTTACTGTAACCATGAGAAAAACAACACCTGCAAAAGACTTCTTTTTCTGCCTAGAACAATAGATCAAATACTGTATCTCACAAGGGAGAGCCAAAGACTTCCCTTTGAGAGACAGGCCTCTGGAGCCAGGTAGCAATGGCTTTTATTATGTACTAGTAAAAAAGGCCCGTTTCTGACACAAATGAAACGGGCGCTAGCAAGGTTTTCCTCGGAGTGTGTATGTTTGGGAGAGTGTATGTGAGAGTGACTGTTTGAGAGTCAGAGTGAAAGTGTGAGTGTGTGTGTGTGAGAGAGAGAGTGAGTCTGGGTGTGAGTGTGTTTGTGAGAGAGTGTGTGTGTGAGAATGAGAGTGTGTGCAAGTGTGTAAGTGAGACACAGTGTGAGAGAGAGTGTGTGTGTGTAGGCGAGAGAGAGAGTGTGTGTGAGACACAGATTCTCTGTGAGAGTGAGTGTATGAGACCAAGCGAGTGTGTGAGTGACTGTGTGGCACATAGAGAGTGAATGTGATACAGTATGAGACAGAGTGTGTGAGAGTGAGAGTCAGAAAGACATTGTATATGAGAGAGAGAGTGTGAGCCCTGCCCTCCCAATCCATGCCCATCTGTCCCCTGCCCCCTCCATTCATCCTTTTCCAGCAATTCCCCTCTCTCCCTGAGCCCTGCCCTGCAATCCATATCCATCCATGCCCATCTGTCCCCTCCATTCATCCCTATCCAGCAATTCCCCTCTCCCTGAGCCCTGCCCTCCCAATCCATGCCCATCCATGCTCCTCTGTCACCTGCCCCCTCCATTCATCCCTATCCAGCAATTCCCCTCTCTCCCTGAGCCCTGCCCTGTAATCCATATCCATCCATGCCCATCTGTCCCCTCCATTCATCCCTATCCAGCAATTCCCCTCTCCCTGAGCCCTGCCCTCCCAATCCATGCCCATCCATGCTCCTCTGTCCCCTGCCCCCTCCATTCATCCCTTTCCAGCAATTCCCCTCTCTCCCTGAGCCCTGCCCTCCCAATCCATGCCCATCCATGCTCTTCTGTCCCCTGCCGCCTCCATTCATCCTTTTCCAGCAAGTCCCCTCTCTCCCTTCCATGCCCCCTCCTTTGCATCCATGCTGTTGTTTCTCCCCTGCCCTCCTGCTCCCATTGTTCAACTTTACTGCCCACCCTCTTCTCTCCCCCCAACATCCCTTTTTTTTTTCTTCTTTTTAAATTTACCTCCATGGCGGTTCCGGCAGCGCAGCGTCAGGGAAGGAGGCGGCGCTCCCGACGTCTAGCCTTCCCTTCGCTGTGTTCTGCCTTCTTCTGACGTCATCCTTGACGTCAGAAGAAGGCGGAACACAGTGAAGGGAAGGCTAGAGACGTCGGGAGCGCCACCTCCTTCCCTGACGCTGCGCTGCCGGAATTGTTTGGTTTTTTTTCCGCCCTCGACGTCATGACGTTTGACGCGAGGGCGGGGCAGAGACGGCTGGCTGGCTTCACACCACGAATCCACGAACCCTACAGGGAGTGTTTGAGTGGCTTCAGAACGTTGTCTTCAGAACGTTCACGGTGCGTTTTATTATATTAGATTTCCTTGAACACAAGAGAATCTATGTTCTGACCCATTTCCAAAACACAGGGTCTAAGCTGACAGGGGAGAAATATAACACCTCTAATAAAAGGGAGCAGTTAAAACTCTTGTCTCCACTCTTTAGAATATGAATATAGGATAAGGAAAATACTGAGACCAAAAGTTCTGACAAATATATTCTTTTGTAAATATGACCAGAAGAGAGATAATGATCCAAAACATTTTGTCACTTTCTGACCACAGAACAAATACATCTTCTAAGGAAATGCAAACATATGCTATGTTGACACTATAAACAAAGGAGATCCTGACTGTATTTGCAAGATGCTAACTAGGGGGGGAGAGAACCTCCCCTCCCTCTTACTTCTTTGTACTGTAAGAGAAAGAAAACCCTATATAAACCTTTTTTGTAAGGCAGGAAAATGGGCAGCGTACATCTCTTTTGGCCCCACGCCCGGGAGTCTGAAAGAATGTCCTGTCCCTTTTCCACTGTTATTTCATTTCTGTACGTGTTCTCCATTCTGTCCTGTATACTGTATCTATTCTATTTCTTATTTTTTGTCCTAATTTTGGATAAAGAATAAACCTGTCTTAACCCCAAGAAGCTTCTTTTGGTTCTTTTTCCTTTTTTGTTTCTAGTTATAATATTTTTAATAGACTTTACCAGCTGTCCGAGTTTATATGATACCAGTTATGATACCAGTACTGCTGGTTCTGTTTGGGCTCTGGGACGCAGCACGAAAAAGCACAAACACCCTCATCTCCTCTAGGGTATGCATATTCAGGTCTTACAGTCTCTTCTCATATGTCTTTTGGTGCAAGCCCCATACCATTTTTGTCATCTTCCTCTGGACCGCTTCAAGTCTTCTTACATCTTTAACAAGATAAGACGTCCAAAACTGGTGCCTCACCAATGACTTGTACAAGGTCATCAACACCTCCTTTCTTCTGCTGGTTACGCCTTTCTCTATACAGTCTAGCATCCTTCTGGTTACAGCTACCACAGTCTCACACTGTTTTATCACCTTCAGATCCTCAGATACAATCACCCCCAAGGTCTCTCTCCCTATCTGTGTATATCAGCCTTTCATCACCTAGCACATACGGCTCCCTTGGATTTCTGCTTCCTAAGTGCATCACTCTGTACTTCCTTGCATTGAATTGTAATTGCAAACATTAGACCATTCTTCTAACTTTTGCAGATCCTTTTTCATGTTTTCTACTCCCTCCGGGGTCTCCACTCTGATACAAATCTTGGTATCATCTGCAAAAAGGCAAACCTTACCTTCTAACCCTTCAGCAATGTCGCTCACAAATATATTGAACAGAATCAGCCTCAGGTCCTTGTTCTTCATTGTCTACCATCTCACCAACATCAGGTCTCCCACATCATCCAGTTCTTTACCTGATGCTGACTCCTTGGCTGCTTTCTTTTCCAATAACATTCTTTAATTTACCAACATCTGCTCCTTTGCTTTTACCTAATAACTCACCCTGCCATGGTTGTTTGACTTCTTCAGCTTCTTGGTTTTTCTTTTCAGTTCCATCACTTACCCAATTATCTACTGTTGTATCTTCTATGCACCTCTCCACTTCACTCTTAGACCCTTTCCCTTCCTCCTGGATTAAAATTCCTAAGCATGGGTGTTTCCTCTTACATATGGTTAACCTGAGTCTTACCACTGGTTCTGTCCATGTACCATGGAAATAAGCAATAGTCAAACCCATTCTGAAAAATTCTGCATCTGATCCCTCCCTCCTTTAACACTGCCAGCCTATTTCAAATCTCAGTGTCCTTTCCAAGATCACAGAGAAAGTCAATTTTGATCAGTCGCTTCAGTTCTCTGGTCATCATCTTATTCTACATCCATGTCAAATAGGGTTCTGGGCATTACATATTACTGAAACCACTGCAACTGTTTTGAATAGTGAACTCCGCTCTTTTCTAGATGTCAGTCAGGTTGTTCTTCTGGATTCTTTTGATCTTTCTGCTGCTTTTGACTTAGTGGGTCACTCTCTTCTTCTAGCTCGTCTTCAGTCTATGGAAATTTTGGTACTGTCATTAATTGGTTCTCATCATTTCTTTCTAATAGGTGTTTTGCGATATCTACACCTTCATCTATTTCTTCTACTAGATCTCTGAACTATGGTGTACCTCAAGGTTCTTTCCAATCCTTACTACTATTTAATATTTTCCTTAGTCCTCTGGCCCTTTTTATCCAGGATTGCAATATAAAATTTTTCATATATGCACACAATATTCTTCTGATTTATCCCATTCTTCCATCTGTGCTTGATTTATCACCCTTGCAATCTTGTCTTCATTCTCTTGCGAAATGGCTGTTGCAACATAAGATGGTTCTTAATCCTTCTAAAACACAAGCTTGCTGGATTTCAGGTTTACTTTCCCCTCCGTCTATACATAGGCATCACTATGGGATGTAAATTAACCCCCCCAAATCTTTGTTGCACCCCCAGTGAAATCTGCACAAGAAAGCCCTGAGTCCCCAGACCTACCTGAATATTTCAAGTAGGTTCGGGGACTTGGTGCTTTCCCTAATTTATGGAGGGGGCTTAGGTGTTGGTCAGGCAGATGCGATCCCCCAATCACTGCTTCCCATGTCAGCCTTGTGTTTCTAGATGGTGTCTGCGAACGCTCATGAGACTACTGCAAGAGGTCGCAGGCACCATTTTGATTCTCAGAGCTGGTACAGGCAGCAGCAACTGGGGATCACTGCTGCCCGAGGGAGAGAGGTGCTACATTGGGGGAAAGGAATGAGAGGTACTACTTGATGGGAAGGGAGAGGGGGAAAGACTGCACTTGGATAGGAGGGAAAGGAGAGGAGGAAAGGCTGCACTTAGATAGGAGGGCAGGGAAGGGAGAGGGGGAAATGATGCATTTGGATAGGAGGGAACAGAGAAGGGGAAATGCTGCACATGAAGGGAAAGTAGAGGGAGGATATACTGCACTTGAATAGGAGGGAAGGGAGAGTGGGAAATGCTGCACTTGAATAGGAGGGCAGGGAGAGTAGAAAATGCACATAGATGGAATGGAAGTGAGAAGGAAAGGGGGGGATGAAATGCTGCATATGAAGGGAAAAGGGGAGTCAGGCTGCACATGAAGGGAAGGGAAAAGGGAAAGCTAAATAGATTTGAGAAGGAGGCAGAACATTTGAAGGCAGCTGAATATGAACGATCAGTGCCAAACAGACATAATGCAGGAAATGAAGAAGAAAGGAGGAGAGAAAAGAAAAAACAAATGAAATGGAAAGGAGGCCCTGGAAACAGAGTTAAGAGCACAGACAGAGGAAAGCAGAATCAGAGATTGGGAACGATAGAATAATAAAATCACCAGACAACAAGGGTAGGAAAAATTATTTTATTTTCAGTTTAATGATTGAATTATGTCAGTGTTGAGTTTACATCTGTCGGCTTTATTTTGCACTGTAGAGGAGGGCATACATTTCTTTCTGTTTCTCTGGTGTTGCACAACATGCAGAGTCTGGTATCTCTGCTTTCAGTTTTTGTCTGCACGTTTTTTGCGGTTCCCTATTTTGTATCAAGCGAGAGTCATGTTCTCCATCTGCAACTGAGATGAAGGATTCTGACGGCATGTGTTGCTTGTGTAGGATTATGTAACAGTCCATCTTGTTCCAGTTTCTCAGTAGCAGGCTATTTTGGTGCTCTAGAATCTGACTTCATAGGTGGGTTAGGGCTATAATGATTTGGTAAGTTTTCTATATAGGTTTCGAGTGCCTTTTTGCAGGGTTTTGTATTATTTTTCAAAGTGTCTGCCCTGTTTGAAAAATAAAAATGCTCAGGACTAGTGGGTCTCCACTTCTGGTAGAGCAGTGCTGGGCGTACCCAGCCAGTTGGGTTTTCAGGATATCCACAATGAGACAGATTTTCATACTATCCACCTCATAATTGAAAGAGAAAAACGCCTAGTTTTTGACCCAAATCGGGAGATAGACGTTTATCTCACAAAAACAAATAAATCAGTATAATGGAAAGCCGATTTTGGACGTTTTCAACTGCACTCCATCGTGGAAGCGTACACAGTTGACGGGGGCATGTCGGAGGCGTGGCGAAGGTGGAACTGGGGCGTGGTTATCGGCCGATCAGAGATGGGTGCCTTTCGCCGATAATGTAAAAAAAGTATGCGTTTGTAGCTAGAATTTAGGGCACTTTTCCTGGACCCTGTTTTTTCACGAATAAGGCCCCAAAAAGTGCCCTAAATGACCAGATTACCCCCAGAGGGAATCGGGGATGACCTCCCCTGACTCCCCCAGTGGTCACTAACCCCCTCCCACCACAAAAAATGATGTTTCACAACTTTTTATTTTCACCCTCAAGTGTCATACCCACCTCCCTGGCAGCAGTATGCAGGTCCCTGGAGCAGTTGTTAGGGGGTGCAGTGGACTTCAGGCAGGTGGACCCAGGCCCATCCCCCCCTACCTGTTACAATTGTGCTGCTTAATGCTTAGTCGTCCAACTCCCCCAAACCCACTGTACCCACATGTAGGTGCCCCCCTTCACCCCTTAGGGCTATAGTAATGGTGTAGACTTGTGGGCAGTGGGTTTTGAGGGGGATTTGGGGGGCTCAACACACAAGGGAAGGGTGCTATGCACCTGGGAGCTCTTTTACCTTTTTTTTTGTTTTTGTAAAAGTGCCCCCTAGGGTGCCCGGTTGGTGTCCTGGCATGTGAGGGGGACCAGTGCACTACGAATCCTGGCCCCTCCCATGAACAAATGCCTTGGATTTATTCGTTTTTGAGCTGGGCGCTTTCATTTTCCATTATCACTGAAAAACAAAAATGCCCAGCTCACAAATTGTTGAATAAAACATGGACGTCTATTTTTTTCGAAAATACGGTTCGGTCCGCCCCTTCACGAACCTGTTCTCGGAGATAAACGCCCATGGAGATAGACGTTTTCGTTCAATTATGCCCCTCCACGTCTCCTTAGTATATGGCTTTATCTAATGCATCATAGCAAAGAGAGGGAACAAAGTATAAACAAAAGTCCAAGAAACAAAAACAAAAAGTACCAGGGGCCCTCAAAAAGAAGGTTAAAAAAAACTTTTAATCATGTACTTGGATAAAATGGTCCGTGTTTCGGTGCGCAGTGCCTGCGTCAGGGGTAACGGAGTCTCGTAGACTAGGTACTGCTGTGCTTTATGATATAAAGCGTTTGCTAAGAGCGATATACTATACCGCTGTGTTATCCCTTCGCATCAGATCAAACAAATCCGTATAAGCGAACTTCTTTTGTCGCGTAGTCAGTATATCGCTCTCAGCAAACGCTTTATATCATAAAGCACAGCTGTACCTAGTCTACGAGACTCTGTGACCCCTGACGCAGGCGCTGTGCGCTGAAACACGGACCGTGTCGGGTCCATTCAAGGATTGTTTTATCCAAGTACATGATTAAAAGTTTTTTTGACCTTTTTTTTGAGGGCCCTTGGTACTTTTTGTTTTTGATTTTTTTTAAATCTAATGCATCCTCATTGTAGATATACGGAAAACCCGACTAGCTGGTTGTACCCCAAGGACTGGTTTGAGAAGCACTGCTGTAGAGTTACCATACAAACAAAAAACCCATGTACTTAAGCAAAGTATCTGGCAGTGAAAGGAGCATGTGCTGTTCGTAATTTGAATATTTTTTGAGTGGTCAGTTGTAAGGGGGTAGCTTCACTGCTGGGGAATATGATTTTGTGATACAGAACTGGAGCTTCAAGGTTTATATTCAGATTCTGACCGATCCTATAGAGACTCCAAACTTCACGCTCACATAGAAGAATTTGTTGAATGATGCTATCAATTATATAATACTAGTAAAAAAGGCCCGTTTCTGAGACCAATGAAACGGGCGCTAGCATGGTTTTCATCGTGAGAGTGTGTGTGTGAGAGAGACTGAGTGAATGTGCAAGTGTGTGTGACAGAGTGAGGCTGTGTGTGTAAGAATGAGTGTGTGTGTAAGAATTTGAGTGTGCGTTTGATATATGTAGACTTTGTGTGTGAGTGATTGAGGGAGAGAGTGTGTGTGTTTGAAAGAGTGTGTGTGTTTCTGTGTATGTGTGAGTGTTTTAAGCAGGTGGTGCATTCCCCTTCCCCTACCGTGCCGCTGTTCTTTCCCCTCCTCTCACCGCCCCAGTCACCCTCCAAGTTCCAGGCCACCCTCCCCCCCCTCAGAGTGACTGTATGTGTTTGAAAGTGTGTGTGTGTATGTGTGAGTGTTTTAAGCAGGTGGCGCATTCCCCTTCCCGTTCTGTGCTCCTTTTCCTCCCCCTGTGTTCACCGTCGACATTCCAGTCTGCTGTCCCTCCCCCAAGCCGCCCTCTTCATCCCAAGCCCTCCTCCCTCTTTTCTGTGCAGCCTCCCTGGCAGTGCATGCAGCATTCATGCATTGATTTGTTTGCTGTGCTGCTGCTCCTCTCTCCTCTTTCTGTCTCCGTGGGAGCGCAGGTACCAGGAAGTTGTTTTGAAGTTCGTGTTCCTGTGCTCCAGAGCCAGTGAGAGATGAGTGGCTGCAGCGCAGACAGCCAATGGCTGAAGGCTGTCTGTGTTTTTTTTTTTTTTTGTTAAGATTAGCGGCGATCTTTGAGGGGGGAGGGTGGATATGTGAAACGGTAACCTCGGGGGAGGGTGGGCTTGAGAGAGGAAGCTGCGAACTCGGGGGGGGGGGGGGGGTTGTGTTTGAAAGAGGCGACCTTGGGGGGGGGGAATGGGGGAAGCAGCGACCTCGCTCGCGGGTGTTTGGAGAGTGGAAGAGTCGAACTGAATAGGCGACCTTGGGGGGGGGGTGGCGAGGGGGAGGTGCGTACTTGTTTTGAAGCCTCCAAAAGTCCCTAGCAATGTGTGTGTTCAATGTGTGCTCGTCCCTCGCGTCCAACTTGATGACGTTGAGGGCGGAGCGATGCGATTGGTTGAGTGTCATTGCTCCGCCCTCGACGTCATCACGTTTGACGCGTGGGCGGGGCAGACACAAAGCGATCTCATCCCCTTCACTTTTAGAATGTTGGGTAAGTGAGGCTTCATTAGAACGTTGGAGGTGCGTTTTATACAGTGTGTTTTCACTAGCAAAAAAGGTGCCGGTACTCAAATGCCAGGCCACCCTTCAGGGGTGAGGTGATCACTGGTGGACCCACCCCACAATAACCAGGCCACCTGCAACCAGTCACAGAATCTATGACAAGGCAGAATTGGTGTGTAGAGCCTGAGCTCTTTCATTAAAACTCAGGGACCATGAGTCAATTTTAGCAGACAATGGAAAAGGTGCCGGTACTCAGTACCCCCAAGTACCCCCTCAAAAAAAGCCCTGGTTTTATATAGAGAGATAATGGTTTTACTGGGTAGTTTAAACGGGCTGGAGGGGGGGGGGGAGGGTTTCTTTTATGCATAGAAGATTGGTAATTTAAAAGTGGAGGGGGAAGGGGGTTATGAATGGAAATATTGCTCTGACTTGCCCCCCCCCCTCACATACCTAGCTTGCCCCCCTATTGCCACCCCAAATATTTATGTCTAGAGATGCCACTGCGTCTATTCCACTCAATGTTTTAAATATCCAAATCAACCCCGTAACTTCGTTTCGGTATCTATGAATCATTTTTTTTATTCCAAATTGGTCTCTCAAGTCATTAAAAAGGGCTTCTATTGGATTTGCAGAATCTGGTCTATTAAATAATTTCTTGATTTTCTGCTCTTCATACTCTCTTATTCATGCCTTCGTTATCAGCCGTATTGATTATTGTAACTCTATTTACTGTGGTATCTCTTCAAATCTTCTTCGCCATGTCCAGACACTTCACAATTCTGCTGCTTGTTTTCCATGTAATGAAAAACGCTAGGACCATATTTCCCCACTTCTTTCCCAGTTACATTGTTTGCCTATCTGCTTCAGATGTTGGTTCAATGTTCTATGTCTTACACACAAGGCTTTACATCTTGTTTCTCCATCATATCTTTCTTCTTCACTTCGATCCCTTGACTCATACCAGCCGGTCCTTCCGTCACTGAGAAATGCTCACTATGAATCCACTCGTGGTTTCGCCTATTACTTTTTATCACCTTACTTTTGGAACAATTTTACCCCCCCCCCCCCTACACACACACACACACACACAACTTAGGTCCAAATTATCCTTCCCTAAATTTAAGGCCCTCTTAAAAGCTCATTTCTTTTGAACAGGCATTTGGTTTTTCAAACGAATTAAGAGTCCCACTGGTGCCAATGAATCTGCATTACCACAGTAGTTTGGGATAAGGGTTAGGGGGCTAGAGTCCTGGTATGGTTATTGTATGATTGTTTAATCTCTCCTATTTTAAAATGAAGTTCTTTTCCAAATTTGTTGATTCATTTTACGGTAAGCCACCTTGGCCTGGTTTCAGACTTGGTGGGATATCAAAAACGTAATAAACATAAACAAGAGATAGACGAAGAGGCCATGGATGTGAACTTGGTCGCTCCACATTCTTGTAACATTTTGGAGGCCTCTCAACCTGAGAGCAGGAACTGTGTGATTGAAGCTGAACTTAACGGGATCCCTTACTAGGTGCTAATAGACTCTGGCAGCGTCAAGACCCTTGTTCAGAGAGAAATAGCAAGAGAACTATGAGCAGACCGTAACATTATTGTGTGTGCATGGGGACCAAATACAGTATCCTACACCTCAGGTGTCCCTCAAGACCCCAGTTGGGTAAGCTGAACTGGAAGTGGCTGTCTTATCATGGCTTCCTTACTCAGTTGTCAAGAACTGGGATGTCCCAAAATTTGGAAATGTCTGGGCTCAGCTAGCTTCTGGCTCAAAAAATAAGAAGAGTAGTCTTTCCTCGAGATTTTCCCTTTGGAGGACCCTGACTTCTTTACAGAGAACCCAAAGCTGCGTAAACAGCACTGACAGTGGCGGTTGGAAAAGCTGCGCTGCCCACTGAACTTAGGTGCTGCAGCTAATGAGGACTCAAGGCCAGGAGAAGATAGGCAGGACACCCCAGACCATTTGGATAGTCTGCTTGAGTGGAGTAGGGAAGGAACCCAGGGAGATTTTAAGAGGGCTCAGGCTGAGGACAAACCCCTTAGAATAGCATGGGCCAAAGTTATAATGGTAGATGAAAACCTTGTGGGCAGTCAGACCCCTTCAAGGTAGCTCCCCTGTATTTCATAGTAAAGAATGATTTATTATATAGAGTGACCAAAGGAACCCTGGAGAGGGAGGACGTAGAGCATCTGTAGGTTCCTCACTCTTATCGTAGGCAGGTCATGCAATTAGCCCATAGCCACCTATTAGGAGGTCATGTGGGAGAAGAGAATACCCGGGAACACATCCTGCCCTGGTTTTTCTGGCTGGGTGTGTTTAAACAGGTAGTCCTTTTCTGTCAGTCCTACTTGATCTGCCAGCTGAGTAGCCCTGCAAGGGCTCCACCTGCCACTCTCGTGCCCATGCCCATGGTCGATACCCCATTCAACCAGGTGGCCATGGACTTTGTGGAACCACTGGAATGAACAACGTGTGGCGACAAATACATTTAAGTCATTTTGGATTATGCCATATGCTATCCAGAGGCCATCACACTGCGTAATATCAAGATTACCACTGTGGCTAGTGCACTATGGGAAGGCTTCTCCCTGCTGAGATACTGACTGACCAAGGCAACACTTTTACGTCCTGAGTCATGAAGCAAGTGTGTGCCCTGCTGAAAATAAAGACCTTGCGGACACTGGTGTATCATCCACAGACAGACAGAGAGGGGCATAATTGAATGAAAACGTCTATCTCCATGGGCGTTTATCTCCGAGAACGGGTCCGTGAAGGGGCGGACCGAACCGTATTTTTGAAAAAAATAGACGTCCATGTTTTATTCGACAATTTGTGAGCTGGGCATTTTTGTTTTTCAGCGATAATGGAAAATGAAAGCGCCTAGCTCAAAAACGAATAAATCCAAGGCATTTGTTCGTGGGAGGGGCCAGGATTCGTAGTGCACTGGTCCCCCTCACATGCCAGGACACCAACCGGGCACCCTAGGGGGCACTTTTACAAAAACAAAAAAAAAGGTAAAAGAGCTCCCAGGTGCATAGCACCCTTCCCTTGTGTGTTGAGCCCCCCAAATCCCCCTCAAAACCCACTGCCCACAAGTCTACACCATTACTATAGCCCTAAGGGGTGAAGGGGGGCACCTACATGTGGGTACAGTGGGTTTGGGGGGGTTGGACGACTAAGCATTAAGCAGCACAATTGTAACAGGTAGGGGAGGGATGGGCCTGGGTCCACCTGCCTGATGTCCACTGCACCCCCTAACAACTGCTCCAGGGACCTGCATACTGCTGCCAGGGAGGTGGGTATGACATTTGAGGGTGAAAATAAACAGTTGTGAAACGGCATATTTTGTGGTGGGAGGGGGTTTGTGACCACTGGGGGAGTCAGGGGAGGTCATCCCCGATTCCCTCCAGTGGTTATCTGGTCATTTAGGGCACTTTTTGGGGCCTTATTCGTGGAAAAACAGGGTCCAGGAAAAGTGCCCTAAATTCTAGCTACAAACGCATACTTTTTTTCCATTATCGGCGAAAGGTGCCCATCTCTGTTCGGGTGATAACCACGCCCCAGTCCCGCCTTCACCACGCCTCCGACACGCCCCCGTCAACTTTGTACGCTTCCGCGATGGAGTGCAGTTGAAAACGTCCAAGTTCGGCTTTCGATTATACCGCGTTATTCGTTTTTGGGAGATAAACGCCTATCTCCCGATTTAGGTCGCAATATAGGCATTTTTGTCTTTCGATTATAAGCTGGAGAGGGTCTGGTGGAACGCTTTAATAAGACTCACAAGTCAACGTTAAGGAAGTTTTGGCGGAGGCCATTTCCTGCAGGAAAGGCAGACTTCCTTTTATCCGCTGCAGTAAAAAGGAAGCCTTGGCGTGTATGAAAAGCATGCGCCGATAGTAGCGCAGGCCCCCGTTTACCGCAGCTTGGTAAAAGGGGACCTATAAATGTTACTACAGTTTAGTATAAGGATCCCCTAGTTTGTTTAAGCAAGTACTCTTGGGTTTTTCTTTTGCTTATTTTTCTTTTTCTTTCAGTTCTTAATGCATTTTGATACTGTCTATTACTAATTCTACCCATCTTATTCAAAACTCCAGGTCCAGCAGTGGGGAGGTAAGTTCAAAGCCCAGAAATGGCTATAGCTCTCTTCTCAGAGATCAGGTCACCCGGCATCACTGCTCTCTTTGATTCTCTTCTGCACCTCCCCTCCCCCACCACTAAAAGAAGAAAGATCAACCAATATACTGAGATCTTTTTTTTGTTGTTGTATTAATAAATGAGATCTGAAACTTCCAATCGAAGGAAATACCTTTTGGTTTTATTTCCATATCAACCACACCAGTTCAACCTTCAGGTGTAAAAGAGCTTTTGCATTTTTTTTCTTTGTTTGACTTTTGGGGAAAAACATGAAAAGATTAACAAAACCTTAAAGATTTGGTAAGGGTACCAATTTTCTAAATCTTTGCTTATTTACTAAGGATAACCCTCTCACTCAAGTCCAGATATAACATTTTTCTAACCCTGGGCAGGACTAGAGAGCTGGGGTTGGGGCTGGGGGTCAGAATGTCATGGCAGTACCCCTTTGAATGAAGCCAACCATGGCCCTAGAGGAAGAGAGATCAGGCCTTTCCTAAGCATGGGTAGGTGGCATCTTCAGCATTTTATTTTACCCCAGACAGTTGTCTATCCCCTTAATAACCAAACTAACGGAAGGGATGGTGACCAAACAACTCACAAACTACTTAAAAAAATTCTCAATATTACACGACTCCCAGTCAGGTTTTCGATCTAACCACAGTACTGAAACAGTACTAGTTACTCTCATGACTAAATTCAAACAAATGATTGCAGCTGGCAAAAACATACTACTTCTACAATTTGACATGTCTAGCGCCTTCAACATGGTTGATCATGGAATACTACTACATATCCTCGAGTACTTCGGAATTGGAGGCAGCGTTCTCAATTGGTTCAAGGGGTTCCTAACCACACGATCATACCAAGTGACATCTAATTCGACTACATCAGCCACATGGATACCAGAATGCGGAGTTCCACAGGGATCCCCCCTCTCACTGACTCTATTCAACTTAATGATGATACCCTTGGCCAAACTACTATCAAACCAAAACCTCAACCCATATATATACGCAGACGACGTAACGATCTACATCCCATTTAAACAAGACCTAACGGAAATTTCCAATGACATCAACCAAAGTCTACACATCATGCACACATGGGCGGATGCATTTAAGCTGAAACTCAATGCAGAAAAACCCAATGCCTAGTACTCACCTCTCAACATAACACAAACAAATTCACCACCATTAACACACCAAAACTGAGTCTTGGAATTACCATTGATCGACACCTAACACTTGAGAACCATGTGAAAAACACAACCAAGAAGATGTTCCACTCAATGTGGAAATTAAAAAGAGTAAGACCTTTCTTCCCAAGGACCGTCTTCCCACTTAAAGAACGCATCATGTTCAAAATATGCTCCCTAGTTCACAAAATCATTCACGGAGATGCCCCAGCCTACATGTCAGACCTGATAGACTTACCACCCAGGAATGCTAAAAAATCATCCCGCACATTCCTTAATCTTCACTTCCCCAACTGTAAAGATTTGAAATACAAACTAACAGATGCGTCAACCTTTTCATACCTGAGTACACAATTCTGGAACGCGCTGCTGCGCAACTTAAAAATGATTTATGAACTAACTAACCTCCGCAAACTACTGAAGACCCATCTCTTTAACAAGGCATACCACAAAGATCAACAAATGTGAACTCCTCCACATACATCCAGAACTGTCTTATAATATCTGCTTGTTATGCTACTATCATGTTTTATCATTATCATGTTACCCAAGATCCTTCTGTAATACTAAATGTCTATTTTCTCATATATTTCCACCATTCATGATGTATTGTAAGCCACATTGAGCCTGCAAAGAGGTGGGAAAATGTGGGCTACAAATGCAATAAATAAATAAATATGGGGTCCTTTAAGGCGCATTGAAATCTGGGATCACTGCGTCCTAATACGGCACTTTCTTACACTCTAAGCCCAGATTTACTGTTGCATTAAAGTTGGGCATTTTCCCTTTTTTTTTTTTGCAGATTGTGCACTGATGTTTCCCATTAGCACATAGTGCCTGCGGGAACCTCCTATTTAAGAGGTGCTAAGTAGGCCCGCACTAACCCTGCGTTATCCAGTTAGTGCACGCTAATGCGAATGAATTAGCTGGATATCACGGGGATACCAATGCTCCATCTATGTCACACACCCCCTAAAAATATATTTTTTCAAACTGTTAACGTGTGCTTAACACGTGCAAATTAATAAAATACCACAAAACACTAACGCAATTACAGTAGCCAGTTTTTCCAACGCTAAGCATGCATTAGGGTTGAATGCCCTTTGGTGAAGAGGCCCGTCTGGGCATTTAACATCTACTATTCAATCCAGGGCTATTGATCTTCCACGTACAGTGATAGGTCTTGTCAAAACTTTGTTCCCATGTAGAAAACATTAATTTCAATATGGCTCCTTTTGTGTTTGTAAATTACCATTCCTGGTAATGTTTTTTGTTTTTTTTTTTAAATTCTCTTTCACTTACTTGCAAACAGCAGGTCAAACAATTAACAAAATAATATGTTTAAGTCAATTGACTGCACTTTGAAATGGGAAATTTAGCACATGGCTTTGTTTCAATGGTTTATTTTTTCCCATTCTATTTTCATGCTACAAAACAACAGGTGAGTTTTTTTTGTCTAAATCTGTTATAGAACAGAACATTATTCATAAAACCAAGCATTTAAAATCCTTACAGGAGCAAACCATTAACGTTTAATGTTGAAAACAAAATCTGCATAATAACCCTGCAAACAGATTAATGAATTAGCGTAATTGGATTCTTTCAGTGTATTTGCATTAAATTCAGTGACATGTAAGTGCATAAGAATATGAAGAGACCGCTTTTTGATCTGTGTGACAACTATTTCTAAGGCACAGATATAGACATTGTGGGGGTCTTTTACTAAAACTTAGCTCGTGTTATCTGCAGCAGGGACCGTAGGAATAAAATGGGCCCTGCTGCAGTTAACTCGAGCTAAGCTTCAGTACAAGACCCCCCTGTATAATGAGCATGTGACTCCATACTTTAGATTCATAAAACTAAAAAAGAAAGTAAATTTGTAAGTGATTCTGACTTACAAGTAAGGCATTATCCACAGATTCTATATATTCCAGTGGCGTAGCTACGTGGGGCCAGGGGGGCCTGGGCCCCCATAGATTTGGCCCTGGACCCCCTGCCAATGACCCTCTTGACCCCCCCTCCCGCAGCCAACCCTCCCCCGCCGCGGGCTACCTTTGCTGGCGGGGGACCCCAATCCCCGCCAGCCGAGGAGGTCCTCTTCTTTCCATGAAGGCTTCATTCTGTTTCTGACGTCCTGCACGTTGTATGTGCAGGACGTCAGACTCACGGAAACAGAACGAAGCCTTGGAGATCAGCCAGCTGATCTGCAAGGCTTTGTTCTGTTTCCGTGAGTCTGACGACCGTTGCTGGCTGATCTGCAAGGCTTCGTTCTGTTTCTGTGAGTCTGACGTCCTGCACGTACAACGTGCAGGATGTCAGAAACAAAACGAAGCCTTCGCAGGAAGAAGAGGACCTCCTCGGCTGGCGGGGATTGGGGTCCCCCACCAGCAAAGGTAGCCCAAGGCAACAGCGGGGGAGGGTTGGCGGTGGGAAGGGGGTTGAGGGGGTTGTCAAAGTTGGTGGCGGGGGTTGAGAGGGGTCGGCAATGCCAGGGGGGGGTCGATAATGGCTGCGGGGGGTCGGCGGCACAGGTGGGGAGGGCTAAAATGTGCCCCCTCACCGCGGGCTCTAGACCCCCCTCCCGCCGAAGTCTGGCTACGCCCCTGATATATTCTGCGTGGAAACTGAAGCATATTCCATAACAATGCGCATAACCTAGGGGCCCTTTTACTAAGTTGCGTAGGCACGTCCGCACGTCCTATGTGCGTCGATTTGGAGTTACCGCCCGGCTATCGCATCGCCCTTGCAGTAATTTCATTTTTGATGCACGGCCACTAAGCGCACCAGAAAATAGTTTTTATTTTCTGGTACGCGGCAGAAACTGGGCGGTAATCGTCATTCTACACGCGTAGACAATTATCGCATGATGAATGCGCGAGGCCTCACCTCTAACTCAGTGGCTAGTGGTAAGGTCAGATCCAAATTGGACAGGTGCCAATTTTCATTTTGTCGCAGGTCCATTTTCGGCAAAAATTTTAGAAAGGCATTTTTTGCAGGCGCGCTGAAAAATGGATCTGCTTGTGCCCAAAACATGTGCCTATACTAACACAGGCCATTTTTCAGCGCACCTTAGCAAAAGGACCCCTTAACTGGTTAACAAGCCAATCAGTACTGATAATTGCCAATTAACAAGCAATTATTGAAACTAATTGGCATTAATTAGAATTTATGCGCAGGACTGTCTAAGCATATTCTATAAAGCGCTACACATAAATTCTAAGTCACATAGTTGAAAAGGGGGTGTGGCCATGTGTGTAAAATGGGTGGGTCGTGGGCATTTCTAAAATCTATGCGCTTTGTTATAGAATACACCCGGTCCACGTTATTATAGAATACACAGGTTTTACTTGGTGTAACTGCCCACGACCAAATGTAGTCATGCAGACTGGTGCTCGGTGTATTCTATAAACCACACAGAAATTTAGGCTTTGATAATAATGAACCTGTCTGGGCCTTCTCTGAACCAAAGTCCTGAAAGCCTGAAGCTAACAGCTTTAACTAAAAGCATAGCCTCTGTATGACCCAGAGATTGTACTTTGTGACAAGCTGGCTTAGCAGCTTTTCAGAAAGAAGAACCTAGAGCAAAAATGTTCCAGCCAGGGGCGTAGGATAGAATGTGGTTAGGGGCTTTCTGGAGTTATGTGGACCTGCAGACATAAGATAAAAGGTTGCTGGTGAAATGGTCTGTGAAGCAAGCAAATAAACATTCTAATGAGTATGATGTTGCTCTGGACCACCCTAATAATTTTGATCAGCTGTGGAAGCAAATGTTTAGCAATATTGGGGGCAGGTCTAATGCTTGCAAACTATTAGAATTATATGGTGATAGAAAAAAAGTATATAACCTGAGTGTCAGCTGGACTTAGTCAGAGATGTGCTTAGAGACTGCACCTGTACGAATCCTGTGTACACTCCCATGAGAAAAGCATTGTAGACTTTACCATTATTGACTGTCTGTTTTTCTAACTTGGTAAGTGAATAAAACTCAGTATTTTCTCATATCTTTGTGGCATCCACTTTGTTTCTCCCTAACTACTGGAGTGTGTGGAGCATTCGTCTGGGTTGGGAAGAGCAGATAAATTAATAAACAGCTTATTCTATAAAGTACTCCTAAATTAAGGTATACTTTATAGAATGCGCTTAGGCGAATTTCATTTTGCCGCCAAAGTTTTAGGTATGATATGTAGAATCTAGTCCTATGTTCATTCGGGATTTAGAAAGACATGTCTTATGAAGTTGTATCATTATTTTGCCACGGAACACATGAATTTACTGAAAAAAAGGGGTCCTTTTACCAAGGTGCCTAGGCACTAATGTGCACCTAATGCGGCTAAAAATGCTAATGCAGGACGCACTCAGGCATCCTGCGGTAACTGCCAAATTAGCGCACGCTAATCTAGTGGCTAAAAAATCTTTATATTTCTGAAGGGGAATGTTAGGAGGGCAGACAGTAGGTGTCCTTGCGCTAATCAGTTAGGAGGAAATTCTATGAATGGTGCTTAGAATTCTGCTGAAAAAAATCAACGCTAAGCATGATTTTGTAAAGGGCGCACCTTTAGACGACAGCATTTACGCCTGCTGAAACATGGTGTAAATGCTGGCACCTGAGATAGGCACTCTGAAGCCATATTCTATAACTATGGGGACCTTTTACTAAGCCGCAGTAGGCACTAGCATGTACCAATTGCTGCCTGGATGTCTCAACGCCATCTCAAATTAAACATGGCTAAAACTGAACTTCTCATTTCCCCCCCCCCCTAAACCCTCCTACCCTCTTCCCCCATTCTCTATCTCTGTTAATGGCTCTCATATCCTCCCTGTCCCCTCGGCTCGTAACCTTGGAGTCATCTTCGACTCTTCTGTCTCCTTCTCTGCTCATATTCAACAAATCGCCAAAACCTGTCGCTTCTTTATCTTCAACATTAGTAAAATTCGCTCCTTCGTTTCTGAACACCCCACCAAAACCCTTATTCACACCCTTGTTACTTCTCGCTTGGACTATTGCAATTTACTTCTCACTGGTCTTCCGCTCAATCATCTTTCTCCTCTCCAATCTGTCCAGAATTCTGCAGCTCGACTTATTTTTCACCAGAATCGCTATGCCCACACTAGCCCACTTCTCAAGTCTCTCCACTGGTTCCCTGTCCGCTTCCGTATACAGTTCAAACTTCTCTTACTGACCTTTAAATGCATCCGCTCTATGACCCCTCGTTACCTCTCCTCTCTCATTTCTCCCTACATTCCTCCCCGTGAACTCTGCTCTCTGAGCAAGTCTCTCTTGTCGTCCCCCTTCTCCTCCACCGCTAACTCCAGACTTCGTTCCTTTCATCTTGCTGCACCTTATGCCTGGAACCATCTTCCCGAGCCCATACGTGTAGCTCCATCTCTACCTGTTTTTAAATCTATGCTGAAGGCTCACCTTTTCACTGCTGCCATTGGCTCCTAGCTGCTACTCATTTGCCCTCCTCCTCCCCTTTTCCTTTTTACCCTGTAATTCCCTTGCCCGTAATGTCTTGTCTGTCTGTTTTATCTAGATTGTAAGCTCTTTGAGCAGGGACTGTCTCTCTATGTCAAATGTTCAGCGCTGCATGCGTCTGGTAGCGCTATATAAATGCCATTAGTAGTAGTAGTATGATTCCAACTTCCCTTCAAAGGCAGTCAACTCTGGAACGCCCTACCCAGACCTATTCGCTCTATTAAAGATTACCTACCCTTTAGAAAATCGCTGAAAACCCATCTATTCAAGGAAGCTTATCCAAACGTCATGAGCTAACCCTAGGAACCCACCTATTCATCACCTGATCCTGCGACGACGACATTGACTCAGTCCACGCCTCCTCTAATTTTCCCTATGTTTACCAGATCCTATCCCTTGATTATCTCAATCTGTCTCAATCTAGCCTAAAACTAGCACCTTCCCCTTCCTCCTCTACCCCTCTCCCTTTTAATATTCCCTAACTATACATCTCCATCACTCTACTAGCTCAGCCTGTTTTTCTATGCACTACACCGTAAATTTACTGCTATGTAAGCCGCATTGAACCTGCTATAAGTGGGAAAGTGCGGGGTACAAATGTAACAAATAAATAAAATAAATAAATAAATAGTAAAAGAGCACTACCGTGGGATGTGCTGAGGTGTCCCATGGTAGTTTGGCCATCAGCGCACACGACTCCCACGTAAAAAAAATATATTTTTTATTTTTTGCTATGGGAGGCGTGTCTAGGGGCAGAGAGTAGGCGTGCCCTGCATTAATCGAGTAACACGGGTACATTACCGCACACTGCTCAATTAGCACAGGAGTAGCGTAAGCGCACTTGCCGTCTGCTAAATAGGTGGCAGTGAGGGCTTCCATGGTAATGGCCACATGCTAATTGGGAAATTTGCGCATGTCCATTTAAAAAAAAAAATATGGAAAGGCGGCTATCTTACTGCCACGCTAAAAGTGGCCACAGTGCATGAAAAACCCACGTGCTGGCACTTATTAGTATGGCTTGGTAAAAGGACCTCTATGTGCGCAACTTTTCAGAATGCCCATCACCAAGCCCCCTTTTGAGTTACATGCTAGTAGAGTTAGGCGCCATGCCTTATAGAACAGCGTGCAGCCAGATGTGCTTGCAAATTGTAACTTCAATAATTGGTTAGCACCCAGTTATTGACAGTTAAGGGCTCGTTGCTTAATTAAGTTGGGCGCGCCTCTGGGATGCTCAAAACCGGGCATCATATATAGAATTCAAGGATCTGCTCATCCACATTACTGCACGCTAACTGGTTAACACAGTATTACCATGTGCGCCCTTACCATCTACACAATGGATGGCGGTAATTTTATTTAATGGCCATGCACTAAATGCAATATTAGCAGATAGCCATTAATACATTAAAAAAAAAAAAAGAAAATCACCCATTTTATGGCTTTAGTAAAAATGGCCTTAGTGCATAGGGAAAACCCATGCAAGGGACTGCTATGGCCATTTTTTGTCACAGCTTAGTAACAGGACCCCTAAGCCATATGCAGCACCGGAATGAGGTATCCTGGCACCTAGAGCAAGCAGCATGAAATGTACTCTCTGAATGTGACCATTGCAGTCTTGTCCTGGCAAAGCTGGATTGAAAAGTGCTCTCTAAAATATACTGTTGGGGGCAAATTAGTATTGACCCACTCTATTTCAAGCCCTGGCCATGTGCTCTCCATGGGTTTTCTTACTTTCAGAAATTTGCCAACACATACCATGATCCTGTTTAGGCCAGCTTGGTCTTGGTATTACCCTTTTGGACTTGTGGATTGTAATTCTATAAAAATTAGAACATAAAAACATAAGAATTGCCATACTGGGTCAGAACAAGGGTCTGTCTAACCTAGTATTCTGTTTCCAACAGTGGCCAATCCAGGTCACAAGTACCTGGCAAGATCCCACAAATATCAAGATTCCATGCTGACTACCCCCCCCCCCCCCCCTCCTCCCATGGATAAATAATGACTTTTTCCAGGTCTACCTTCAAAACAATTTCTAGACTTTTCTTCCAGAAATTTGGCTAAAACCTTTTCTAACCCACCTACATGAACTGCTTTTACCACTTCCTCTGCTAATGAGTTCCAGAGATTAACTATTCACCCCTTTTACAAAGCCGTCCTAGTGGCTGCCGGTGTGGTAAGGCCGCACAGTTTTGTAAAAGGAGGGGGTGGGTTCTCTGATTTGTTTTGAATGTACTACTTATTAACTTCATGGCATGCCCATAGTCTTTGTAGTTTTTGAAAGAGTAAAAATTTAATTTGCATTTACCTGTTCTGTTCCGCTTAGGATTTCTTAGACCATAGATCCAATGGGGGTTAAAACCTGAAAGGCTCAGCCTATCCAGATGACATGAAGCCCATTGGAAACCCTAAGCTGATCACTGTTGTCAGATGCTCTTGAGCCAAACCCATTATTAGAAGCATTTGGGTCATATGAGCTTTCTTTCCATAAGCACAGAATAGGATAAAGTTATTTTCAAATAAGACCGAAAGTATGATTTGATATGCAAAATGTGTTACCCTCCCAACAGTGTGATGGAATTAATAAAAGAATTATCATAACATTTATATTTACAAAATCTGGGATTTTTTAATATGAACTTCCTTAAAGCCATTTCCCTTAAACATTTAAAGAGTTTAACGGTACAATTTTCCTTTTTTTCCCCCCAAGTTATAAAATAAAAATCCCATTTGAATTTTCTAATGTACAAAAGAGATAAGAGATGAACAATTTGATCACACAATCAGTTTGTTATAGCAAAGTTCATGCCACCACTGTCCCACGAAAGGAGTCTGTTTTATCCAAATCCGTGAACCAGAATTATTTGGCAAATGATTTTTCTTTAAAAAAAAAAAATGGCACACAGAGAAAACACTTGTCTGCATAGCATCACAGCAGCAAGATAGCGGAGAAAGAAAACAATCTTCCTTTACTTGGCTTTTTAAGTCTCTTGGTTATCTGCACTTCACTTCGTCAATGGAACTTCATGTTCATGTCCACCCATAGCAGTTCTCAAACAGAAAGCAGAATTTTTCTGGTTTAGATGCTCTCACTTTATCTCTCTGTTTCTCTCTCGTTCTCTTCCTCTGCTTCTGAAGGCCCATTTGGCAACATTTTCTAATTCATAATACAGGGATAAATCGCATAGCTAAATCTTGCCACTTCAAGGTAGGAATCCATATGTGGCATAATTCCCATCTTCTCAACACCCTTCCACCCCCCCCCCCTAAAAAAAAAAGTTATAAAATTTCAAAAAAGACCCAAAACAAATCAAACAATAATTAAAAAAAAAACCCATAAAAATAATAGGTGGTTTATTATAATAATAACAAAAAAGAAAAAAAATCTCCATGACTTAAAATATGCAGACCGAGGCCTACAAGGCTCCAACATAGTGATGCCACTGCTACATATAAATTCTGTGTCATGGCTGAGAGAAGAACAATAATTGCATCACATTATTTTTTTTAAATCCCTTGTACTGAAAGACAATGGCCCCCAAACAACAAATCGTTAAAAAAAAAAAAGCATAAAAACATTAATGTGAACGTTTTCCATTTGGGATTATCAACAGCTTACATTGCTAGGGCTGCCCGATATTTTAAAAAGTTGTTCTTTTTTTTTTTGTGCTGCCTTAGGAATTGCCATTGGGTTCATAAGGTCCCTCAGATACACTTGTACAACCGATCCTCTAGGTAACCATCTCTAGACCAGATTAAGCGAAAGAAAGTGGTGAGAGTCAAAGGCCGGTCAGGTTCCAGAGTTCCTGTCTCCTTGAAGCGCCAGATACTCCATTACGTATGCTATTTCTTAGGTCTGTTGATCTGGGCATAGAGAGGCTCTTTTTTCTGAGAAAGAAAGACATGAAAATCAGCATATGTGTCTTAAAGTATACGTTATTTTAGAGCAATATTTCTCAAGCTTGTCCTGGCGTAACCTCCTGGCCAGTCTTGTTTTCAGGATACCCATTATGGTTGTTCACAAGCATGAACAATTTGGCTAGTTTTCTTCTTTATTTCTTTTTCTCGGAAAATTTTCCCAATTTTTGGGGTGTTATTTTCAGATAGGGTGTCTTAATTCACTTAGAGGTCCTTTTACCAAACAGCAGTAAAAGGACCCCTGTGCTTGCATTGATAAGCGGGTTTGCTGTGTGCCGAGGCCTCCTTTTACTACCACTGGTAAAAGGACTTAAAAATAAATTAATATGGTGGTGCTGTAAGTGTAATACTCGCCACGTGGCCATTTCCGGGGGGGGGGGGGGGGGGGAGTCCTTATCACTTCCTATTTAGGAGGCGGTAAGGGCTCCCACGCTAAGCTGGCGGTAACAGGGTACCATAAAGCATTGCCTGATTACCGCTGGGTAAGCCCCCAGCTTTAAAAGATACGTTTTTGGTGCTGGAAAAGCTACGCGGTGGGAGTTGGCACTACCACCGTGCTTCAGCGGTAGCTCAATGGTAGGGCTGAATTGACGCACACCAAGTCCACAGTATCCTTACCGCGGCTTGGTAAAAGGGTTCCTTAGTGCACCTTAAATCAATGGAGCACACACTAACCCCTGGATTCTATATATGGCGCCTGAAAATCCGCACAGAAATTGAAGTGCATTCTATAACTTAATTGGTTTACTAGCCAATTAGCACTATTAATAGGATATTAACAAGCAATTATCAACACTAATTGGCATTGAGATTTATGCATACAGTTTGCTAAGTGTATTCTGTAACGTGGTGCACCTAAATTCTAAGTCACATAGTTGAAGGGGGGTTGGCCATGGGGGGGGGGGCATGGGTGTTTCTAAAATCTATGCACATTATTAGAGAATACAGCTGATCTGTGCCTAGTTTAGGCATCAGGATTTACACCAAGTAAAACGTGGCTTAAATGGATGCGACCAAATTTAGGGCCCTGTTTACTAAGCTGAGCTATAGGTGCACCTATGGGTGTGTCTAGCGTTAACCTGCGCTAATTTTTAGCGTGAGCTAAAAACGCTAGTGTACCTTAGTAACCAGGGCCCTTAGCCACATGGTGAGTTGCTCACTGTATTCTATATACCGTGTGGAAATTTAAGTCTATTCTATAAAATGTAGCTGTACTTTAGAGCATACACCTAGGCGTCATTTTGTTCCGTGTGAATTTTTCAGGCGCCATATCAAGAATCTAGCCCTAAGTGTCCCCTACTAAACAAATGCATGAGACTAAGTTGATCAGTGGATATTAGATCAATTTGGTGCACACCAAAACTTTTGAGGCGCATTAATAAACCAAATGCACAGTAACGAATGCACACGGTTCAAGTTTCAAGGTTCAAAGTCCAGTTTAGTTGATACACTGCCTACATAATAAAAGTTTAAAGGGTAGTTATGCAGCCGGTGGTAGTGAGTGCTTTTTTAGCTACCTCCAGCATTGTCCCTGGATAATCAATGCCAAGCCATGTCTGGGCACCAGCACTGAATATCTGGGTTTATGAGACCAGCTATTTATCTGGACCAACAATATATCCTTTTACTAAAGGGTTGTGGGCATGCGCCACTCTGAAACTACGGCTAGGCAACTGCAGGAGCCTGGCGTTAGTTCCCACCCCAGTGCGTGCCACTTCCGGTGCTACAAAAAATATTTTCAATTTTGTAGCGCCAGTGATTATCCAGCAGTAATCGGGTAGCGCCGCATGCAGACTGGTTACCGCTGAGTTAGCCCTTACTGCCACCTCAATGGGTGGTGGTAAGTGCTCCCCCCTCCAAAAAAATGGCAAAAACATTGGAAGCAAAAACAATTTGAAAGGAAATTATAAATTGCACAGTTCATTCTTTATATTGACCAGTGATGAAGTATGATATTTAAGTTCTACATACTGAAGGGCAATTGAGACCTGAAAATCCTTGATGGTCCCTCAAAAAATTGTTTTAGTTAATTGATATTTGTATGGTGTTGGAATAATTTAAATATGATGTATAGAACAAGGAAAAAGCATATATTTGCATATTCTGCCTTAATTACATGCAAATCTATCTTCTGCATATTAATTGTGGCCATCCTGAAGACCAGACTGGCTATGAGTTGCTCGGAGACAAGTTTGAGAAATCCTGTTCTAGTACATTTTCATGCAGATGGCTGTGGTCCACAAGTAAAAGACTGAAGTAATGGAGGAGGGGGATAGTTTTTCCATGCATCATTACTATTAGACTGTATTTAAAGATGTTACATTCTGAAAGGTTTCTTGGCTCTGCTTTTAGTATTACATCAAAGAGTTAATCACAAACTGAGAGCAAGGCTAAATCCAATAATCCACACCGTATTTCATGCACTGCCTGCAGAGGCAGAAAGGGGCCCTTTTACTAAGTGCGTTAGTTTTGACACTTACCACACATTCAACACAAAAATTACCTGGAATGACAGCACAAGAAAGGTGGTGCAGGTCCACTCATATATACATAAATAAATCACTGGTGCAGTAACGAACCACCCCCCACAGCCTCCTCAATAGCCGATCTCCCTACACATCTGCTCCAAACCCTACCCCCCCCCCCATCAGGCCCCTCCAATAAACTCCCTGACCATCCAAGACAAATCCTATCCCAGAACAAGTCCCCCTGATTCCCCCCTAAATCAAGCCCCTACCTCCCAACACACCCGATCCCCATGATTAAACCCCGATCGCAAAATCAAGCTCATGTAAGTCACCTTACTTTCTAATTCTTCCTACTTACTTACTCATCTATATGTTACAATTTTGCCTTACCCTTCACTACCAATTATAATGTTCTATTATGCATTGTGTAGTCATTGCAACTAGTATACCATGCCATACTTTGTATTGTTACTTGAATATTTTTACTGCTGTAATTGCCTATTGCTCATGTTTGATCTATATTTACTGTACACCGCCTTGAGTGAATTCCTTCAAAAAGGCGGTAAATAAATCCTAATAAATAAATGACTTCCAACACACCCAATCCTCTTGATCAAGCCACCTGACCCCACAACCGATCCCTTCAATCATGCCCCATGATCTCCCACCCCAATACAGGGGGCTATTTGTACTCAAACCCCACATCTTTTTAAAAACCCCACCCTTCCAACCAAATTATTCATCCCCCTGGGACTTTCTAAGTGGACAACATTCGTGGAGCAGTGGGTCCCAGGTGGCAGTGATCCCTCTTTACTGCCACCCGGGTTGGCACCTGAACCCCAAATGGTGCCCATGACCCCTAGTGGTAGTCTCGCAGTATTACTGCAAGGGGAGTTACTCTCCATATATGGAAAGATGACCTGGTTGCTCACAGGAGAGAGATTTCGGCCACCCAGGACCCACTAATACTGTCTCCCAGGTAAGTTCCAGGGCGGATTGCGGAGGAGGGGAAGAGTTGGACTAGCGGGGTGCGTGATTTGGTCAGAGGGATGGAGTTTCCAGCTGGAGGAGGTGTTTATTGGGGTGTTGGAATTGTGATGATGGTTCAAGTATCTGTCAGGAGACTCAGGGTTATGGTGGGCACTGGCATTCTGTCTGGGGGGGGGGTGGAGTCTGTGTTGGGGGGTTTGGATCTGATCAAGGGGAGGGTCAGGGGGCTTGATCGAGGTGATCAGCTTTGTCGAGGGGAGGGGGCCGGGGAGTTGACCAGGCGTTTGGATTGTGTCAAGGGAAGGAATAGGGGGGATATGCTGTGCTACTGACTACTGTAAGCACAGCTGTACTTACTGCCTCCTCTCAGCAGTCATGACAACTAATTCACAGTACGAACCCATGCGGTAGTTGTCACAGCCGGAAACACCCCACCCACTCATGTTAGGCCCAGATCCCACCCTCTTCTGTGTTAAACAGCTAACTTGGAGACTTTACTGCAGCAACTGCCTTTTTAATACAGGAGACAGTAGTGTAGGTCTCCGCTACTGTCTACAACATGGCAGGGGCATAGCCAGACCTCATGATGGGAGGGGGCCAGAGCCCGAGGTGGGGGGGGCACATTTTGGTCTGACTCCCTGCCGCCTCGCCCCGCTGCCCTGCTGCTCCCCCTGCTGTCCTGCCGCTTCCTACCCACTGCTGAAGCAAATACCTTGGTCCCCAACCCCCCCCCCCCAGCTGAAGCATTATCCAGCGCTGGTCTCCGGTGCCGCCGCGTTCCCTGACCTGCTCTGTCTGCCCCCTCATGTCCTGCATGCTCCTTTTAGTGAAATTGAGCATGGGGACCCCCGCCAGCAAAACCAGGGGCCCACAGAAAATTTGGGGGGCCCTGGATCCTGAGGCCCTACATAGCTACGCCACTGCAGCATGGTAAACCCTGTATTAGCTGCTTAACACAGCTTAGAAAAAGGGGCCCAACATCTCTTTAAATTTACTCATTGACAATGATACATTACTACTACTACTTAACATTTCTAGAGCGCTACTAGGGTTACGCAGCGCTGTACAATTTAACAAAGAGAGACAGTCCCTGCTCAAAGAGCTTACAATCTAATAGACAAGTGAACGGTCGGTCTGATAGGGGCAGTCAAATTGGGGCAGTCTGGATTCACTGAACGGTAAGGGTTAGGTGCCAAACGCAGCATTGAAGAGGTGGGCTTTAAGCAAAGACTTGAAGACGGGCAGGGAGGGGGCTTGGCGTAAGGGCTCAGGAAGGTTGTTCCAAGCAT
Source organism: Microcaecilia unicolor (assembly GCF_901765095.1). Lineage (NCBI taxonomy): Eukaryota > Metazoa > Chordata > Amphibia > Gymnophiona > Siphonopidae > Microcaecilia > Microcaecilia unicolor. The sequence goes on from NC_044036.1 coordinate 33,298,770, forward strand.
AGGGTGAGGCCAGGCAGAATGAGTGGAGCCTGGAGTTGGCGGTGGTGGAGAAGGGTTCTGAGAGGAGGGATTTATCCCGTGAACGGAGGTTACGGGCGGGAACGTAAGGGGAGATGAGGGTAGAGAGGTAGTGAGGGGCAGCAGACTGAGTGCATTTGTAGGTAAGAAGGAGAAGCTTGAATTGAATGCGGTATCTGATTGGAAGCCAGTGAAGTGACTTGATACACATATAAAAAGCAGTTTTATACATGTAAATTGCCAGATAGATAGATGGCAGCATGCACTGATTTAGAGGCGGTGTGTTCTAGCTGGATTTCTCTGCTGTTTATTCTACAGTATATTTTAAAATAGAACATGTATATCTCAGAAGTTTTATTACTTGGCATTTTCTACTAGCTTGAAGTCATGCATAAACCCTGACTAGCTTCTCCTTTGGACCTAAGGCTTGGAGAAGTGCTTACGGATGGAAGGGAAACTGCTCACTGCTCTAACATTCAAAACCACCTCTCGGGACAAAGTTTGAATTTTGGAGAATGACTGCTTACTACTACTACTACTTACTTAGCATTTCTATAGCACTGCCAGGGTTACGCAGCGCTGTACAAGTTTAAACATGGGGAGGGACAGTCCCTGCTCAAGAGAGCTTACAATCTAACGGTAACAGACTACGTAGTCAGTGTAGGTAACAGGAATGGGGAAGGTGGTTAGGCGCCAAAAGCAAGGGAGAAGAGATGGGCCTTGAGTAAGGACTTGAAAATGGGCAGGGAGGGCGCATGGCGTAAGGGCTCAGGAAGTCTGTTCCAGGCATAAGGTGCTGCGAGGCAGAAGGGGCGGAGTCTGGAGTTAGCGGTGGTGGAGAAGGGTACAGATAGGAGTGATTTGTCCTGAGAGCGGAGGTTACGGGTGGGAACATACGAGGAGAGGAGGGTAGAGAGGTAATGGGGGGCAGCAGATTGAGTGCACTTGAAGGTCAATAGGAGAAGCTTGAACTGTATACGGTAGTGGATTGAGTGCTTATGTTCTCAAACATGCAAGCTTGCACAATTTGTCACTTATACACACATAAGTTGTGAAATCATGTCTTGCATGTGTATATAGCAATATTTTACAGATAAATTCTCTAATATTTCTGCCCTCTTTTTGACTGTGTTCATTCGTAATGTTGCATTTTTTATTATGCAGCGTGATTCTTCAGGAGCCCTCGACGTAACAGCTCTGTGCTTGCGAACAATGTGCAGGACGTGAGAAACAGAAGGAAGCCTTTTGCGAGAAGAAGAGGACCTCGGCTGGCAGGGGTTGGGGTCCCCTGCCAGCAAAGGTAGGCGATGGCGGGTTGGCGGCGGGAGGGGGGGGTCGAGAGGGTCAGCGGCAGGGGGGGGGCAAAGTCAGCAATGGCAGGGGGGGCTAAAATGTGCTCCCTCACCTCGGGCTCTGGACCCCCCTCCCGCCGAAGTCTGGCTATGCCCCTGCGGCAGAGTCAGCATTTGGCTGGTTAAGTGCAGATATTCAGCTTTTACCTGGCCAGGTTAACCACATAAATGGGACCGCATAAAAATCAGTCCTATTTTTATGTGGTAACCCATAGCTGGTTAAGGGGTCCTTTTACTAAGGTGCGCCAAACCATGGCCTACGCTGTTGTAGACACGTGTATGGGACGTGCGCAGGTCTATTTTTCTGCATGCCTGCAAAAAACGCCCTTTTTTTTGGTTGAAAATGGATGTGTGGCAAAATGAAAATTGGTGCTCGTCAATTTTGGGCCTGAGACCTTAATGCCACCCATTCATTTAGCGGTAAGGTATCACGCATTAACTGGGCGGTAACCATCAGTGTGCGTACAATGCCGATTACCACCCGGTTAGCACCGCGTGCCGGAAAATAAAATATATTTTCCGGCATGCGTACTGGACAAAAAAAATCAAATTACCACCCAGGCCACGCGGTAACCGGGCGTTAGTTCTGAATTGGCACGCGTTGGGCACACGTAGTCACCTACGTGGCTTAGTAAAAGGGCCCCTAAGTGCTGAATATAAGTGCTGTGCATTAGCCGGCTCCGCAAAAAAGAAAAAGAATATTCAATGCCCAAGCCTGGACATAGCCCAGCATTAAATATCCAGGAATAACGCTGGCAGAGGTCAGCAAAACGCTCACTACCATCGGCTGAATATTTACCCTATCTGTTTAATTGGAAGCTGGGCTAGGTGAATATAAGAACACTAGTAAAAGAGGCCCATTGCCAACAGAAAGGAAACGGGCGCTAGCAAGGTTCCAGGGGCCCCTCCCTACCTCCGTGTTCCAGGCCCTTCCGCAAACAGGAAATGAGGGCGGGACCAGAGGAACAGCTGAAACAGAAGCGAAAGCAAAGGCAGTCTGAAGCGGCGTCTGTGCGTGCTGGACTTCACTGTTGCTGGCGGAGCAGGAGGTAAAACGTTTTAAACAACAGCTGGCACTTAGGAAGGGCTGGGGCACCCACACACGTCCTCCTTGCACAGAAAGAGAGAGGGAGGGAGGCGCTGGGTGGCGGAAATCGGAGAGGGGGGCGTGGAACTCGGACAGGAGTGGGGCCGTCGGACTGGAGTGAGCCCGTGGAACTCGGACGGACGGGAGTGGAAGGAGGGAGGGAGGGAGGTAGGGGGTCATGGAACTCGGGGGGGGGGGGGGTGATTGTTTACTTACCTCCGGTGGCTGCTGCTGGGGTCCCTTCCCTCTCACTTCCCATTGGTCCGCCCTGTGACGTCATCCCCAGGGCGGATCAATGGGAACTGTGTTACGAACCCAGGCATCCAGATGGAGGAGCAAATTATTATATAGGATAAGAATAGCCATTCTGGGTCACGCCAATGGTCTCTCTAGCCCAGTATCCTGCTTCTAACAGTGGCTAATCCAGGTCTTAAACACTTAGCAGAAACCCAAATAGTAGCAACATTCCATGCTACCAATCCCAGGACAAGCAGTGGGTTCCCATGTGTGTCACAATAACAGACTATGGAATTTTCCTCCATGAACTTGTCCAAACCTTTTTAAACGCAGATACGTTAAACGCTGTTACTACATCCCACGGCAATGAGTTCCAGAGCTTAACGATTCGTTGAGTGAAAAAGTATTTCATCCTATTTGTTTTAGAAGTGTTTCTATGTAACTTCATTGAATTTCCCCTAGCCTTTGTACTCATTCTACACCACTTAGAAGTTTGTAGACCTCAATCATATCTCCTGTCAGCTAACCTCTTTCGTCTTTCCTCATATGAGAGGAGTTCCATCTCCTTTATTATTTTGGTTGCTCTTCTTTGAACCTTTTCTTCCGCTATATCTTTTTTGAGATACGGCGACCAGAACTGAACGCAATACTCAAGGTGAGGTCGCACCACGAAGCGATACAGAGGAATTCTAGTATTCTCAGTCTTATTTACAATCCTTTTCCTAATAATTCCTAGCATCCTATTTGCTTTTTTTGGTCACTGCCACACACTGGGCAGAAGATTTCAGTGCATTGTCTACAACACCTAGATCTTTTTCTTGGGTGCTGACCCCCAAGGTGGACCCTAGCATAAGTTAACTATGATTCAGATTATTCTTTCTAACTTGTATCACTTTGCATTTGCCCACATTAAATTTCATCTAACATAGTAACATAGTAGATGACGGCAGAAAAATACCTGCACGGTCCATCCAGTCTGCCCAACAAGATAAAATCATATGTGCTACTTTTTGTGTATACCTTACCTTGATTTGTACCTGTCCTTTTCAGGGCACAGACCGTGTAAGTCTGCCCAGCACTATCCCCGCTTCCCAACCACCAGCCCCGCCTCCCACCACCGGCTCTGGCACAGACCGTATAAGTCTGCCCAGCATTATCCCTGCCTCCCAAACACCAGCCCTGGCACAGACCGTATAAGTCTGCCCAGTACTATCCCCACCTCCCAACCACCAGCCCCGCCTCCCACCACCGGCTCTGGCACAGACCGTATAAGTCTGCCACTTGGATGCCCAGTCTTCCAATTTCCTAAGGTCTTCCTGCAATTTTTCAGTCTGCATGTGTTTTAACAACCTTGAACAGTTTTGCGTCATCTGCAAAATTAATCATCTCACTCGTCCTACCGATTTCCAGATCATTTATAAATATGTTAAATAGCACTGGTCCCAGTTCCGATCCCTGCGGCACAGCACTATTCACCCTCCTCCACTGAAAATAATGGCCATTTAACCCTACCCTCTGTTTTCTGTACAATAACCAATTCCTAATCCGCAAGAGAACATTGCATCCTATCTCAAGACTCTTCAATTTTCTCAGGAGTCTCTGATGAGGAACTATCCATGTAATGTGTACATTAAGCCACTAAGCAGGTAAGATATCTGGTTAATTTAGGTTGGGCTGAATAGTGGCTGGTGTGGTCAGCACAAATACGTATCTTTAGTGTTGATTAAATATTACTTTCAGCAACAGTGATGGCACTTAAATTAATGTGGCGATCACATTGGCTCATTATCGGATCCTTTGTTTTGTTTTGTTGTTTTTCTCATTTACTTTCATTTTTGTCACTTTGCTACACGCTACATGGGCTACAGCCACAGAAAGAAAATAAACCAGCTTTTCATTGTGTTTTGTGTCATTTTGGATGGGAAATTCAAAGCAAGACAAATGTTACTGCTATGTCCCAGCTGTTTTAAAATGACAGTACATCCCTAATGCATATTCAGTATTCTACCACTCTGCTAAGACTGTCAGCTAAGATGTCAATTAGTGCCAATTACACTGAGAGTTTTAGTGATTATTCAACTAATTGTGTACTAGAGAAAGGGGATGGGATTTGATATGCTGCCTTTCTGTGGTTAAAATCAAGGTGGTTTATGTATTATATACAGGTACTTATTCTGTATGTGGGGCAATGGAGGGTTAAGTGACTTGCTCCAAGTCACATGGAGCTGCAGTTCCCCTGGTTCCCAGCCTATTGTACTAACCATTAGACCAACTCCTCCAGGCCAGAACAAACTTTACCAATCTTTCCAGAGTGGCCATCAAATTGCTATCGGATAGATTACCACTTTACACAAATTTACTGACCTACCCAGTGCCCTCCCCTCTTATTTTGTTTTCTTACCAGACTTTTCAGTAAATGTCTGGCCTTTTTGCTAAGGCCGTAGCATGTAGGTAATCTATTAATGGACATTTGCAACACGTTAGTACAATTGCAGGTTAAGGGCCCTGTTTACTAAGGTGCATTAGCATTTTTAACACGCCTACGTGTGCGCTAGTTATGTAGGCGCCTATAGGGATACTGTAGGCGCATACACGGTTAACACGCACACATGGTTAACATGTATTAAAAATGCTGAACAGAGCCTTAAATGTTATTCAGCAAATTCATGAATACTGGACAAACACCACATCCTCTTTCCCCCTAATTCTATAAAAAGCGCTAAAATGTGTGTGCAAATTTGGATGCACACCCAATTTGTGCATGCATTTCAACTGAATAATGAACTAATTAGCACCAATAATTGGCTTTTAAATAAGCAATTATTAGCACTAATTAAATTATCATGTACGTGCATAAATTTAGGCACAGGATCTGCGCCTAAATTTTACACGCGAGTTGTAAAAGGGGGTGCAGAAATGGGAGGGTCATGGGTGGATTGGGATGAATTGGTGTGCAACTTTTAGTTACATAAATAATTATAGAATAAGGGGGCTTTGCACCTAAATATAAGGGGGCTTTGCACGGGCAGCTTGGTTGACATTTCCGCTGCACAGCATGAGTGCGTGAGTTCCCAGCGACCCGTTTGTGGCCGACCCCTGATGACGCCCGTATGAGCGAAACACGGACCGTGTAGGGTCATCACACAATATAAACGTCCTCTCTGCAAGATGAATGGTCCAGTTTAATGGATGAAGTATTGTTGCTGTTCAAGGATTTTACTGGCATATCTGTACTGTGACGAACTGTGTGCTGGTATTTTCACGCCGGTGGACAGTTACTCTACATATAACAGTTTGGAATATCGTGAATTTGTGCTTTTTGTGGTGACTTTACAAGTTCGTTGATCTTTACGAGGATTTTCACCTGATGTACACCCTTCCAATCGAGAACTTGGGTGGGCGGTTACGAGTAGCTGTTCCATCCTTAAGTATTCAATTTAAGATTCAAAAGCAGTGTCGAACTGTTGGATTTGGGTTTGAAACGTTACCACTGGATGACTGGCCCCATGTTGCATATTATGCCACATAATTTATGTATTTGTTAATGCTTGTGATGTATGTATAGTATGTGTTAGGTATGAGACAGGCAAGAGTTGGTTTGTATGCATGAGTGTGAGTGGAGTAGGGATATACGTAAGCAGTTTAGTAGGATTTTTAATATATTTGGATATTGAAATAATTAATAACGAAATTTTGAAGGAGTGAAGCCTGTGAAAACTGGGATTGCTTTAATCAGTGGGATTTGAATTAGAGACTTGAGTATATGTATCGTTAAATAATTTCTGGTTTTTAAAAGAGAGAGAATGTAATCAGATGTATTATTTCTAACTAAAATCTGGACAATAAGTATGTTCTCAATGAAATGAATTGACTATACGTCGTATTTGGTCTTGAAGAAGCCAACCAGATGATCAATGTGGAATAATGAATTAGATGAGTAATATCTGGGGATAATCACGTTAATACCATGTTTCCTTTTTTCTGTTTACTGTTTAATTGATCTCCTTGTCTTATTTCGCTCTCCCTATTTTTCTTCACTTTGTGGTCTAAGAAAGAGAAAGATTGTATATAATCCATATATCTAGTTGGGATTGTTTTCCATGCTTGGAACAAACTCCCTGAGCCCATACGCCGGGCCCCCTCCCTACCCATCTTCAAATCATTGCTCAAAGCCCACCTCTTCAATGTCGCCTTCGGCACCTAATCACTACACCTTTTCTCAGGAAATCTAAACTACCCCAACTTGACATTTCGTCCTTTAGATTGTAAGCTCTTCTGAGCAGGGACTGTCCTTATTTGTTAATTTGTACAGCGCTGCGTAACCCTTGTAGCGCTCTAGAAATGTTAAGTAGTAGTAGTAGTAGTAGTATATTGTATTAATGTGCAATCCTCTCTGTATTACCGTTTGCAAGTGACCCTTGTAAAATGAAAAATTATAAATAAACGATTTAAATAAATAAAAAAAAATAAAGAAATGTTGATACATGTATAGTTGTTAGTAGTAGAGTGTAAATATAGGTACGGGCATTTGTACCACATTTTCTTTGATACAAATGTCTGTCCCTAAATGTAGGCTCGATCGATGGGCTTAAGTGCTACTCTATAAACTGTGCCTAATTTTAAGCACATTTTATAGAATAGCATTTTTTCTGCACTGATATAGAATTTAGTCCTTTAAGTGTAAGTCTATAACAGGGTGCCCACTATAGGTGCTGGCTATGATACCTTTTTAAAGTCTATTCTCTACAGAAAATTAGGTGCTGAGCTTACAATTATCTTACTAAGATATCTACTAGTGTCGATGTTATTCTTGCTGTTATAGGAGGAAAGGAGAACACAAAAGTTGTGGAAATTGCAGCATGTGAGACAATATGTTAGACACTAAGGAATTCATTGATCCACAATCGGGTAAAATGTATAAACTCCATCATAAAACTTCGTGTGAATCCGACTGGGTCATATATGCGATTATATGCCCCTGCAAGAAAGTCTATGTTGGGCAAACCTCGAGGAAACTGTCAAAGAGGCTCATAGAACATAAAAGTAAAATCCATACGAAAACAATCACGGCACCACTTGCTGCACACTGTGATGTAGCTAAACACTCTTTTGGATCTTTAAAGTGTGTAGTATTACAACAGATGATATGGAATACCATGGGCGGTGACAGAAAACTTGCATTACTACAGCAAGAGCAGAAGTGGATCTATCGTCTGCGGACAACTCAGCCGTATGTGCTGAACATTAAGATAGAATGGAATCAATTTTTTTGAACAAACCGGGGTCTATGTGGGCGGTTCTACAAACTGACTGTCAATCAAAGGGGAAGAGCCAAAGTGAAGGCGTGTCATGTCAGAGGCTTTTAAGCCTCTCGCGATTTTGTGTGTCCGACTGGATGAATCTGTAATGATCCAGCTATGAAAGTGAGAAGCCGTTTGTGGGTACAAGGTGTGAGGTTATGCTTGGAGGACTGTGCGATGTAATCAATCCGCTCTTTTATAGATACCAGCCGGTGGACACCACGGACACTGATGCAGGAGTCGAAACCTTGGCCAAAGTTGGGCCGTGGTTAGTGGGAAGAGACTGAGCAGAAGACTGGACAGTTGGGAAGATAAGTTTCTTTTCATATTTCGGTTTAAGAGCCACTTGAAAAAGTTTGTGTGAACATTCAAGAATAGTAAAGACAGGAGGTTTTTTTGCCAGTGATGAATGTATGGGCCTCCCTAAGGTTGATTAAAGAATTGACAAAGGAGTTTCTCATCATTTGTTTGAGGCTTTTCCTCCTATAACAGCAACAATAACATCGACACTAGTAGATACCTTAGTAAGTGATCAGTTTATGAACGAATTGATATTCTACAAGCTCTAGTTAATGACTTACAATTATCTTGCCAGGTACTTCTGAACTGGATTGGCCACTGTTGGAGACAAGATATTGGGCTTAATGGACCTTCGGTCTGTCTCAGTATGGGCAACACTTATGTTCTTATCTCCCTCTGCTAGTTGACGGATATCTTGATATCGTTAGTTCTTCAGCAAATAATGAGTACATGGTGGCATACAGTGCATTTGTGTTATCGTAATGAAAGAGCTGCATCATTTAAACTGAATCATTTGCCGTCTATAGAGAAAATTTGGCAACCTTTAGTTGCTTTGCTGGACACTGGCTAAATAGCTATCTGTTGACGCTTCCATTTCTGATGTTGCTTAGGAAGCAGCTTAAGTTTATGGGTTTATTTTGATGGGCAGACTGGATAGACCTTACAGCAGGGGCGTAGCTACGGGTGGGCCTGGGTGGGCGCAGGCCCACCCAAACTATACTCAGGCCCACCCAGTTGTCCTGATAGGATGTGCGCTTTGGCGCCTTTCTGTCACGGCTCAGTTGAGCCTCCACGACGTGCAGCGTTTCGGTAGCCAGCAGCGCTCCAGTCCTACTCCCGCTCCTACTAGACTTAACTTTTTTTTTCTTAATTCGGGTCCCCTTTCCTGATCTAGACCTGGCCAGTCTACCGCTGCACTCCCACGATGCTACTCACTATGAGGTCTGACTCTATCTTCACTCTGGACTCTGCTGCTTTGCCTTACTCTCCCCCCCCCCCCCCCCCCCTGTGCACGCTGGCGCGACAGTGCACTGCAGACCCGGGAAGCTGTGAAACCTGTACTCATCCTTTCAGCACAGTGCAGAATTTGCTTTGGTAACTGCTTAGTAGAGGAGTGTGGTAGCCGTGTTAGTCCACTCTTAAGGTTATCAATAGAAATCAAACAAAATAAAACATGGAAAAGAAAATAAGATGATACCTTTTTTACTGGACATAACTTAATACATTTCTTGATTAGCTTTCGAAGGTTGCCCTTCTTCCTCAGATCGGAAATAAGCAAATGTGCTAGCTGACAGTGTATATAAGTGAAAACATTCAAGCATTACTATGACAGTCTGACAGGGTGGGAGGAGGGGGGTGGGTAGGAAGTATGCATGGGGACATCAAAGCATATCATTGATATTCTAACAGGATGGGTGTGGATAGGTGAGGGGTGGGGTGATCAACAGAGACATACAGCTTTATGGTTTATAATGGGCTAGGAACCCCAGATCCTTGTTAAGTCCTTTCTGTTGGGTGTTAAAATATTCAATCATTCTGACTTCAAAGGTCTTACGTTCTTGTATGGTTTTAAAGTTACCTTTCAGGATTCTCACTGTGAAGTCACTGGTACAGTGTCCTGGTCCTGTAAAATGTTGACCAACAGGCGTGGGAACCCTGCTGGCACCAGTATTGTTCATATGATGTCTATAGACATTTGCTTATTTCCGATCTGAGGAAGAAGGGCAACCTTCGAAAGCTAATCAAGAAATGTATTAAGTTATGTCCAATAAAAAAGGTATCATCTTATTTTCTTTTCCATGTTTTATTTTGTTTGATTTCTATAGATTCTACATGGAATGTTGCTATTCCACTAGCAACATTCCATGTAGAAGTCGGCCCTTGCGTATCACCAATGTGGCCGCGCAGGCTTCTGCTTCTGTGAGTCTGACGTCCTGCACATACGTGCAGGACGTCAGACTCACAGAAACAGAAGCCTGCGCAGCCTTCTACATGGAATGTTGCTAGTGGAATAGCAACATTCCATGTAGAATCTCCAATGGTATCTATTTTACTGTCATAGTAATGCTTGAATGTTTTCACTTATATGCACTGTCAGCTAGCACATTTGCTTATTTCCGATCTGAGGAAGAAGGGCAACCTTCGAAAGCTAATCAAGAAATGTATTAAGTTATGTCCAATAAAAAAGGTATCATCTTATTTTCTTTTCCATGTTTTATTTTGTTTGATTTCTATAGATTCTACATGGAATGTTGCTATTCCACTAGCAACATTCCATGTAGAAGTCGGCCCTTGCGGATCACCAATGTGGCCGCGCAGGCTTCTGCTTCTGTGAGTCTGACGTCCTGCACGTACGTGCAGGACATCAGACTCACAGAAACAGAAGCCTGCGCAGCCTTCTACATGGAATGTTGCTAGTGGAATAGCAACATTCCATGTAGAATCTCCAATAGTAGCAACATTCCATGTAGAATCTCCAATGGTATCTATTTTACTGTCATAGTAATGCTTGAATGTTTTCACTTATATACACTGTCAGCTAGCACATTTACTTATTTCCCATCTGAGGAAGAAGGGCGACCTTCGAAAGCTAATCAAGAAATGTATTAAGTTATGTCCAATAAAAAAGGTATCATCTTATTTTCTTTTCCATGTTTTATTTTGTTTGATTTCTATTGGTAACTGCTTAGTAAATCAGGAAAATTCCTTTGAAAACTGCCTTAATTTCTGCCTCTGCTTTCTCTTTATCCCTTCAGAGGCACTTCTATATTGCTTCTTTCATTTGCAAAGCAAAGGTGCTTAAATTAGTGTTGCTGTAGCTCCTTGGCTCCTTTACTGTGCCCTCGCTAGAGCAATATCAGCCTTTTCTTGACCCTGCCCCTCCCCGGCCACCCTCAGCACTGCCCTGCGGCCCCAGGCCAGAACAGGCATAGGAGCCAGCACACACAGAAGGGAGCAGGGTGCTCGAGTCTGCACTGCCTGCCACCACATGCAAGCCAGCTGTCCTCCAGGTAAAATAAATAAAATGTTTTCATTTTAATGTGTACAGTGTACGCAGCTTTGGAATACACTGCCGCGCAACTTAAGAACGATTTACGAACAAGCCTCCTTCCGCAAATTATTGAAGACCCATCTGTTTGAAACAATTTATGGCAAGAGCCAAAACACATAGAGTCCACACTCACTAATCATCAATGCATCATACATCCACTTCTAACCCTCACCCCCGGTAATTCCACATCACTCATACATTTACTCACAGGAATATGTACACCATATGTCTCTGTGTCTTAATACTGCCCTTTAAGCTTCCCATTGTCTCTTTCCAACGTTTCAATGTTGATGTCCCATTGTTATATTCTTAATTGATACTTCGATGGTCTCACATAACTTGTACAATGTTGTACAAAGTTGTTAACAAATGTATTTCCATTATTCATATCTTATTGTAAGCCACACTGAGCCCGCAAAGAGGTGGGAAAATGTGGGATACAAATGCAATAAATAAATAAATAATGTTGGCTGGTGGTGGCTTCCTGGTGGGGGTAGGCTGTTCACTGCCTAGGGCAAAAAAAGGTATGTGTAATCATTAATATACCTTTTTTTTCCTACAGTGAAGAGTCCAAAATATACCTTTATTTTGCCCTAGACAGTGAAGAGCCCACCCCCCACCCAGAAACCCACCAACAATAAATTTTAGTAGTGACCAGGTTAAAATTTTAAAAAGGTTGTAAATGTTGGTGGGTTTTTGGGCGAGGTTGGTCTCTGCATTGCCTAGGTTAAAAAAAAATGTTCTAAATTTAATGTAGGCAGGTCTCTGCAGGGACCAGGACATTAAAAAAAATGTTTCTATTTAGTGCTGGTGTCCTTTGGGGGAGGGGGGAGGAGATGACAGACCATGGGGGATGGCTAGGGGGTAGGACAGGGCTGACACTAGGCTACAGGGAGGAGTGGGAGAGGGGGTAAGGCAGGGCTGATGCCTGGCTATGGGATGGATGCTGGGGATGGGCTGATACTGGGCTATGGGGATGGTTGGGGAGGAGAGGGTAAGGTACAGAAGGGAAAGGCTGATGCTAGCTAAGGACGGACTTATGTCTGGTCAGTTTGATATGGCATAACATAACTATATTAAAAAATATTGTTTTTTCCATTAAATATGTTTGGGGTTTATGTTGATGCAGGGCAGCTGTTGGGCAGAGAAATCCATCATCAAGTGCATTCTAAGGCATTATTTTGTAGTATGCCAAGAAACACTACTCATACTTATATACATAGTGCCCACCCATGTTAGCTCTGGGCCCACCCAAAATGTCAGGTCTGGCTACGCCACTGCCTTACAGGTCTTTTATTGACCTATAAGTGCATTCACTCTGCAGCTCCTCAGTACCTCTCCACTCTCATCTCTCCCTACATTCCTCTCCGGGAACTCCGTTCACTGGGTAAATCTCTCTTATCTGCACACTTTTCCTCCACTGCTAACTCCAGACTCCATTCCTTTTATCTTGCTGCACCATATGCCTGGAATAGACTTCCTGAGCCGGTACGTCAAGCTCCATCTCTGGCCGTCTTCAAATCTAAGCTAAAAGCCCACCTTTTTGATGCTGCTTTTAACTCCTAACCCTTGTTCACTTGTTCAGAACCCTTATTTTATCATCCTCACTTTAATATTCCCTTATCTCTTGTTTGTCTGTCCTAATTAGATTGTAAGCTCTGTCGAGCAGGGACTGTCTCTTCATGTTCAAGTGTACAGCGCTGCGTACGTCTAGTAGCGCTATAGAAATGATTAGTAGTAGTAGTAGTATCTGCCTTCATCTACTGTGTTACTATGTTTATGGGCAGTATATTCCATCTGAGACTAGAAAAGTATGATTGGAGCCCTGTGCTTGGTCTCATAATTTTATCTTTTATGCAAGCATTATTCCCTGCATAAGGTTCCATTAGCCTTGTTTCCTTTTAGTGTTGGTTTTCTTTTGTTTTATGTTTCCGCTTTGTATGATATTTCCAAATTTAATAAAGGAAATTGAACTAAACGAAAAAAGAGAAGTAGATGTCTAGTTTTCATTATAGAATACTAGCTAAATAGTCCAAAAACCACATATATTATGATCCCTTACATCAGCCCTACAGCTGGATGTACAAAATATGTTTTTGTAGTGCCGGATATGATGTCACTCTAGGGGTAGGAAGTGCCACTGGGCTGCTGCGTTAGCCCGGCGGTACTTCCTGTATAGCAAGCTTTCAAATCTGTACTGATACTTCTGGAACCTCATAGGCCTGCTCGGAGAATGTTAACATCATTACACCAGAAAGACCAGTGAACAGAAGCTGCGAGAAAAGTGCCGAGACATTTGGTTCATTTACTGAAGTGGATTGAGTGTCAATAGCAGCTTCATCCCATTGTTCCCGTAACTTTATTAAACTTTTGAGATGGGAAGAAGGGAGATTGTGCCCGAAGGAAAACATATGAACTGGAGAAATAAATAAAAACATTAGTAATGTATCTCTTATATTTCTCCCGAGAAAGATTTCATACTGACCTGTGATTCTATTATATTTAATATTATTCTGTTTCCCTTTTTAACGTGTATTTGCTACTTCAATTTTATTTATTTATTCATGACATTTATTAGATTTACTCTCCAGTACAGGGGATTGTATAGTTTGAAGCTTAGCATGGGGCAAGCAAACAGAATCTCTAAGGGAGAGGAAGGGCTAGGAAATGGTATGGATGGGCAGGCTGGACCGGCCATATGGTCTTTATACTACTACTACTTAGCATTTCTATAGCGCTGCCAGGGTTACGCAGCGCTGTACAAGTTTAGCATGGGGAAGGACAGTCCCTGCTCAAGAGAGCTTACAATCTAAAGGTTACAAACTATGTAGTCAGTGTAGGTAACATGAATGGGGAAGGTGGTTAGGCGCCAAAAGCAAGGGAGAAGAGATGGGCTTTGAGTAAGGACTTCATTTTCTCTGTTTTTCCTTTATCTGTCTTTCTTCTTTTTAGCTCATAAAGAATCCTATTTCCTAAGTGTTATTAATGCAGAAACCCACTTTAAATACTGAATTTGTCATTTACCTCCCCCCCCCCCCCCCCCCCCGATTCTATTCTATTCTGGTACTTATCTCCCACTCATATCTACCCAGGAATCAAAGCGGGTAACACAGCAAATCCCTGAAGACAAGTAACTTGCCCTTTAGAAAGAAGCAAAATTTTGGGTTCAAAGATGAATATATTTCCTGACATATCAGGAGAATCGCAGACTAGGAGGCGTGAACTCTTGGCTTTTAAGCCAGGAATCATTGCCCTAGGTGGGACCTTCCTAGTGCGATTCCCTTGTAAGTGTTTTATTTCCTTTTTACTTATTTGTTGAACCTAAGAAATTTCAAGAGTTTGTGGAGTTGAAAGAACAGATGAAGAACCCTCTGCAGCAACTTCCTTTAGTTACCACTGTACCGGCTGCAATTACCGATTAACCTTCCTCCCTCAGAAAATGTGAATTGTAAGATGGTTACATTTTGAGTTTTTCTTATTTTCTTTGAAATTGTTTTCCTGATCTTGGATCTCCCAATTGTGGACAATTATATAATATATATTGATGAGAGAAAATGTTTTCTTTTTCCTTTATATTAATTTCTGTTTTTCCTTACATTTATGTGATAAATGTGATTGTAATTAAGTAAAATGATAAATAAAATTTAAAAAAAGAAAGAAGCAAAATTAAAATATTAAAAATTCACTAATTAAAATCATAAAATTCACTAATTAAAATCATAAAATTTACTAAAAAGAAAGGTCTTTGAACCTTTACGAAATTGAAGATTATTACATAAAGACCTACTCCCCTGTTTACTAAGCCATGCGGCAATGCCGACAGAGCTCATTCTTTTGTCGGCATTAGTGCACGGCAGCCGCTAGCATGATTTAGTGAACAGGGGAGCTAATTTGCAAAGGTACCATATTCCATATCTTACTGGACACATCAGAGAAAGAACTTCCATGAAATTGCTTTAGTTTAATATACTTAACCAAAGGAAATCTCAAATCAAGCACAGAACTAAGACGAGAGCTCGCTCTTAAGGAAGAGATAGTTAACAATTCAGTAACAGATAATGGACAATTTCCTGAAATAATTTTAAAATTTGGGTGGCAATACCAGTAACTGGGAAGCAAAACCAGTGCTAGGCAGACTTCTACGGTCTACGCCCTGATCGTAACTGAATAGATATGGACGGGCTGGAGTGTAAATCTTAAGGGGCTTCGATGTTAGCTTCAGAACCTTTAGTACAAGAACAGTGTGGGGCAGACGTCTACGGTCTAGGCCCTGAAAATGGCAAGGACAAATCAAGACTAGTATCATGTACCATATGTAATGAGTTTATCTTGTTGGGCAGACTGGATGGACCTTTCAGGCCTTTATCTGCCGTCATTTACTATGTTACTATTGGGCTCATTTTTAAAACAGAAAAACGTCTAAAAAGTGGCATAAAGCAGCATTTGGACGTTTTTTCGAAACCTATTTTTAGACATTTTTCTTTGAAGTCCGTCAGAAGTGCATCCAAATCTCAAGGGGGCGTATCAGGGGCGTGTTCAGGGCGGGACTTGGGCGTTCCTGAGACTTAGAAGTTTTCAAACCATAATGGAAGAAAACAAAAATGTCCAGGACTAAAGCGAAGACGTTTTGAGCTAGAATAAGGCACAAAAAGATGCACTAAATACCCAGATGACCACTGGAGGGAATCATGGATGACCTCTCCTTATTCCCCCAGTGGTCACTAACCTCCTCCCACCCCCCAAATATGTGATGATAAACATTACTTACCAGCCTCTGTGCCAGCCTCAGATGTTATATTCAGGTCCATTAGAACAGCATGCAGGTCCCTGGACTAGTCTAGTGGTGGGTACAGTGCACTGCAGACAGTGGACCCAAGCTCCTACCTCCCCCTACCTGTTACGCTTGTGGAAGAAACTGTGAGCCCTCCAAAACTCACCAGAAACCCACTGTACCCACATATAGGTGCCCCCTTCACCCGTAAGGGCTATAGTAGTGGTGTACAGTTGGGGGTAGAGGTTTTGGGGGGCTCAGCAGACAGGGTAAGGGAATAATGGTCAGATGTGTACCTGGGAGCATTTTATGAAGTCCACTGCAGTGTTCCCTAGGGTGCCCTATTGCTTCCTGGGATGTCAGGGAAAACAGTGTACTAAAAATGGTGGCTCATCCTACATCCCAATGGCTTGATTTTGTGCATTTTGCACTTGGACTTTTTTTTTCGAAAATGGACCAAAAAAAAAATAAAACGTTCAAATCACAAAACCTTCTATTTTCGAAAACAAAAGCTAGACGTTTTTCTTTTTTGAAAATGAACTTCTTTGCTATTCAGATTTTGGATGTTTTTTTGCAAAACGTCCAAAGTCGGACTTAGACGTCATATCGAAAATGCCCCTCTATGTAATATGCTACCTTAAATTCCACCTGGGTCACAATGGTCAACCAATGCAATTTACTCAATAAAGGAGATGCCTGATCAAACATTTTCATCTATAAAATAATTGAGCCGCAATGTTCTGAGGAAGTTGGAGTTTATATAAAACTTTATGCTGTAAACCAGCACATAGAACAGTGCAATAATCAAGTCGAGTCAAAACCAGGACCCGAAAATTCACCTGAAAAATAATGACCTCACTGTTCTTAAATGATGTAATTTATAAAAAAAAAACCTTCCTACTCAAATTATTTACCTGATTTTCCAGAGTTAGCTCAGAATCTAGATTAAACCCCCAAACCCTTGAAGAAACTTCAAAAGATAATTCTTCTCTTGATTTATATTTTATAAGCTTAGGAATACCTGAATTCGAAGTACCAAAATACAACAACTTAGTTTTCGTAGTATTCCATTTTAATACATTTTTTGAAGCCTATCTTTGAGTTCTCTCTATACTATTGAAAATTATGCCGCGACTTTGTTCACAATCATGGCCTTGTGGAATCAAAATAAAAATATCATCTGCAAAAGATAAAACCAAATGTTGTGAGGATTCCATAAAAGCACCCAAGGAACTCATAAACGCATTAAAATGACTTGGAGACAATGGAGAGCCCTGGAGAACTCCATATTTTGGGGTCCAAGATCTAGAAAATTCAGCATTCATCTTCATGCTGTAATTTTGTTTTGTAAGGAAACCTTTAATCCACTCTAAAATTGCTCCAGCATAATCAAGCTCAGTCAGCCTTTCTACAAGCAATTCATGATCCACCGTATCAAATGCCCCAGAAATGTCAAATCGGAAACGAACAGATTTTATATATGGCGCCCAGATTTGAGTGTGCTGCTGAGATGCATTCGCAACCTAATTGCTTAACGAGCCATCAACTATCAGTAATCAATTATTGATGTTTATTGGCAACAATTAGGTTTTGTGTGCAGATCTGACTGTGCACTATTCCATAACACTGCGTGCCCAGATCCCATAGCACATAACCCAAAAAGGGGGCGTAGCCACAGGAAGGGCATGGATGTGTCAGGGGCTTTCGGAAAAATTGCATGCGTTGTAACAGAATACTGGCTCAGCGCACCCAACTTGCGTGCCAGTGTTTACACCTGGTTTACCACTTTTTGAACGTTTTTCTGTTTCATTGTATAAATAGGAATAACATGCACTGATGGAGAGCAGTTCAATAAATCTAGCCCCCAGTGTGCTGACCCGCTGCGCAGAGAACCCGATGCCTAGGCCCTGAAAAAAAGTGTGCGTGTGTGGTGGGGAGGGGCTAAATAAGAAAATACATTAGCAATACATTTGATAAGTAATGGAAGTAGAGACGTTTTGAAGACTTATGGGCCAATATTTAAACTCTGTAGTCAGTGTTTCTTAAAAAAAAGAAAAGAAAACAACAGGCGTTTAAAGATATACCTGAATACTCAACATCAGCTACTCTCCAGATATTGGTGCTGAATATCCAGCTATGCCACTGACCACCACCGCTGAAATTCAGAACTTTTTTGCTGTTATGAGTTGTCCAGATATGTACCTGGATACCAGTGCTGAATACTACTATCTCTGGATAAATTTTCATTCTGCCTCGGACCTTCCTGGCACTATCTAGATAGTGTTGGGATAATCCGCAGGGATTATCAGTTGTATTATTTATTTATTACATTTGTATCCCACATTTTCCCACCTATTGGCTTACATAGTACCGTAGCGGCGTTCGCCAGTTCCGGAATGAACAAATACAGGTGTTATTGTAGTAGAATAGGTTCATGTAAGGTAGGTATAGTAGGGAACGTAGGAAGGAAGAGGGAAGTTGGGGTGTGTCCATTACGATTTCTGGTTTTGTTGTGTTGCAGGTGCTCAGGCTTTTACGTTGGGTTGGTGGGATATGCCTTTCTGAACAGGTTTGCTTTTAGTTCTTTCCGGAAATTTAGGTGGTCGTCCGTTGTTTTTACTACTTCTGGCAGTGCGTTCCATAGTTGTGCGGTTAAATAGGAAAAGCTGGATACATACGTTAATTTGTATTTATTTTATTTTGAGTCCTCTGCTGCTTGGGTAGTGAAGATTTAGGTATGTTCATGCTGATCTTGTTGCGTTTCTGGTCTATGAGGTCTGCCATGTATCCCGGGGCTTCGCTGTAGACAATTTTATGAACCAGGGTGCGGATTTTAAAAGCAATACATTCTTTGATTGGGAGCCAGTGCAGTTTTTCCCAGAGGGGTTTGGCGCTTAATATGCTGAATATCCAGATAATGCTGCTGAAAATCCAGATATGGCCCTAGTCAGTGCCGCTAATCTGGGTAGCTGGAACTGCTGCTATTACCCAAACAAGCAGCTTTGAATATTGGGTCCTTAACATACCAATAGCTGCAAAAATCCAAAAGACTTGTACAGCAAGTTAGGTAGACTGCATTAACTATGCAATTTTTTTTAACATGCAGGTTGTTGTCAATTAAACATACATTACACATCTTTAAAACAGCAGGTGACAAATACCATGCAACCATTTAAGATGGAACAACACAGGTTAGGTTGGGAGAAACACAGGAAAGATGTGAAACAGGAATAGATGAACAAGTCACACATCTATGAAAGGTAGGCAATGGGACATGTAGAAGTGACCACCTCACAAGTGACTGTAAAAAAGGACAGATACCTACCCCAACTTGTGCTATCTAGCTATCGACCTGTGGGCTTATAGTATCAGCAATGGAGTTACCAAATGAATCACTGGTGGATGGGGCCTGAGATCCATCAGGCTAAAACATAAGAACATAATACCCTTTTTCTCAGCAATGGAAAGGAAATAATTTTGTTTGACATTAACGTGAACAGTCAAAAAGTATTTCGTAATACCAATATATCCAACAGAAGTATAACAAGCTCAACTAATTTATATAACACTTATCTTATACGGAGACAATATTTGATAAAGAGCAATCTACAACCTCCCTTTAAAAATGTCTATTCATGCAACATTCCCCATGGTACAATTTACCATCTTTTTCCGTAACTTTCTTTGAGCAAAATTTACTGAATGCATTTCTCCCATTTTGCATCTATGAGAAAACATTCTTAGCATCTCTGTCCCTTTGTGATCTCAAGTGAGGTAACTGCTCAGCTATTTAAAGTCACACTTACTGCATCCATGTCTTCACTTTTACTTGGTCCTTCTTCATATCCTTCTTCAAAGATGTCATCTGCTGTGGGGTCACTCGTATGAGATGCGGATGATTTGGATGGAGAACTTTGTCTTGGGGCAGGGGTTGGAGCTGGAAAGTGAAGGAAATAATTGTGAGGATGAGGGCAATGATCCACTGAAGATTCAATGACAATCCAAGCAGAAAGAAATACACTACAAGTCCGAAGACGTTTCTGCCTTAATCTCTGTATTAATGTTTGCTGCATAGCCCATTATATTCTGGAATTATGCAGTGATGTACCTAGAAATATATTACAACCTTTTCTTGTAAGATAGTCCCAAGAATGCACATTCCTCTGAACTCCATATGTCATTTCTCATTACATATTTCCCTGGCATAAGATAAAGAGACTCCATCAACCTTTGCTGTTTAGACTCAGTGGTTCAAAACTAATAATTTTCATCTTAAGCTTGCTTCAACCTGTTCGGAAACACAGTTCACAAACAGGTACATTTGTCATTTAGCTGGGTGACTGCTAGGTGAATATACAGCAAATAAGTAATTTCAGATTCTATCAGCAGCTGGTCATGGTGTGTTTTTAACTAAATTCAATAAGCAAGGTCATTGAAAAGATCCATCAAATTCTACCAAACTTACTTGGAACCTTTTTTTTTTTCCAAATAAAACAACCTCTTATGTCTTCTGTCTATTCTTGTATAATTGTAACCAGAAACTCAGGATTTTTTGAAACATAAATCTACATTCTGTAAGTTATATTTTGCAGACATTTGCAAAGTCATCCAGTAACTGCCTGGCAAAGGTACTGTGGTTGATAAATGTCACGTTGATTATAAATTTTCAAGATACAGAGTTGAAGTTAAAGATGGCAAGGTGATAATTTCTCTTTAAAATAATTAGTACAATTTACCATGATAAGTGCACTGATACATTTACAGTCTTATTCTCCTTGGATGACTGAATTCCAAACCAATTAAAATTATTTTGACATGTTTTGCATAGAAGATAGTCTTGTGTCTATTAGATCTCTCTCCTGTGAGCTCAAATGCTATTGAGTTAATTTATTCTGCATTACAATGGACATTTGGTTCAAAGTCATGATTCTTATGCTCTAAACATCTCTAATCCTTGGCCCTATTTATGAGAAAAACAAACTGGGCAGAAATGGATCTTGACTTGCCCAGGAACAGAAAAGATAAACAATGACAAATTAGGATCCTAGGAGGTCAACGCTGATTTCCTTACTCACGTGAATTTGTAGAAGGAGAGGTGGAGGTCATAGGAGTCAAATTCAGCTGGGAGATATCGAAGTCATCGCAATCATCGACTTCCTGTGCCAGCCCAACTTTGTCAAAATAACTTGAGAAGGCATCTGAGGTACAAGAAAGGGAAGGCTGGTCTGGTATTCTGGATGGCACTGGTGGAGGATTAGCCATCTGAAAATCTTTAAACATTTCATTTCCCATTTTCAGTCCTGGTCCCTGTGGACTTAATCGTATGGAATCACTTGTTGGTTGAACAGTAGCTACAGGAGTTGTGGTACCTTGAAACATGGCTGCTTGAAAAGGTATAACAGTTTGTGTTGGCATGAAGGCAGCAGGTGGAAACTGACCAGCCACAGGTGGCCATGATTGCTGGGAAGTAGGAAAAAGACCAGGCTGGCCCCATGCTATCTGTTGGCCTCCCTGCATCACCTGAGCCATTGGAGATTGTCCACCTAAGACCATTTGTTGCTGAACTAGCGATTGTTGTCCCCAAAAAGAAGACTGGATGGCTCCCA
This sequence comes from Microcaecilia unicolor, assembly GCF_901765095.1. Classification (NCBI taxonomy): domain Eukaryota; kingdom Metazoa; phylum Chordata; class Amphibia; order Gymnophiona; family Siphonopidae; genus Microcaecilia; species Microcaecilia unicolor. The sequence continues at coordinate 33,320,493 of NC_044036.1, forward strand.
TTGCAACATAACCTTATAAAACATGAAAGAACAAATGTCAGTACTTTAAATCTGGACAAGAAGAGAAAGATCCCACTCTGAGGGAAAATATAGCAATGTTTGTGTTGATATTCATAAGCTCTTATCAGGGAAGCAGCACCTGCTACCTGGTAAGTGCTGCTAACTGGGGCCAGCCAGCAATTTTCAGTAGCATTTATTTGGATTATCTGCAGCTGAAAATCACTACAAACCACCAAAAGGCGATATGAATATCTAAAACGTCAACCTCAGATCCACCTACATGTGATACAAAAGTGATGATCACAACTATTTAGATAATTTTATAAAACCATCAACCTCTGCTGAGTACCCGTCTATACAAATAATGTATCATCTATAAATCTCCTCCACAATTAAACTTGAGAAAAGTGTTCAGCGGAAGACACAAACACGCATGCATTGGCACTTTTTGGCAGTTGGATTGTTGAGCGGAGCCATGTTGCAAACAGCTCTTTCTATTTTCTTATTGAGAAATTACATACTTAAGGTATGTGTTATGGGGGGGGGGGGGGGGGGTTGTAATTTGGTCCACAACACAATAAAATGTTCACTTTTGGAGATTATGTTAGAATGTTTAAGATACATGCATGTTACATTGCTTTTTAGAATCTCCTGATGACGCTTTTTAGTGAAACATAGTATCTATCCATGTAGAGGTTCAGGACATAGCAAGTATATAAGCTCATTAAGAGAGATTTCGGATGAGAAAGTACAAGGGATAAAATCATTAGGATAACTGCATGATGGATTTTGAGCATTTAGACATGTACTTTGGACATCACAGATTGGATTATTATGTGAATGAGTAGCTCCAACTGATGAACCCTACCCTCCTTGACTGTATCTTCAAAGACTCAAGAGCACGTGAAAGGCATTTGGGACTTTCATAAGTATCACTGATAAATTAAGTATATGTTTATTGGGATCAGTGAATAATATGTAACAAATGTAATAGAAACTGCAAGGTGTTATTATATCATTTCTATCGAATGATAATGCCTCTCGTTCTATGGATAAATCTCTCTTGTCTGTCCCCTTCTCCTCTACTGCTAATTCCAGACTCCATTCCTTTTATCTCGCTGCACCTCAGGCCTGGAATAGACTTCCCGAGCTTGTATGCCTAGCCCCGTCTTTGGCCGTTTTCAAATCCAGGCTAAAAGCCCACCTCTTTAATGCTGCTTTTAACTCCTAACCACTACTCACTTGCCCTGTACCCTTTTATCCCCACCTATTTAATTCCCATGAGTTGTTCTGTCTGTTTGTCTGCCCTATTTAGATTGTGAGCTCTCTGAGCAGGGACTGTCTTTTCTGTACAGCGCTGCGTATGCCTTGTAGCGCTATAGAAGTGATAAGTAGTAGTAGTAGTAGTAGTCATTTGAACAGCAGATGTGGTTATTGAAAAACTTTAAGGGCCCTTTTACTAAGGCATGCCAAAGAATGGCCCATGCTAGTGTAGGTGCATGTTTTGGGTGCGCGTAGATCCATTTTTCAACTCGCCTGTAAAAAATGCCTTTTTTTATAATTTTTGACAAAAATGGACGTGCGGCAAAATAAAAATTGGCACACATCCATTTTGGGTCGGAGATCTTACCGCCAGCCATTGACTTAGTGGTATGATCTCTCACATTAACCATGCAGTAATCATCTATGTGTGTCAAGTTGGAATTACCGCCTGATTTTCACCGTGCACCAGAAAATATATTTTATTTTGTATATATGCATATGTTTTCTGGCAAATGTAGCGAATGCGCTTAAAAAATAAAATTACCACACGGGCCATGCAGGAGCCAGGCGGTATCTCCAAATTGACACGCATTGGGTGCGAGTAGGCGCCTATGTGGCTTAGTAAAAGGACCCCTTATTGTGCTCATCAGTGGATGGGATGATAAGGTATTTATAAATATACTAGTAAAAAAGGCCCGTTTCTGACACAAATGAAATGGGAGCTAGCAAGGTTTTCCTCATTTAGCAGTTGCCTGTGAGGTGCGATGCCCCCCCTCCCGGCACCATCCCACCCACGGCGATGCATCCGGCCGCAGCCTTCCGACCCACCGTGCCCATCGCACCCACCTTCGCGTTGGTTTGGCGGCAGGGGACCCGGAACCCCGCCACCACAAGTCCTGTGTGCTGACTACGGCGTCATAGTCGGCGTTGGTAGCTGTGCATGGCGGAGTTCTGTGCGTCTGACGTCATGCACGTGCAGGACGTCAGACGCACAGAAGCCCTGCCTCCACAGGCTAGGAACGCCGAAGATGACGCCGTAGTGAGCAGACAGGGCTTGTGCTGGCGGGGTTTCGGGTCCCCCGCCGGCAAAGCAATGCGAAGGTGGGTGTCTCAGGAGGGGGTTGTTGCGGGGGGGGGGGGTGCTGGAGGTCCTTGTGTTCAGCTGCAGCTTTAGGGGGGGGTCAACCGTTTGTTTAGTTGATTTTTTTTCCTGCCCTCGACGTCATGACATTTGACGCGAGGGTGGGGCATGGGTCTGTGGGGTGGCTTCACCACCATGAATCCACGAACCGTTCTAGGAGACTGACTGACTTCAGTGACGTCAGTGTCCTCAGAATGTTGAGGTTGCTTTTTATTATAGTAGATTTTTTGAAAATAAAGTGTTTTTTTTAAACATTTGATACAGAAACAGTGAAGTCTTTATATTGATGTAGGATCACAGATGGAGACTTTATATAAATTTGAGTCCTATTATATTATTTTGGTAACAGTAAATAAACAACAGACAAGTTTTACAAACCCATAAACAAAATATTAAATATAGACCATTGATGGCCAGATGCAATCTAAGATACTCCATCAATGGATAGAAACCTCTCAAAAGAGGAGAGTTTTCAGTCTTTTGCAAAATACCAAATAATTAGGCTGACCCTTGATTGCCATTGGCAGTGAATTCCATCACTTAGCACCCTGGTATCTAAAGTCAGTAGAGTGAACTGACTTTTAACGGACTCTCTTGCAATCTGGAAGATGAAGTCTAAGGTATATTGCGTAGCGGAATAGTTATTAAGGGCTGCATATAATCCGGTGATATGACATATAATATTTGGAACACAAAAGCACATAATTTAAAAATAATCTTGGCTTGAATGTGCAACCAGTGGCGTAGCTACGTGGGGCCACGGGGGCCTGGGCCCCTGGTTTTGCTGGCAGGGGTCCCCAACCCCCGCCAGCTGAAGCCTTATCCAGCAGCAGTGCCCCTGGAGGCTTCAACGCGGGGGTTGGGGACCTCTGCCAGCCAAATTATTTGCGCAGCAGTAGGGTGGGGAGCGGCAGGGGGAGGTGGTGGCGGTAGGGCAGTAGACAAAAATGTGCCCCCTCACCTCGGGCTCTTGCCCCCCCCCCCCCCCCCCATCATGAGGTCTGGATACGCCCTTGTGTACAACCAGTGCAGCTTGCATAATAATGGAATGGCTCTATCAAAACACGAAACCTTGAGGACAAACCTAGCTGCAAGTATTTTGGGCTATTATTATAGGTTACATATGAAAAGCAGAGAAAGGGTCCAGTAGGTGAGGGAGGCGATGAGTAGGGTGATTGCAGAGCAGCTGAATGGTGTTATGTCCTAGCAAGTGATTAGCCATGAGAAATACCAGGTACCTGACAAATAACAGTTAGATCCACATGACTACAGGTCTTTCTGAACAAAAGCCCACAGTTTGTAAGAAAACACAAAAGCAAAACACTTAAATAAAATCTTATCAGGCTTTGTGCTGCCGGCACCTTGACCATCAAGAGCCTTCCAAAAGCTGAAAGGACTGCTTTTAAATATTAGGCTTCAAAGAACTGCACAGCAGTATGGAAGCATTTACACCTGCAGGGCTTTTGGTGTATCATTTCGGTAGCCCTGTTGAGAACTAAGGGGCTGTTTTACAAAAGCGCATACGGGACTACGCGTGTCCAGCGTGTGCCAAATCGGCATTACTGCCCAGCTACCATGTGCCCCGGGCAGTAATTCAGAATTTGGTGCATGCCAAAAAACACACAGTATAAAATATTTTCTATTTTCTACCGCATGGTGCTTACCCAGCGGTAAACAGCAGTAGACCTGCGCTGCATGCCTACCACCCGGTTAGCGCGTGAGACCTTACCGCTAACTCAGTGGGCGGCAGTAAGGTCTCAGGCTGCAAATGGACACACACTGGTTTTTACTTTGCTGCGCGTCCATTTTCTGGCCCCTTAAAAAAGGTCCTTTTTCCAAGACGCGGCAAAAACTGGCCCGGCGTGCGCCCAAAAGACATGCTTGCACTGCCACAGGCTACTTTTTTGCCATGGCTCAGTAAAAGGGTCCCTAAGAGAGTTGAATGAAAAGTAATGCATCCATTTCATAATTCATCAATAGAGGGCAGCACTGATGCGCTACTCATGTTCACTTGTTCTTTGAAATCTCATCTTTCACCTCAACTGGTGAGGAGTGTCTGTGCGAAGAGGCTGTTTTGCTATTGCTTGTGAAATGGAAGCATGACATGAGTACTCATCAGTGCGATTTAAGCAACGTGCTGCGAAAGAATTTCTAACTACTGAAGGAGTCTCGCCAATTGAAATTCACTGCTGCATGCAGACTGTTTATGAAGTCTGTTCAACTAGACTATAGAGGTGGAAAGGACAATCAGCAACTAGCTGAAGAGACAAGATGTGCAGTTCTTTCTTGACGACTTTTAAAAACGTATCCATCGTTGGCAGAAAAGTGTGGCAAATGGTGGCAACTATGTGGCAAAATAAATACATGCAATTAAAGAATGTTGTTTTCATTTTTATTCGTTACAATATCTTCGTTTAAACAAAAGTTATGGAAGTGGAGGTATTACTTTTCATTCAACCCTCATACATCTCTATGCATGCAATGGAGTAAAAACAGAACTGGGTCAACCCATCCATCTTGGCATGAAGCTCTCTGCTATTCAAGCAGATATCAGATGAAACACAAGTGGTCGAATTTTTAAAAATGATAGATCAAGTCTTACCACTAGGTGTCAGTCTTTCTCTGCCATGTTTAAAACAATCTAAAATTCATATTATAGAGTCTAGGATTAAATTATGAGGTATACAAGCAGCTTCCTAAACTTAGCTAAATTATGCATTTAGATTATATTACATATTGCAGTTCACATATATTTCATGCATACTTCATATTTTATTCAGCATAAACTTATTTCGATAAACAGACAACATCTTATCAATATAGCCAATTGGTGTGCTTATCTGTCTGCCTTCAATAATAAATTGGCATTAAATAGAGATATCATTAGAAAATGGCAATCAAAATTAAAACTAATAATGTTCCACAGCAAATCCCAATTTTAAGGGGCCCTTTTACAAAGGTGCGTAATGGGAGAACTTAGATATTTATTTTTATTTATTTGTTGCATTTGTACCCCACATTTTCCCACCTATTTGCAGGCTCAATGTGGCTTACATAGTACTGTCAAAGGCGTTTGCCCAGTCGGTGGTTAACAAATACAAAGTTGTATAGTGATCGTATGAGGTATAAGTGGAGGGACGGAATGGATGAAGATTGCATGTTGTCCTGTTCGATCATAGTCATGCTGTGTTGGTAGGTGAAGAGGGTTATCCTCTCATATCGATGAAATTTGATTGTGGGAAGTTGCAAAATTTGGAGTAAATGGCATTTTCACATCAGTCAGATTTACTGTCTTTCAGTGAAATTTTATCAGCCCAATATTCATCAGGATGAGCAGGGTACAATTTGAAACATCTAACATATTGCTGCATTTGAATATTGTCTCCATGCATTGAGATGCTGTGATCATTCTAAAATGTTACTCTCATTAAATATGGGGTCAATGTTCAAAGTGATTTAGAGTCCTTTTTACTAAGTTGCGTAAGCATCTACGCGTGACCGATGCACGCCAAAATGGAGTTGCCACACGGCTACCACGTGGCTCTTGCGGTAATTTCATTTTTGCCGCTCGCCCGATATGCATGGTCAAAAAAATAATTTTTAATTGCCTGCTGCACGTATCGGACACATGCCAAGTGTCCGCGTGAGACTTTACTGTGAGATCAATGGCTGGTGGTAAGATCTCAGACCCGCAATGGACACACGGCAATTTTCATTTTGCCACATGTCCATTTTCAGCAAAAATATTTAAAAAAGGCCTTTTTAGAGGTGCACTGAAAAATGATTCTACGCACTCCCAAAACCTGCGCCTACACTACAGCAGGCCATTTTTCAGAGCACCTTAGTAAAAGGACCCCTTAAGCAGGCAGGAGACACTCCTACCCACTACCAGTGGCATAGCCACAGGTGGGCCTGGGCGGGCCAGGGCCCATCCACTTAGGGTTCAGGCCCACCCAACAGCAGCACATCCCAAGCTCCGCCAGCTGAAGACCTCCCCCTGATGGTGCTGAAAACACTGCTTTCCACTTCAGCAGTCTAAGCTGCTGATACTGGCCTCATTCCATTGGGGGGGGGGGGGGAGAACACTTGGTGCCCACCCACTTCTTGACTAGACCCACCCAAAATCTACTGTCTGGCTACGCCCCTGCCCACTACAATTGTGCTCAACTGGCCACCTGCTGATAATCAGTGGCACCGAACCAGGCAGTGCCACTGAATCAACTCTAACTAGCCAACCCGAAACCAGACAAGAAAGGGGCGCTTAAAAACATTGCCAAAGATGGTCTACAGGTTCCTGATCGCTCCGATTGTGATGTTGAGAATGTTAGCGAATGGATATGCAATGACACTAATGATCCAGGATATCAAATCACAACAGATGATGACGTCATGTACAGAATCAGTACAGGAAAAGGAACACAAAGAATCAGAAACTGATGATGATCACCAGGTTAATGTTGATGTTGGACTGACACATGCAGAAGCCTTAATATGTTTAAATACAGCAATGGCTTGGCTGGAAAAGCAGGAAGAAAGCAGTGCGATCCAGCTCCTTTGTCTGAAAAGACTACGTAATCTTGCAGCACAGAAATGAAAATCGACTTTGAAGCAATTAAGAATAACTTCTTTTAAAATAGAAATACAGTAGTGTATGTAGTCTGGTATTTTTTTCACACTTAATGTTGAAAATAAAAACAATTGTTCAACATACAGTGCTCTGACTCTGTGCTTTTTTTTTTTTTTTAAAGAGTAGGTATGTCCAATCATCCGGATTTATGATTATCCAGACCACCCCCCTGCCGAGGATAGTCCGGAAAATCAGAGTCATACTGCAATGCGCAGTGTCACTGAAGTTGGGTTTCAATTGTTTTGCAATCCTCAGATTCTGATAAACAGTCTGTATGGCCTTCATAATCTGGGGTTGGAATGTTCCCTTGCAATCCACCAACACTCTAAGACTGTTGATAGAATTTGGTGGAAATAACTCTTTCAATCAGTTAACTAACTGCATATAGGGTGCATATTAACAAACCCTTCTACCTCTAACCCAACTTGAGTGAATCTTATCTTCCCTATCCCACTATAATATCTTTTGTACTTATCCCCTACCGGACTTGGTGAATGCCTATACGGTATTATGTAAGCCACATTGAGCCTGCAAATATGTAGGAAAATGTGGGATACAAATGTAACAAATAAATAAATAAATATTATCCCCAAACGGAAGGAATAACATTGGCTGCTTTTATGTGGCATTGTGGTCCAACTTATTTAAGAGTCTGTACAGCCATTTTGCACTAAGGGGGTCCTTTTACAAAGCAGCGGTAACCCCAACGTGGGTTTACTGACCGCTAAAAGGGACGTACCACCAGGCTACCACAGCAGCCTGGCGGTAGTCCCCACCCCCAGCGTTCGTCATATCTGGCACTACAAAAATATTTTTAGTTTTGTAGCGCCAGTGTGTACCCGGCGGTAATCGGGCAGTGACACATGCTGCCTAGTTACTGAAGGGTTAGCACGGGAGCCCTTACCGCCAACTCAACGAGTGGCGGTAAGTGCTCCCCTCCGACATGGCCGCGCGGCAAGTGCTTCACTTGCCGAATAGCCATTTCCTGAACCCCCCCCCCCCAAATACCTGGCCTTTACTTGCTGTGGTAAAAGGGAGCCTCAGCGCACATCAAACGCAGACTGACACCAGCGCAGGCTTGGTAAGAGGAGCCCTAAATGTCAGTTGCATTCCGTGAGCCTCAGTTTGTTCAGTGTTTCTGCTCCTAAAGTGAATGTGTTAAAAAAAAGACATGGCAAAGGGACCTTTGCAGTTGTGGGCCCTGTATTGTGGAATTCTCAGCATTTGTTTTTTTGGACAGAAGACAAAACCTTTTTATTTATTTTGCCCTGTGCCTAGTTTTGCATTTGTTTGTTTAGGGGTTCTTTACCAAACCATGTTAGGAAATGGGCTTGTGCTTTTTAATGTGGGACTTTCCCCTGTACTAAGCCTATTTCTAACACTGTAGTATTTTAGGCATTTTTCCATTTAATTACCCTGGAAAAATTCAGGCAGGCGAAAGCTCTTATCACCTTCTCTTTAGGAGGCGCTAAGTACTCCTGCGTTAACGCCACGTTAGCCAGTTAGGGCTAGATTCTGTATATCATGCCTAAAACGTTGGTGCCAAAAAAAATTACACCTAGGTGTATTCTTTAAGCGCAGTTTATAGAATACGCCTAAATCTAGGCGCAGTTTATAGAATATGCCCATTTTCTGCAACTAGATTTAGTCACAGTCATTTATGCCAATGGAAACTTAGTGTAAATGCCGACGCCTAAATTATGCGTGGATCAGACATATTTTATGACACTGCGATAAATTCAAGGAACGCCCATGACCTCCTTGGCCACACCCCCTTTTCAGATCTACATCTTAGAATTTTGGCGCATTGTGTTATAGAATACACTTAGATATCTGTGCACATAAATTCTAATTAATGCCAATTAGTTATCGATAATTGCTTGTTAACTGCAATTATCGGTGCTGATTGGATTGTTAAGCTAAGAATATGATCGGATTCACACAGGCAACTCTTTAATTAATTTATGATATGGAATTGTCTTAATGATTATTTCTTGTTTTCATTATGACCCACCCAGTGCAATTTTTCTAGCAAAAAAAGGTGCCAGTACTCAAATGCCAGGCCACCCTTCAGGGGTGGGGTGATCACTGAAGGACTCACCCCACAATAGCCAGGCCCCCTGCAACCAGTCACCGAATCTATGACAAGGCAGAATTGGGGTGTTGAGCCTGAGCTCTTTCATTAAAACTTGTGGTCCATGGGTCCATGGGAAAAGGTGCCGGTACTCAGTACCCCTTCAAAAAAAAGCCCTGGATCCACCTATGGTAAATTTGTTTAGGACTGGCAGAATACAAGTAACACACAAAAAAATAGCCATTCCTAGAGATTTCTAGGAAAGTCTGACTTTTTCAGACATCTCAAATGAAAATGACATTTTAAAATCTATCATGAGCAAAACGTTGAAAAAGATCGCTCTTGTGTTTCATTTCATTCAGTTCATCTGAATTAGTTGAGAAAGGCCAAATGAAGGCCTATTTTTCAGTCCTGGACACTCCGGTTTCTAAAGATAATGAGTGAAGGTGTCTTACCTGAGGGTACAGCAGCAGGGCTGAAAGACAAAGAACCAAACAAATCTGTACTGGGAGGATGTTGTAGGGATGAACATGGGACAAAGGCCTCACCTGGGGTTGCAGGAGTCTGTAGACAGAGACAGGAAGAAGAGTAAATACAGGAGCAAGGACAGGCTAGAACAGCAAAGGCCACTTTGAGAATGGTTCCTTTTATAGGCCATCAAATAAAACATTTTATTGGATTGAGAATTTTTTTTATTTGTTGGTTGCTTTTTGGTTTGTGTAGGTATTTATTTATTTATTTGTTGCATTTGTATCCCACATTTTCCCACCTCTTTGCAGGCTCAATGTGGCTTACAATACATCATGAATAGTGGAAATGAGAAGAGAATAGACAATTGGTATTACAGAAGGATTTTGGGTTACATGATAATGATAAAGCATAATAGTGAAATAACAAGAAAACATTTTAAGATAATTCTGGGTTCATGTGGGGGATTTCACATGTGATGATCTTAGTGATATGTCTTGTTGAAGGAATGAGTCTTCAGTAGTTTGCGGAAGCTGGTTAGCTCGTAGGTTGTTTTTAGGTTGCGCGGCAGCGCGTTCCAGAATTGCGTGCTCATATAGGAAAAGGTTGATGCGTGCATTAGTTTATATTTTAGACCTTTAAAGTTGGGGAAATGAAGATTAAGGAATGTGCAAGATGATTTTTTAGCATTCCTGGGTGCTAAGTCTATCAGGTCTGACATGTAGGTTGGGGCATCACCATGGATAATTTTGTGAACTAGGGTGCACACCTTGAACGCGATGCGTTCTTTGAGTGGGAGCCAGTATAGTTTCTCTTGTAGGGGTTTAGCACTTTCATATTTTGATTTCCCGAATATGAGTCTAGCTGCAGTGTTCTGGGCTGTCTGGAGTTTTTTGAGTATTGAGGTCTTCCCCAGGTCTTAGATTAGGAAGCCAGGGTTGTGCAAAATGCTGCTTTACAGGGAAAGAGCTACTGTACCTGAATATAACTTGTACTGACCTACTGCGAAAGGTGATGTCTAACTCCCCAAATTCCTGAACCCCAAATCCCTTATAAAGGCAAAAAGAATGATCCCAAGGAAAAGTAGATGCACACCTTTACACCTGCTCTGAAGCTGCTGTAATTGTGTGTGTTGATGTGACGAAAGGAATAGACACATATGCATATATTCAGTGGTGGGCCTACCATTAGGACACCTGAAGCGGGGGCCTCAGAAGGCACTTTTCTGAGGTGGCATCATACCCTGCCCATAAGGCAGCATAACCTCCTGCCCTTCCTTCCCCAATCCCCTTCCTCAAACTTACCTTTTCTCGTTTTTTCGAAATGCGGCGATGGCAGTGACAGCAATGATTCCCATAAGCTGCCCTGCTGCCAGTCCCAACCCCTTCTCTCTTCTGCAGCCCTCCTCTCTGACATAACTTCCTGTTTCCTCAAATGCGGGCCGCAGTAGAGCGAAGGAGCCGGGACTGGTGGCAGGGCAGTCCGTGGGAATCGCTGCCGCCGCCTCCGCCTTTTAAAAAAACAAGAAAAGAAAAGGTAAATATGGGGAAGGGGTTGGGATGGAAGGGGGAGGAGATGTCAGATCATGGCAGGGGGTGGCAGAGGAGGAGCCGGGGTGGCATCTCATTCCTCACCTTAGGCGGTGGATTGTCTTGAGCTGCTCCTGCATATATTTTATAAAACATGTGCCTAAGGGCCCCCACTCCACACCCAGCAATGTCTACACTTTTACTCTATATAGTGTGGGCACTATCACGGGAGTTATTTTACATAGAAAAATGAAGGCAGCTGTAGACTACGTGACCCTCCCAGCAGTTGCATGCTATGGATTTTGAGAGCACAATTTTTAGAATTTTTAGAATATGTCTTCAAGTCTAGGCTTAAAGCCCACCTCTTTGCTACTGCTTTCGACTCCTAACCATGACTCTCTTACTCAACACCCTCACTTATCACCCCTACCACTGCAATTTCCCCACCCCTAGCTGTTTGTTCGTCTGTCCAATTTAGATTGTAAGCTCTGTTGAGCAGGGACTGTCTTTTCATGTTAATTTGTACAGCGCTGCGTAAGTCTAGTAGCGCTATAGAAATGTTTAATAGTAGTAGTAGTAGTAGTAGAATCCTGACTAAGGGCAGTTAGGCAATTAACTGCTAATTAGTGCCAGTGAACACCACTTAAAGCTAATAACTGGTTGTTAATGCCAATTAGCAGCTACTTATTAAATTAAGGTATGCATGTGACAGTATTCTATAATTTGTGCCCACAACTTTGTAAAATTATGTGTGCAGGTTTATAGAATCAGGGTGTATGAGGGTAATTTTATAAATGCAACAATATATGTGGGACACACTTTTAGTTGCGGTAAACCACTAAATCATACAGTAACATTTCAGATTTATCTTGGTATATAATTGATAGGGTTGACAGAACAGCACAGAGAGGGTTCAAAGCACAGAACACAATCTGAAACACAAGAGCCTTCAAAAATGGGACGAGATCTTTTATTCCACATCATAGATCAGTCTTTTACATCAATCACATAATCTTGTACATCAATGACCTGACATGGGCCGTGTTTCGGCGCACAGCACCTGCGTCAGGGATCATTGGACATCAACCTGACAATATGAACATGCCCAGCATCTCACCTGAAGGCAAAAAATAAGTACCATACTTTGTAAGCTGCACTGAACCTGCTATCGAGCGGGAAAGAGCGGGGTATAAATGCCACAGATAAAAAAACACTGGGTATTGATAGCGAAAGGATAGTGTGATGACTCCCCCCTCTCCTCCCTTCAGATTCATTCCCTGCTTGGTTGCATTTCTTGCCCACTCCCTGTGATGGCTCTGATGTCTATCACTGCTTTCCATGGCCAACTGAACAGGAAGAATTGACCTTCCACTTGAAGTACAAAGTCCTGAGGTATATATATATTTGTGAGTAAAAATATCTGTGCAAGTGATGGCACATTCATGTGCACTTTTGCATTCCTGGTTTTCATAAATAATTTCTCATTAACATATAGAAATTGCATTTTTACCTGATAGTATCAAATTCTGATTATGCAGCAACAGTGCCGTGTAATGGCATAACTGAAAAGCTTGGAGTTACAGGTGGGTATAGATGGCGACTTACTCTTGTGTACATACCCAGGTAGTTTAGTAAATTGGTTCCACATGCATTAAGGCAAGACACAAGAATACAACCTCAGGATCAGCAAACAACACCAAAAGCAGCAAAAGTGGTCCAAGGGAGGAGGGACGACCAATATTGTGGCATAAACGTTTATTGAAGAAGGATCTGACTGGGCCACGTTTCGGCAACAGCCTTCATCAAGGGTCATCGGATTCTTCAAAGGCAGCAGAACTTATGTACACAGTTGTAAGCAATCTCCCGCAAAAGTGGCGGTGCTCATACCATAACACTCCCTCACAACACTTCTGCTCTCTTTTGAAGAATCCGATGACCATTGTTGCCGAAACTTGGCCAAGTCTGATCCTTCTTCAATAAAATTTTATGTCACACTATTGGTTGTCACTCCTCCCTTGGACCACCTTTGCTGCTTTTGGTGTTGTATCCATGTGCATGAACAATGCAATGGTATGTGCAAACAAGCAAAGCGTGAATGAAATTGGCACCTCATTAATAACCCTGAAATGTATTTAGTTAACACTGTTTCACTATCTCATTTTATCCAGGGATGACAGAGAAAAATGAGAAACCAAGTAAAAGAGCAAATGTAATTAACTACTGGTTTAAGGATTTTTCATTAAGATTTGCTTCTCTGCTGCTGCTTAAAAGATCTACATACAAACATTAAAAACATTACACATCAAAGACTGATTCCATGTTGAATTAAAAGCAGCAATTATAAAACAGACAGAATGGAAAAAAAAAACCTTTTTCTAGTAGACCAATGAACAGAATAATTTTTGCACTTACGGGAGGAGAGGTGACATCTGGAGGAGTTGACATATCTCCAAAAAGCTCTAGTTGGGTAACAGCCTGGGAAAAACAGCAGCAAAAAAGTCAAAAAGAGAGAAAGAAAATGAAAAAGCAACATACTACATGACTTCAGCTCCCTCTCTTAGGAAAAAGATATACTATTAACGTCAATAAACTGTTAAAAGCTGATGACCTAGTGATCAGGCCTCCCTTAGTCTTGATAGAGGTGTGGGCTGTGGGATATGTAAAGAGGGGTCCCCACAGGGGTTGCTAATTTGGAGATGGAATTTGGGGATCTTAGGTAGCTCTGGAGGTGATAGAAACATAGAAGCATAAAAAAATGAAGGCAGATAAAGACCATATGGCCTATCCAGTCTGCTCATCCATGCCATCTACTATCCTTTCCTCTCCCTTAGAGATCCTCCTATATACTTGGTCACAAGCTTTCTTGAATTTAGATACTGTTTTTGTCTCCACCACCTCCACCAGGAGGCTGTACCATGAATTCAGCACCCTTTCAGTGAAGAAGTGTTTTCTCAGGTTACTTCTGAGTCTATCCTGTTTCATCTTCATCCTACTCGCCTCCTGTGCATCTGTGCCATGTAGGTATTTATACATGATGTGGGAGATTGAGTGTGTAGATACTTAAATGTGATGTGGGAGATTGAGTGCCACGCTTTTGCTTTGAGAAAAATGGTCTTAGGCTGGGGAAAACCAGAAGAACACGGTCTCTCTCCAGTGTTAAATGTTAGCATCCTGGCACTGAAGTCAACACCAACAGAGGGTGATATCTCCATGGGAGAAGCGAAAGCGAACACAAAGAAACAGTGGATACCAAAAAAAGTCCTCTCACAGAAGGTGTTTCCTAAACAAGGTCTTTATTCTTGCTTAGGAAACACCTTCTGTGAGAGGACTTTTTTTGGTATCCACAGCATCTTGGCACTAACATTATCACTCACTTTGACCAGATGATTAAGCGAGTAGAGTCAAAATATCCAATGATCTTATTATCTTCACATTTTGCAATGGAGATGCATGTGATAGACTAGAAGATGATTGAGACCATTTCCCTTCATTATTCTAAATCCCTAAAACTAAATTCTTATGCTATCATAATCAAGTCAATTGCCTTAAATGAATAGTTAAGCTCTGGAACTCTTTGCCAGAGGATGCAGTAATAGCAGTTAGTGTATCTGGGTTTTAAAAAGGTTTGGATAAGTTCCTGAAGGAAAAGTCCAACGTCTGCTATTGAGACAGACATGGGAAAGCAACTGCTTGCCCTGGGATTGGTAACATAGAGTGTTGCCATGTTTTGGCTTTCTGCCAGGTACTTGTGACCTGGCTTGGTCCCTGTTGGAAACAGGATACTGGGCTAGATGGACCATTGGTCTGGGCCAGTATGGCTACTCTTATGTTCTTAGCAGCCCGAGGAGTGGCCTAGTGGTTAGGGTGGTGGACTTTGGTCCTGAGGAACTGAGTTCGATTCCCGGCACAGGTAGCTCCTTATGACTCTGGGCAAGTCACTTAACCTTCCATGGCCTGCCCTATTGAGCCTGCCATGAGTGGGAAAGCGCGGGGTACAAATGTAATAAATTATACTTTGCTTATCTACCATTAGACTTTGTACAGTACAATACACAACAAAATCATCTGCAAGAAGCAGTTCAATCCTTCTTTGAAATAACATGGCAAGGGGTACTCCAGGAGAGTAACTGTCCTAGACAGTGCTTTTTTTTGTAGAAAAAAAGGTGTCGGTACTCATTATGGGCGGGGTCACCACATGCTCCGCCCCTATTATATCAACATAAAAAAACAGACAATGATATAATGGAGACTACAACCAGTGAAAGGATTGGCCCAAAAGATGTTCTACAATAAATTATTTAAAAAAGTTTTTCTATACGTATAAGTTGTTAATATATGAGAATCATGAGAAGTTCTCAGAGTATAAACTCACCCAAGCGAGGCTACACCAAAGTGACTGACGTCTCTGAGGGTGGACAAGTTTCTCAATCATGGAACCTCTCTTTATTTTTTATTTTATATCAAATGCACCCATGTGCTGTAAATAATTCCCAATTAACAAAAATAATAAACGTGAATACTCTCTTAATCACTAAATTCATATCAACCCCATAATTCTATATACAGCACTCAAAACTGCATGCATAAATTCGGGCAAACACCCAAATTGTACATGAAATTTAATTTTAATTTCTTAACGAGCCAATTACCACTGATAATTGGGTACTAACAATTATTGGTGCTCACTGGCAATAATTGAAATTTATGCGGGAATCTTTATAGTTGCTATTCTATAACGATGGGAATGTAACTATTTCTGTGCAGATCTGAAAAGGGGTGTGGCTATGGGAGGGACATGGGCGAGTTGGGCTGTTTCTACGATTTGCGCACAGTGTTATAGAATTTGGGGGATCTGTGCCTAATTTAGGTGTAGGGATTTACACCAGAGTTCAGTTGGTGTAAATCCTCCTGCCCAAAATTGAGTGCGGAACCTAGTACTATAAATGGCACCTAACTTGGAGCCCCATTTATAGAATAGGTATTAGCATGCATTTTTTGGGTGCTCAAATTTGGACATCATTTACAGAATTGAGTCCCAACTGTATCATATGCAGTAGATTCCTGCCCTTGAATGCTCATGCCTCAATAATGTGGTTTAACTTTGAGGTACCTTCATCTTGTCTATCATTTTTACAGCTATTAATCCAGTCATCTCTCTTAAAATTAGACATCTTTTCAGCTCAGTGGTGTTTTGAAAATTGATATATTAAGTGTTTAGAAAATGTATTAGACAAATTGGAAATTAAATCAATCATAAGCTGATTAGAATAACAGTCTGCACATATTCAACAGCCTGATAAACATTGTCGTCTCTTTCTGTATATCACCACCAAAACCCATGCCTTTCTTTCTGAGCACACTATCAAAATCCTTATCCACACTCTCATCAACTCCCACCTAGATTACTGCAACTTGCTTCTCACAGATCTCTCACTAAACTGTTCTCTCCCTTTCAATTTTTTCAAAGTTCTGCCGTACAACTTATCTTCTGTCAGTGTTGTTACACTCACGTGGAGGGACATAATCGAACGGGGACGACCATCTCTAAGGACGTCCCGGCGAAGGGGCGGGGAAACCCGCATTATCGAAACAAGATGGGTGTCCATCTTTCGTTTCGATAATACAGTCGGGGACGCCCAAATCTCAACATTTAGGTCGACCTTAGAGATGATCAACCTAAATGTTGAGATGGTCGACCTTAGAGATGGTCGTCCCCGGTTTTCGGCCATAATGGAAACCGAGGACGCCCATCTCAAAAACGACCAAATCCAAGCCCTTTGGTTGTGGGAGAAGCCAGAATTCGTAGTGCACTGGTCCCCCTGATATGTCAGGACACCAACCGGGCACTCTAGGAGGCACTGCAGTGGAATTCACAAATTGCTCCCAGGTGCATAGCTCCCTTACCTTGGATGCTGAGCCCCCAAACCCCCACCCCCCTAAAACCCATGCCCCACAACTGTACACCACTACCATAGCCCTAAGGGGTGAAGGGGGCACCTACCTGTGGGTACAGTGGGTTTCGGGTGGGTATTGGAGAGCTCACATTTACCACCACAAGTGTAACAGACAGGGGGGGATGGGCATGGGTTCACCTGGCTGAAGTGCACTGCACCCACTAAACTGCTCCAGGGACCTGCATACTGCTGTCATGGAGCTGAGTATGACATTTCAGGCTGGCATAGAGGCTGGAAAATTTTTTTTTTTAAGTTTTATTTTTAGGGTGGGAGGGGGTTGGTGACCACTGGGGGAGTAAGGGGAAATCATCCCCGATTCCCTCTGGCGGTCATCTGGTCAGTTCGGGCACTTTTTCAAGGCTTGGTCGCAAGAAAAAATGGACCAAGCCGGCAAAGTACTCGTCAGGGACGCCTTTCTTTTTTCCATTATTGGCCGAGGACGCCCATCTCCTAATCACGCCCCAGTCCCGCCTTCGCTACGGTGTCGACACGCCCCCATGAACTTTGGTCGTCCCTGCGCCGGGAAGCAGTTGAGGATGCCCAAAATCGGCTTTCGATTATGCCGATTTGGGCGACCCAGAGAGAAGGACGCCCATCTCCCAATTTGTGTCGGAAGATGGGCGCCCTTCTCTTTCGAAAATAAGCCTGATAGTCCCTCTCCTCAAGTCACTTTATTGGCTCCCTACCCATTTCCATATGCATTTCAAATTCCTCTTGGTGACTTACATGTGCCTTCATTCTGCAACTCCTTAGTATCTCGCTTATCTTACCTCTCCCTACACTCCTTTCTGGGAACTCAGTTCATCAGGTAAGTCACTCATTTCTGTATCCTTCTACTTCACCTTCCATATTGCTGCACTGTACACCTTGAAAAGACTTCCTTGGTTGGCATGCCATGCTCCATCTCTGGTCCTATTTAAATCTAGGCTAAACCTTTTAACACTTTAACCTCATATTCACCCATTCAATACCTATGTTGTTTTAATCACTCTCATCTTTGTCCTTTTTCTCTGCATTGAATTTCTCTGTAAGCTCTGTTAAACAGGGACAGTCTCTTATATGCTCGTGTACAGTGCTGCGTATGTCTCGTAGCAGTACAGAAATAATTAGTAGTGGTAGTAGTAGCATGTGAGTCTAGGTTTAGCATTGTGGTCACACCTCTCCTTAAGAAGCCTTCACTCGACCCTACTTGTCCCTCTAATTACCGACCCATCTCCCTCCTTCCTTTTCTCTCCAAATTACTTGAGTGTGCTGTTCACCGCCGCTGCCTTGAGTTTCTCTCCTCACATGCTATTCTTGACCCACTACAATCTGGTTTTCGCCCTCTCCACTCAACCGAAACTGCGCTTACTAAAGTCTCCAATGACCTATTACTGGCTAAATCCAGAGGTCAATATTCCATCCTCATTCTTCTTGATCTTTCCGCTGCTTTTGACACTGTCGATCACAGCATACTTCTCGATACCCTGTCCTCACTTGGATTCCAGGGCTCAGTCCTTTCCTGGTTCTCTTCCTACCTCTCCCTCCGCACCTTTAGTGTTCACTCTGGTGGATCCTCTTCTACTTCTATCCCTCTGCCTGTCGGCGTACCTCAGGGTTCTGTTCTTGGTCCCCTCCTCTTTTCTATCTACACTTCTTCCCTTGGTTCATTAATCTCATCCCATGGCTTTTCCTACCATCTCTATGCTGATGACTCCCAAATCTACCTTTCTACCCCTGATATCTCACCTTGCATCCAAACCAAAGTTTCAGCGTGCTTGTCTGACATTGCTGTCTGGATGTTTCAACGCCACCTGAAATTAAATATGACCAAAACCGAGCTTCTCATTTTCCCCCCCAAACCCACCTCCCCGCTCCCCCCGTTTTCTATTTCTGTTGATGGCTCTCTCATTCTCCCTGTCTCCTCAGCTTGAAACCTTGGGGTCATCTTTGACTCTTCTCTCTCCTTCTCTGCTCATATCCAGCAGATTGCCAAGACCTGTCGTTTCTTTCTTTACAACATCCGTAAAATCCGCCCCTTTCTTTCCGAGCACTCTACCAAAACCCTCATCCACACCCTTGTCACCTCTCGTTTAGACTACTGCAATCTGCTTCTTGCTGGCCTCCCACTTAGTCACCTCTCCCCTCTCCAGTCGGTTCAAAACTCTGCTGCCCGTCTCGTCTTCCGCCAGGGTCGCTTTACTCATACTACCCCTCTCCTCAAGACCCTTCACTGGCTCCCTATCCGTTTTCGCATCCGGTTCAAACTTCTTCTACTAAGCTATAAATGTACTCACTCTGCTGCTCCCCAGTATCTCTCCACACTCGTCCTTCCCTACACCCCTTCCCGTGCACTCCGCTCCATGGATAAATCCTTCTTATCTGTTCCCTTCTCCACTACTGCCAACTCCAGACTTCGCGCCTTCTGTCTCGCTGCACCCTACGCCTGGAATAAACTTCCTGAGCCCCTACGTCTTGCCCCATCCTTGGCCACCTTTAAATCTAGACTGAAAGCCCACCTCTTTAACATTGCTTTTGACTCGTAACCACTTGTAACCACTCGCCTCCACCTACCCTCCTCTCCTCCTTCCTGTACACATTAATTGATTTGATTTGCTTACTTTATTTTTTGTCTATTAGATTGTAAGCTCTTTGAGCAGGGACTGTCTTTCTTCTATGTTTGTGCAGTGCTGCGTACGCCTTGTAGCGCTATAGAAATGCTAAATAGTAGTAGTAGTAGCATTTGGCTGACACATAACTACAGAAAACTGGAAGGGTATCACAATGGACAGAATAACATGTCCTTTTTCGGGGCTCCCAAACCTGTCCCAGTGACCCTATTGCTAGTTAGGTTTTCAGAATACCTACAATGAATATGCATTAGGTCTCCAGGGTATGCTAATTTTATCTCATGCATACTTATTGAAGATATCATGAAGACTTGACTAGTTATGAAGTCACTAGGGCAGATTTGGGAAGCCGTAAGCTATTCTTCCTTTAAGTATTGTAGCTGACCAGTGCTGGACACAGGTACTAGGTAAGATGAACCTTAGGTCTGACTCAGTCTGGCAGTTCTAATACTCTTATTATTCATGTTCAGGTAAACCCTGCATTATATTACAAACTTAGCGTCTGTGAATTTCCACAGACAAAGTTCTTTCCTCAAATCCCTTGGAGACTAATTAGGCTTAAAACTCAGAGAAGTATGAGTTGCTCTACTGTCATTATATTTTAGATGTAGAACAATTTAGAACAAAATTCTAATCATTCTAGGAATAAGAACATATTAGATATCAATCCAGTTCATGTATTTCACAGAAAAATTTAGATAAAAGCATGATAAGAGTGTCAGCATTCGTTGTCTAGGTACGGTTCCGGGTCCTGTCCATAGAGGCAGTGGGTTCTCAATAATGCACAATCCACACGGGTTTGGATAGAAAGTATATTATATTTGCATATATAATTAGGCTCACAGCACTTAGTACAGATAAATATTGCAATGCTGTGTCTGGGTGTGTGTTTAGATGAGAATCAATGAGAGAAAAGTAAGGATAGGGGTATTCAGAGGAAAAGAGAGAGAGAGAGAGAGAGAGAGAGAGAGAGCTTCGGGGTAGGGCTGAAGGAGAAGAGGGGCCAGCGCCAGGGGCTCTGGTGGCTGGAGATGGGGGTGTGCAGAGAAAGAGAAAGGAAGACCAGAGCAGAGCCATGTGCTCTCTCTTATATATCCCTAACAGGAACAGAGAGGGATCAAATAGCTTCTTTTCTTCTCAGCCTTTGTTATCAGTTATTTCTTTTGCAACCTCCAGTTTAATTTCCTGATGTAAGGAAGGTGAGCATTTTCACAGGTTCTAATCTTTGAAGTCCCTAGTTTTGGAACCTCTCTGTCTGGCTTTTATTATTCTCAGAGAGCCCTGCTCCCAGATGCCCAGAGAGGACAAAGGTATGTTAATTAGGGGTACTTGTGAAAAGAAAGGGCTAGCAGGCAGCTGGGCAACATTTGGTCCATCTGCCATCCTCAGGGCTTCCTGAGGGAGGGGGGAGTTATCAGATGCTGGTTTCATATTAATCTAAGTATTTCCAGCAATCCTGACATCCAGCAATCCTGACAAAGAGCTGGAAGATGGAGCGGCAGGGGGCCTGGAATTTAGTAAATGAGAGACTTGGAAATCATGAGGATTGAGATGTGATATTTGAAGCTGGTGGAAATGAGGAATGCACTTTAAAAAAAAGGTCAAAAATCATTATGTACTTTGTAAGTCTATATGCTTTGAAAATGAACATCTAAATCTAATAATACAACAGACTTTGCTTACTATGACCACTCTCAGTTATTTCTGACCCAAATTAACCACAGAAACCAGCTATGGAAAGATGGTCTTCTGTGATGAATATAAGACCAATATTCCAGGTCAGAGAATGAGGTCAAGGATGATATCTTCCATGCAACTGCTTTTATGAAAAATATGTTACACCAGGTATCCATAGCTTTGGGTGTTTAAATTGTATAATCTTCAAAGAGGGGAGTGGTGTGGTGTATGGCTAGGGAGGTCTAAAAAGTTCAGCATTCAAGAGTGAAATTTAGTCACTGAAAGTATAATCTATCCTTTGAAGTGGTGATGCGTAAGTGGCAGGTCTTAACTTTGAGGGGGAAAGTTATCAGTGTGGACTATTGTTAAGATTTTTATTTTATTTTTGTTACATTTGTACCCTGCGCTTTCCCACTCATGGCAGGCTCATTGCGGCTTACATGGGGCAATGGAGGGTTAAGTGACTTGCCCAGAGTCACAAGGAGCTGCCTGTGCCTGAAGTGGGAATCAGACTCAGTTCCTCAGGACCAAAGTCCACCACCCTAACCACTAGGCCACTCCTCCACTGTTGCTACTATTTGAGATTCTACATGGAATGTTGCTGCTATTCCACTAGCAACATTCCATGTAGAAGTCGGCCCTTGCAGATCACCAATGTGGCCGCGCAGGCTTCTGCTTCTGTGAGTCTGACGTGCAGGACGTCAGACTCACAGAAACAGAAGCCTGCGCAGCCTTGTACATGGAATGTTGCTAGTGGAATAGCAACATTCCGTGTAGAATCTCCAATAGTAGCAACATTCCATGTAGAATCTCCAATAGTATCTATTTTATTTTTGTTACATTTGTACCCCGCACTTTCCCACTCATGGCAGGCTCAATGCGGCTTACATGGGGCAATGGAGGGTTAAGTGACTTGCCCAGAGTCACAAGGAGCTGCCTGTGCCTGAAGTGGGAATCGAACTCAGTTCCTCAGTTCCCCAGGACCAAAGTCCATCACCCTAACCACTAGGCCACTCCTCCAATATGTTAATTGTTGGAATGTAATTGTATTTTACATGCATTGCCTGTCACCTATTATTTCTCTGTGATTACTCTGTGACCTCTGATGTGAATTACTTAGAGAGGTCACACAGCTATGCAACTTCCTGTGGGGGATAGATGCAGCAGATGCAGCACATGCAGCACATGGAGCACATGGAGCTCATGATCTCTCCTAACCTGAGAGGATCTATGGTGGTGTGAGCATCCATTACCATCTAAGCACATGGAAGGAGCTGATAATACAAATGTATAGTAATATGTATATATAAGCCTGTCTGATTATAATCAAACTACAAACTGTGAGTAAACAGATGTTTTGTTACTTCAACTTTAAAGTGACTCAGCAGTGAATTATTCAGGGGTGAATGAGAGAGAGATGAAGAAAGAAATTAACATTTCTAAAGCTGAAGCTGTGTGTACTAAAATCTGCTAATTATTTACTACAAATAATCCAACAAAAGGGTTATGGGCCCAGGGTCCAGGAATTGAAAAAGAAGAGAAATATTACCAGGCAGAAAAAAAAGGCCACATTTTTCTCTTAAGTTTTAAAGGAAAGATTCAGTCTGTCTCTCTCTCCCCCCACACAGCAGACAGAAGGCTAAGAAAATGGCTGAGGGAAGAAATTCACCATTGTTCTATTCTCTCAAGGTGCCTAAATTAACTGAGTTTAATTATCAGCAGTGGGAACTAAGATTCATATGTCTCCTTCGAGCAAATGGATTAAATATATGCTTAGACCAAGACAGAACAGCTGAAAATATGGCTGAATGGGACAGTGCAAACTATTATGTGAAGTGCATGCTTTTGGAAGCTCTCTCAGAGAAACAAGCCATATTAGTGGAGGGAAAAGATACACCAAAGGACATTTTATATAAACTGAGAACTATGTATGCAACTACATATGCAAAGCAGCAACCAATTTGGTTGGCAGAGTTGAATGAAACCAAATTAAGGGATAAAAGTAAATGTAATGATCACATTATGCATCTTATGTCTTCATTTCAAAAGTTAGAACTTTCTGGAATTCCCATGTGTGATGCATTGAAAAGAGCATTTCTTTTTACCTCACTATCAAAGAAGTTTGATGTTTTTAGGTCTGTAAATGAGGCCATTGAAGGGCAATCTTTTGAACAGACAACATCAAAACTAAGGCAGGAATGCATAATAAATGATTCTGAGGAGATGTGTTCTCAAAGTCAGTCAGAGAGAAATGAAACAAATTTCTTGGCAAAGAACAGAGGAAGGCGGAGCTATGGGAAAACTCCACCCAAGGGCAAGCTGATTTGCTACTCATGTGGAAAGGAGGGACATGTATCTAAATGGTGTAAGGAAACACAAAACACTCCCTCTAGCTCACCTAAGCCAATGGAACTAAAGAATTTTCAAACCAGGAAATGTATGAAGGACAAAGATAAACACAAGGGTTTTCTAATGGCAGAAAAATCTTTGACTATGGTAAATAATAATTCAAATGAAAATACTTGGATTTTGGATTCGGGGAGCACATGCCATTTAACCAATTGTAAGAATTTCTTTCAGGAAATGTGTCCAGAGGAAGGTATTCTTAAAACTGCAAACGCAGGGACTGCTAAGATCCAAGCAAAAGGTATTGGATTCTTAAATGCAAAGTGTCTAATGAAGTTAAAGAAATTCCTGTAAGTGATGTCTTGTATATTCCCCAAGCAGTTTGTAATATGCTTAGTGTATCTACATTAGATAAGAAGGGATTTGTGATTCATTTTGAAAACAGTAAGTGCACAATCTCTAAAAATGATGAAGTGTATGCTGAAGCTTTTATGCATAATGATGTTTATAAACTGAGCATTTCAGGTGAAGCCTCACATATGGCGCAAGTAAGGAAGAATGATGGTAAATGTAGTCTGGAAATCTGGCACCGCCGCCTGGGACATCGTGATTTTAAGGTGATCCAGGATCTTTACAGTAAGCAACTGGCCACCGGCATTCAGATAAGTGCAAATGCTGGTAAAATGGAGAAATGCATAGACTGTGTTACTCAAAAGGGTGTGAGACCCTCATTTCCTGCATACACAGGAAATAGGAGTAATAAAGTGCTGGACTTAATACACAGTGACTTATGTGGACCGTTTAATATCCCATCATTGGGAAATAACAGATTTGTGCTAATATTCTTGGATGATTTCTCTAGATATTGTGTGGCCTATTTGCTGAAAGAGAAAAGTCAAGTCACAGACATGCTGAAGAAATACGTAGCCATGGTGAGCAATAAATTTGAAAGAAAACCAAAGGTTCTTCAGACCGACAATGGTGGTGAGTTCACTTCACAAAGCATGTGCACATTTCTAGAACAAGAAGGCATTCAGCATATCACAACAGTAGCTTATACACCAGAGCAAAATTCTGTTGCAGAGAGAAAATTTAGGTCACTTGTGGAAATGACCAGATGTATGCTGTCAGATAGCAATCTCCCTAAAAGACTATGGGGGGAAGCCATTCTCACAGCAGTGTACCTACAAAACAGAATGCCAACTAAAGGCGCTGAGCGCACACCACATGAGACATGGCATGGTAGGAAGCCAAACCTGTCACACATAAGAACATTTGGAAGTACAGCATATGCTCATGAACCAAAGCAAAGAAGGCATAAGCTGGATTCCACAACAGAAAGGGGCATTTTAGTTGGCTATGCTCCAGGACACAAAGGATATAGAATTTTGAATCTGAAAACTGGCATTGTTGGCATAAGACATGTTACATATTTTGATGAAAACAAAAGGGTTGATAAAGGCTGGATTATCCCAGATGAGCCTTATCATCCAGAATATGAAACTAGAACCATAATAGACATGCCAGTGTATATAAATGCCATACCAAGGCAGATGTCTGAAAGCAACTCACCTGTATCTAACGAGGAACAGGCAGAGGAAGCAGACACAGAAAGGATCATTGAAGAAGACAGTACAGTTGGAGAAGGGGAATCAATTGGAGAAGGACTCTCAGATTTAGAGGATGCGGAAAGGTCAGACCAACCTGTTGTCAGACGCTCATCCAGGGAAAACAAAGGTGTTCCACCCCCAAGACTGTCTTACCTAACAAAGTCAGCAGAAGCTCAAGAGCCCTTAACATGGGATGAGATTGAGAAAATGCCAGCAGAAGAAGCTGCTGAATGGCATAAAGCTGCACAAGAAGAAATTGATGCATTGGATAAAAATAATACTTGGATTCTTACAAAATTACCTCCTGGCAAGAAAGCTATAGGATGCAAATGGGTATTCAAGTTAAAAAGGAATGCACAAGGAAAAGTGGAAAGGTATAAAGCCAGATTAGTGGCAAAGGGATATCTTCAAAAATATGGAGAAGATTTTGATGAAGTGTTTGCACCTGTAGTGAAACACACGACAATCAGAACACTTCTGAGCATTGCAGTCTCAAAAGGCATGCAAGTCAACCACATTGATGTGAAAACAGCGTTTCTTCACGGAGATATAACTGAAGACTTGTACATGGAACAGCCAACAGGTTTCATAAATACAAAACAAAGACAGCTAGTGTGTAAATTAAACAAAGGTCTTTATGGATTAAAGCAAAGTGCAGAATGTTGGGATGATAAATTGCATGAAATATTGACAAATTTAGGATTTAAGCAAGGTGAAGCAGATAAATGCTTGTACACTAGGTGCACAAATGGACAATATGCATACATTTTAGCTTTTGTTGATGATCTGCTCATTGCAAGCAAAAGTGAGCAAGAGTACAAGGACATTGTAAAATGTTTAAACCTCAATGTTGAGATAAAAGAACTGGGTAATGTGTCATACTATCTTGGTATAGAAATTGAGAAACAAAATGATGGTTCTTATCTTCTAAGCCAGAAGCAGAAAATAAATGAGCTTATTGAAAGTTTAGGTATGCAAGATGCCCAAGTTGTAAGCACTCCCATGATCACTGATTTTCTGAAGGATGAAACAGTAAGAGAACCTTTACCAGATAACATCCAATATAGATCAGCCATAGGTAAGCTTTTATATCTAGCTACCACATACAGGGCTGATATAGCAAATGCAGTAGGAATTTTGAGCAGAAGGGTCAGCTCACCTACCAAATCAGATTGGACTGCAGTTAAAAGGATGGTAAGGTATTTAAAGGGTACCATTGATTGTAAATTAAAGATTTCAGCCAATAGTAATCCAAAACTAATATGTTACTGTGATTCAGATTGGGCAGGGGATCATTCTAATTATAAATCCACAAGTGGATATGTGTTTATGTATGGAAATGTACAAATTTCATGGGGCAGTCATAAACAAAGTATTGTGAGTTTGTCTTCTACAGAAGCTGAATATGTGGCCGTATCGGAAGCGTGCAGAGAACTGATGTGGATTGAAAAACTTTTGCTGGATTTTGGAATAGCTGAAAAGAGACCAATCCAGATAATGGAAGATAATCAGAGCTGCATCCGACTGTCACAGAATGACAAGGTTCAGTCACGCACCAAGCACATCGCAACGAAATACCACAACGTGCGAGAGTTGGCGAAAGAAGGGGTCATCAGTCTACACTATTGTCACACCAGTGAGATGACAGCTGACATCATGACCAAACCGTTACCCAGAGAACATTTTGTGAATCTGCGTATAAAGCTTGGACTTTGTATGAATAAATAATTGCATGACAGTTATGCATGAGAAGGGGTTTGTTGGAATGTAATTGTATTTTACATGCATTGCCTGTCACCTATTATTTCTCTGTGATTACTCTGTGACCTCTGATGTGAATTACTTAGAGAGGTCACACAGCTATGCAACTTCCTGTGGGGGTTAGATGCAGCAGATGCAGCACATGGAGCACATGGAGCTCATGATCTCTCCTAACCTGAGAGGATCTATGGTGGTGTGAGCATCCATTACCATCTAAGCACATGGAAGGAGCTGATAATACAAATGTATAGTAATATGTATATATAAGCCTGTCTGATTATAATCAAACTACAAACTGTGAGTAAACAGATGTTTTGTTACTTCAACTTTAAAGTGACTCAGCAGTGAATTATTCAGGGGTGAATGAGAGAGAGATGAAGAAAGAAATTAACATTTCTAAAGCTGAAGCTGTGTGTACTAAAATCTGCTAATTATTTACTACAAATAATCCAACATTAATCCCAATATGCCCTTCACCATTCCTAGTTAAAATAACATGTTTTATTTCTGTTTTCTCTTTTCTTGTTCTCTCTTTTGTTAACTACATCTTTGATTATAAACCACATAGCAACATTATTATTTTGTGATCACTGGTATATCAACCTAAAATAAATAAATATTCGTAACTAACAGTTGCGTAGCCAGGCCTTCAGTTGTGGGTTTTTTTTTTTTTGGAGGGGTCAGTTTTTATTTGGGTGGGGGAACTGAAACCAAATAGGAGGGTATAAAATTTTACCTCAGTCCCTGAACTCCACCCTTATCTTGTTTCTGTGCCCCACCCGCGACCTCCAAATATCCGGACTGGCAGGAATCTCAAAGAACTATCAGCAGGACAGGACGTCCACTGGCAGCCTGGCATACAGTGGCATTTTCTATATGCTGTTGACATACCATCCCCCTCCCTGCCTGAATGCTAACAGATTCTCAGACCAAACAAATGTAGGGTATGTTGAAGAAATCATCATTCCTTCTGCAAAGTGTCCCTGGACACAACAAATGCGTTACTTAATTTGGATAGACCCACCCTACCAACAAACTATATGACAACTTTTGTATTCCTTGCTCTGATTTATAGGATCATTTTATATTTCAGACTGTATTGTATTCAAGTAAACACAGTATATAGATAACACAATCCATGAATTACGAAGCTAAGCAAAAATATGATGTTACCATTTTTTTTTTTAATTAATGTGCTTTCACCAGCTCTGTTTCACTCAGTCAGACACAGTTTTCATAAAATCATTTGGCTCCTGGGACCCAACAGCACATCACTGAACAAACTGAATCTCGGAACATGTTTTCCTTAAGGCTGAATCCTTAGCAATAAGGCTGGCTTTAAATACCCACAGGAGGATTATGTACAGTTTGGTGTGCCACATTTACACAAAGCGAGACAGTTTGTTTACCAGCTCTAAATGTTACTCTCCTTCAAATGCACAGAGAGTTTCTGCTCATTTCCAAGGGCACAACCTTACCTGTATGACCTGAAAAGGATTTTCATCAAAAAACAGCAAGAGGTCTCCGTTCTGCAATTGTAAAGAATGATTTATGAACATGAGATGAATGAGTTATGAAAGTGAAATGAAATGAATTTATGATTATGACAACCTGAGACTCAAGGATTATTGACTCAGCTACTGAAATGAAAATCTATTCAGCCTGCTAACAAACTACTTCATTCGTCTGAGTTGCTGACCATTGAACTTCCTCGGCATAAAAATGTATTTTGTGTGTATGCTGAAAACATTCCTATAATCCATGTCATAAATATTAATGATTTGCATTTTTTAGCTGCTTGGGTATCTGAGTGGAATTTGGTGTGGCTGTGATGGGTTGGGGTAGAGGGTGGGTTTGCTGGGGTGTTTAGGTTTGAGGGTGGGGGTAGAATGGTTATTGTTTTGTTTGTGACACAGTTCAGATTACTTGTTGAGGTTTGTTATTAAGTCATGGAATAATAATAAACGTAGTTTACCTGTATGGATCAAGTGCTAAATTTAAGGAAATTACGGACCCATTTACAAAGCGACGGTAGGGCTACCATGTGTGTAGCATGCCCACCCAGTGGTAATGTTGAAGTTGGTGTGCTGTTTCCAATGGTAGAAAATATTTTTCTATTTTCTATTGTGGGGGCAGTTCCCGGTGGTAATCAATAATTCAGAGGTCCTTTTAGTAAGGTGCGCCAAAAAATAGGCTGCGCTAGTGTAGGCGTGTATTTTGGGTGCATGCAGATCCATTTTTTCAGCATGCCTGTCAAAAAGGCCTTTTTAAAATTTTTGCCAAAAATGGACGTGCAGCAAAATAAAAATTGGCATGCGTCCATTTTGGGTCTGACACCTTACCGCCAGCCATTGACTTAGCGGTCAGGTCTATCGTGTGTAGAATGATGATTACTGCCCGGTTTTCACCACACACAGGGAAATAAAAATTATTTTCTGGTGCGCATAGCGGACGCACGTAAAAAACGAAATTACCGCTCAGGCCTCGCGGTAGCCAGGCAGTAACTCCAAATTGATGCACGTTGGGCATGCGTAGGTGCCTACAGGTCTTAGTAAAAGGGTCCCTCACTGTTACTTGAGTTAATATCCGATTATCGACTACAATTGGCACCGATTGACAGTTATGTGTGTAACTATCCTTAGTCGCTGTTCTATAAGTTATGCGCGCAAATTCCAGAGTGTGCAACTTCTAGAGGGCATACAGTTACAGGTAACTCATTTATAGCCAGCTAATACCAATAACATAGATCATAGCGGATTACAAATAAGATACTAGAACAAAATAAGTCTAGGATGTAACAAAGTTATGACAAAATGATCATAAACATAGAGAGGCATAATCGAACGGCACCGGCCAAATAGATGGCCGGCCATCTATATGGCAGGCGCTGCAAAGAGCAGAACCGAACCATATTATCGAAAAAGACGGCCGGCCATCTTTAGTTTCAATAATACGGTTGGGGCCAGCCAAATGTCAGAGATGGCCGGGTTTGAGATGGCCGGCATCGGTTTTCGCCCATAATGGAAACCGATGCCGGCCATCTCAAACCCGGCCAAATCCAAGGCATTTGGTCATGGGAGGGGCCAGCATTTGTAGTGCACTGGTCCCCCTGAAATGCCAGGACACCAACTGGGCAGCCTAGAGGGCACTGAAGTGGATTTCAAAAATTGCCCCCAGGTGCATAACTCCCTTACCTTGGGTGCTGAGCCCCCCAAATCCCCCCAAAACCCACTCCCCACAACTCTACACCATTACCATAGCCCTTATGGGTGAAGGGGGCACCTACATGTGGGTACAGTGGGTTTTTTGGAGGGGGTGGAGGGCTCCCATTTATCACCACAAGTGCAACAGGTGGTGGGGGGGATGGGCCTGGGTCTGCTTGCCTGAAGTGCACTGCACCCACAAAAAACTGCTCCAGGGACCTGCATATTGCTGTCAGGGAGCTGGGTATGACATTTCAGGCTGGCAAAAAAGTGTTTTTTTTGGGTGGGAGGGGGTTGGTGACCAATGGGGGAGTAAGGGGAGGTGTTCCCCGATTCCCTCTGGTGGTCATCTGGTCAATTGGGGCACTTTTTTGAGGCTTGGTCCTAAAAATAAATGGATCAAGTGAAGCTGGCAAAATGCTCGTCCGAGCCGGCATTCTTTTTTCCATTATCGAGTGAAGCCGGCCATCTCGTGACCGCGCTCCCGTCCCGCCCCATCCCGCCTTCGCTACCCTACCGACACGCCCCCTTGAAGTTTGGCCGGCTCCGTGACGGAAAGCAGTTGGCGCTGGCCAAAATTGGCTTTCGATTATACCGATTTGGCCGGGTTCAGGAGATTGCTGGCCATCTCCCGATTTGTGTCGGAAGACAGCCGGCGATCTCCTTCGAAAATAAGGAGGATAGTATCCTAATCAGGAATAATCTTACCAAAACACATCTTCATTGGGATAAACTGCAGCATATTACTTTCTTAACACAATTTATAAAAAAACACAAAGTCTTTAATCTCTTCTTAAAAATATCCTAACTAGGGATGCGCCTTAGCTTAGATGGACGAGTATTCCAGAAAGTAGCTGCCTGATATGCAAAAAGCAGATAAACAATTTATTCAAAATAATCCCCTGAAGGCTAGGAAAGGAAAATAAGGATGAACTGAGAATATTATATTGTTGACCTGATTTTAAGTAACATACCAAAGAGAGCATATATTGAGGGATCAAGCCACATATGATCTTAGGTAATAAACAACCCAGTTTGAACGGCACCTGAGCTTCTACAGTAGCGTAGCGAGGGGGGCTGCCACCCGGGGCGGGGCGGTTCGCCGTTGCACCCCCCCCCCCCCCGGGTGCAGCACGATGACATACCCCCCCTCGGTGCATCGACACCCCCCCTCCCCCTGACCCAGTGCCCACCCTCTTCCGTCCAACCAGCTCTCTACCTTTAAAAAAATATCGGAATCCGAAGCGAGGCGAGGCGCCTCACGCCTGCACATACAGTGGGGGAAATAAGTATTTGATCCCTTGCTGATTTTGTAAGTGTGCCCACTGACAAAGACATGAGCAGCCCATAATTGAAGGGTAGGTTATTGGTAACAGTGAGAGATAGCACATCACAAATTAAATCCGGAAAATCACATTGTGGAAAGTATATGAATTTATTTGCATTCTGCAGAGGGAAATAAGTATTTGATCCCTCTGGCAACAAGACCTAATACTTGGTGGCAAAACCCTTGTTGGCAAGCACAGCGGTCAGACGTCTTCTGTAGTTGATGATGAGGTTTGCACACATGTCAGGAGGAATTTTGGTCCACTCCTCTTTGCAGATCATCTCTAAATCATTAAGAGTTCTGGGCTGTCGCTTGGCAACTCGCAGCTTCAGCTCCCTCCATAAGTTTTCAATGGGATTAAGGTCTGGTGACTGGCTAGGCCACTCCATGACCCTAATGTGCTTCTTCCTGAGACACTCCTTTGTTGCCTTGGCTGTATGTTTTGGGTCATTGTCGTGCTGGAAGACCCAGCCACGACCATTTTTAAGGCCCTGGCGGAGGGAAGGAGGTTGTCACTCAGAATTGTACGGTACATGGCCCCATCCATTCTCCCATTGATGCGGTGAAGTAGTCCTGTGCCCTTAGCAGAGAAACACCCCCAAAACATAACATTTCCACCTCCATGCTTGACAGTGGGGACGGTGTTCTTTGGGTCATAGGCAGCATTTCTCTTCCTCCAAACACGGCGAGTTGAGTTCATGCCAAAGAGCTCAATTTTTGTCTCATCTGACCACAGCACCTTCTCCCAATCACTCTCGGCATCATCCAGGTGTTCACTGGCAAACTTCAGACGGGCCGTCACATGTGCCTTCCGGAGCAGGGGGACCTTGCGGGCACTGCAGGATTGCAATCCGTTATGTCGTAATGTGTTACCAATGGTTTTCGTGGTGACAGTGGTCCCAGCTGCCTTGAGATCATTGACAAGTTCCCCCCTTGTAGTTGTAGGCTGATTTCTAACCTTCCTCATGATCAAGGATACCCCACGAGGTGAGATTTTGCGTGGAGCCCCAGATCTTTGTCGATTGACAGTCATTTTGTACTTCTTCCATTTTCTTACTATGGCACCAACAGTTGTCTCCTTCTCACCCAGCGTCTTACTGATGGTTTTGTAGCCCATTCCAGCCTTGTGCAGGTGTATGATCTTGTCCCTGACATCCTTAGACAGCTCCTTGCTCTTGGCCATTTTGTAGAGGTTAGAGTCTGACTGATTCACTGAGTCTGTGGACAGGTGTCTTTCATACAGGTGACCATTGCCGACAGCTGTCTGTCATGCAGGTAACGAGTTGATTTGGAGCATCTACCTGGTCTGTAGGGGCCAGATCTCTTACTGGTTGGTGGGGGATCAAATACTTATTTCCCTCTGCAGAATGCAAATAAATTCATATACTTTCCACAATGTGATTTTCCGGATTTAATTTGTGATGTGCTATCTCTCACTGTTACCAATAACCTACCCTTCAATTATGGGCTGCTCATGTCTTTGTCAGTGGGCACACTTACAAAATCAGCAAGGGATCAAATACTTATTTCCCCCACTGTAAAAGAAATGTGCACCGTCTCATTGGGCCTTCCCTCGCTCTGTCTGTCCCGCCCTCCGCTGACGCAACTTCCTATTTCCGCAAGGGCGGGACAGACAGAGCGAGAGAAGGCCTGATGAGACGCTGCACATTTCTTTTACGTGCAGGCGCGAGGCGCTGCGCCTCGCTTCGGATTCCGATATTTTTTTAAAGGTAGGGGGAGCTGGTTGGACGGAGGAGGGTGGGCACTGGGGGTGGGGTGTTGATACGCCGAGGGGGCGGGAGCTGGCAGGGAGTACCCCCCCCCCCGAGCTGACACCCGGGGCAGACCGCCCCTCCCGCCCCCCCTTGCTACACCACTGACAGGAAGCCAATGCAGCCTAATAAAGAATGGTATAATTATATCTAATTTTTTAAGAGAAAAAACATCAGACGTACGGCACATTTTGAATAGTTTGAATCTTTCTCAATAGTTGTTTCAATAAAACCTAATAATACAATGTTGCAGTAATCCAATTTACTAGGAATAAGTGACTGTACTACTAGTCTAAGCAGATCTTCCGGCAAGTATTTCCGAATACTTCTCAACTTTCTCATAACATAGAGGGAACTTCGTATCAGTGAATTGATCTGATTTTTCATGGTTAATTTATCATCTAACACAACACCCAAGACTTTAATTGAGCAATCTAACAAGTAAACTTCTCCATCAATGGTCACATTTAACTCCATATTTGTGTTTTACCTGGCTCCCAATAATAAAATTTTTGTTTTTTCTTTATTTAGTTTAAGGTAATGAGAAACCATCCAGTTTGCAATTATTGAGAAACAATGGGAAACAGTAGTATATGAGGGGCATAATCGAACGTGAATGACCATCTCCATGGGTGTCTATCTCCGAGGACGGGTCCGCGAAGGGGCGGGTCAGACCGTATTTTCAAAAAAGATGGGCGTCCATCTTTTGTTTCGATAATACGGTTGGTGTCGAGCAAATGCATCAGATTTGGGCGGATTTGAGCTGGGCGGTATCGGTTTTCAGCGAAAATGGAAACCGAAGGCGCCCAGCTCAAAAACGAACAAATCCAAGGCATTTGGTCGGGGGAGGGGCCAGGATTCGTAGTGCACTGGTCCCCCTCACATGCCAGGACACCAGCCGGGCACCCTAGGGGGCACTTGTAACAATTAAGAAAAAATTAAAATACCTCCCAGGTGCATAGCTCCCTTACCTTGGGTGCTGAGCCCCCCAAATCCCCCCAAAACCCACTCCCCACAACTCTACACCATTACCATAGCACTTATGGCTGAAGGGGGGCACCTAGATTTGGGTACAGTGGGTTTTGGGGGCGGTTTGGAGTGCTCCAATTTAGCAGCACAAGTGTAACAGGTGGGGGAAGGATGGGCCTGGGTCCACCTGCTTGAAGTCCACTGCACCCACTAACAACTGCTCCAGAGACCTACATACTGCTGTGATGAAGCTGGATATGACATTTGAGGCTGGCATACAGGCTGGCAAATAAAGTTTTTAAAGTTCTTTTTTTTTTGTGGGAGGGGGTTAGTGACCACTGGGGGAGTCTGGGGAGGTCATCCCCGATTCCCTCCAGTGGTCATCTGGGCAGTTGGGGCACTTTTTTGGGACTTGTTCGTGAAAAAAAGGGTCCAAAAAGTGACCCCCAAATCGCGCTAAAAACGCCTTTTTTTCGATTATCAGCTAAAGACACCCATCTCTCCTCGGCCGATAACCACGCCCCAGTCCCACCTTCACCACACCTCTGACACGCCCCCGTCAACTTTACCCGTTTCTGCGATGGATTGCAGTTGGAAGCGCCCAAAATCGGCTTTCAATTATACCGATTTGGGAGCCCACGGGAGAAAGATGCCCATCTCCCGATTTGGGTCGAAATATGGGCGTCTTTCTCTTTCGAAAATAAGCTGGATAGTATACTACTTACAGTGTCAACATAATACATAATAGAACATTTTAATTGACAGTAACATAGTAATATAGTAAATGACGGCAGATAAAAACCTTTACGGTTTATCCAGTCTGCCCAACAAGATAAACTCATTTTATATGATATGTGATACTTTATATGTATACTCGAGTTTGATTTGTCCTTGCCTTTCTCAGGGCACAGACTGTAGAAGTCTACCCAGCACTGTTCTTGTACTAAGTTCTGGAGCTAATGTTGAAGCCCCTTAAAATTTACACTCCAGCCCATCCCTATCTATTCAGTCACAATCAGGGCATAGACTGTAGAAGTCTGCCCAGCTCCCATTTTGTTTCCTAATTACCGGTGTTGCCACCCAATCTCCGCTAAGATTCCGCGGAACCATTCCTTCTAAACGGGATTCCTTTGTGTTTATCCCATGCATGTTTGAATTCCATTACAGTTTTTATCTCCACCACCTCCCGCGGGAGGGAATTCCACATATCCACCACCCTCGCCGTGAAAAAACACTTCTTGACATAAGTCCTGTGTCTGCCCCCCTTCAACCTCAATTCATGTCCTCTAGTTCTACCACCTTCCCGTCTCCGAAAAAGGTTCATTTGCAGATTACCTTTAAAATATTTGAACGTCTGTATCATGTCACTCCTGTTTCTCCTTTCCACCTAGGTATACATGTTCAGGTCAGCAAGTTTCTCCTCATATGGTTTGCAACGCAAATCCTATACCATTTTTGTAGCTTTTCTTTGCACAGCTTCCAGTCTTATTACATCTTTAACAAGATACAGCCTCCAAAACTGAACACAATACTCCAAGTGGGGCCTCATCAACGACTTGTACAGGGGCATCAACACCTCCTTTCTTCTGCTGGTTATGCCCCTCTCTACACAGCCTACCATCCTTCTGACAGTGAAGGGTATAAGCAAAGATGGAACATATAGATAGGTAAGAGAGTAAGAGGAGATAGAAAATAAGGTGACTAATTTAAAGAACGGTGCACATGAGGTCAGAGAGATGGTTAAATATGATCCCAGCCAGGGTAGAAGTGGATATGTGCAGCCCGTGTTACTTCTTGTGTGTGTGAGTGATTGACTAACAAGTTAGTTACTTCTTCCATTAAGGGCCTGGTTGAAGAGCTAAGCTTTCACTTGCTTCCTGAAGTAGAGATAGTCTTGTGTTAAGTGGAGCCTTTCAGGGAGAGCATTCCAGAGTGTGTATTGGACGCAGGCAGGTCCATTTTTCAGAACGCCTGCAAAAAAGGCCTTTTGTTTGGCTGAAAATGGACGTGCGGCAAAATAAAAATTGGCGCGTGTCCATTTTGGGCCTGAGACCTTACCGCCACCCATTGACTTAGCGGTAAGGTCTCATGCATTAACTGAGCAGTAATTATCTGCGTGTATACGATGCTGATTACCGCCCTGTTTGCACCGCGTGCTGGAAAATTTTCCAGCATGCGTAGTGGACACGTGTAAAAAATGAAATTACCGCCAGGGTCAGGCGGTAGCCGGGCAGTAGTTCCGAATTGGCATGTGTTGGGCACGCATAGGCGCCCATGCGGCTTAGTGAAAGGGCCCCATAGGCAGTAGTGCTCTGCACTAGCTGAAACCTCTGTCTCTGGTACTGAGGAAAACCAATATACAAACTGTTACAATAGCCAAAATAAGATGGAACTGAAGCATGTATAGCTGATGCCAGGTCATCTTTGCCTACATAGGGCCAGAGATATCAAATGTTCCCTAAAAAAAGAAACACCAGAAAGACATAACAATGCACACCATTTTGACTGTCTCTGAACAACTGACAGCAGCAAGTGTCATACATAAAGATGGATTTACGTGGTCTTGAAAACTTATCCTTAAAAATGTTCCTGGAGAATTCTAATGACTGGCTCAGCAAACCTGCAATCGTCCAGCACATGTCCAACAATTAACATGGAAAAGCCCTAGGTAAGCAAGCAATGAAGGGGAAACGAGACAAGAAAGCTTTCTGCTGTGATACATTTGCATAATGAAACATTGCAGCAAGAAATGAGGTGTACATAATGTCTCTTATTTATACCTTCCTGCTCATGCCAAGTATCGTAGGTTAAATGATGTCTTTGATGAGAGCTGCACATATTGAATTTAAGTTCACTACACTGAAGTATCCAGAGGTACCCAATATTGTGGGGGGTGGGGGTGGGGGTTCAGCCTGGGGAACCAGCTGAGGAAAGGCACTAGACACCTTTATTGTGGAAACTGACAGGGCACCCTACAGTGAGCTCTTGTGTAAGCCAATACCAGCACCAACTTAAGATCCCAGTAAATGTCACAGAACCAGACTAAAACACTCTGGGACCGCAGAGATTACAAAAACCTCCAGTACTATAGATCTGCAATTTAAAAGCCTGACAGACACTTTAATGCACTAAAGTTCCATTAAAGAACGGAACGCTATTTCCAACTTGGTAAAAATTACCGAGTTGGAAATGGCTAGGGATGCTCAGAAGATGTGGGAAGCAAATGAGCCGCTCGCAAACACAGGTCAGTAGTGGGGGAAGAGCCAATCGGTCTGTCGAGCATGCCCAGAACAGCCAATCACTAAGCGTCAGATGCACTAAAGTCGTCGTTAGAGCCGTTCCCTACCGAATTCCATAGCAAATCGGTAGGGAACAGCTATGCATCAAGGAAAGGGAATGCAAATGAGCTACTCGTTGTAGCTCACTTGCATTCTCTATTCCATCGTAAAACTGTCGGCCAATCGGCCGGTCAAGCATGCGCAGAGCAGCAAAGCATTATGTTGGCTGCTCTGCGCATGCCAAATACGCCTCAAGTGCCAAGTGCTCGTCAAGTGTACTATAAAAAAAAAATCACAGGCTCCGATGCTGCAGGCATCCGCTGCACCTACCATTGTACAAATAGAAGCAATTCTGGAGACTGTCATTAGGATTTCCATCCGCCCAGCGCCATCTTCCACCCAATCACAGCGAAGGAAGCATTGAGCGGAGCTGAGCTAAACGCTTTTCCTCCTCCTGCGAGGTAACCCTGGCTCCGATGCTGCAGGCTCTCAGCTGAGAGACCCGGAAGTCTCTGAGCCAATCACAGCGCGTTTAAACGCTAGGACCTCTCCAACCATGCTCCAGGTGAGTCCTAGGGGTGGAGTAGAGGAAGGTTGGGGGGGGTATCTGCTCAAGCGTTACTTCATGGGAGGGTATGATCTTGGAGGTTTCCTGTTTGGGGGTTATCCTGGGTGGGGCTTATTTGGGGAGTCTGATCTTGGGGAAGCTTAATTGTTAGGGGGTGATTGGGAGATGGTGATGATTGGGGGACTGGTTACGGGGACACAAATTGATGGGTAATATTTGGAGGAGCTGGATCAGGGCATAACTTTGCAACATGTCATTAGAGCAGTGGCCATGTTACCAGTCTGCCAGTAAAATCTAATAAAACCTCAAGAGGTGACATTAAGTGCAGCCCCGCTATCAGTAGCCATGACAGCTATCACATGATACTGTCCTGTGGGCTAGGTGTCAGTGTCAGCCTGTCCCATCCCAGTTCGTGACCTTCCTGGATCCCACCACTACCTGCTGGCTGGTTTTTACCATGCTGGCTGGTTTTAGCATGCGGTCCATGTGTTAGCATGGGTCCATGCTAACAGCTACTGCACATTAACATCTATACTAATTGCTTACTTCCGTTTAATAAATATCCCCCCCCCCCCCAACACACACACACATTTAGGCATTTTTTAGCAGTTCAAGACTTTTCATGTGTTTTTCTGTATGAAGTCCCCTCTGTGAAAAAACATGGCAACTTAGTACATCAGTCCTTATGAAAGGTTCAGGTAGCCCCAATTTGATTGACTGCATTTTTGTCCTTTAGATTGTAAGCTCCTTTGAGCAGGGACTGTCCTTCTTTGTTAAATTGTACAGCGCTGCGTAACCCTAGCAGCGCTTTAGAAATGTTAAATAGTAGTAGTAGCAGTAGTAGTAATAGTAGTCGTCCGGAACTCAGCAACATGACTGTTGACTAACTCTCAGTCTTTTCAACCAGCTGTTCTGTGTGTATGCTGCCATTTTGTTTGTATTGTACTGGCAGACAGCCTACAGTTAATGCAAGATCCTGCTCGGTCCTCTAAACTTTATTCTGATAGGGTTCAATGTTGTATGTGACCTCTCCGGTCTTCTTGAGACCATTATTGCTCACATCTCAGTCAGGAGTAAACTCTGATTCTCAGGGCTGGCATTAGTGATGGGCAAACAGGGCAATTGCCCTGGGTCCCCATGTCACTGGGAACCCCAAACCTGCCTAAAGCTGAAAGAGGGACAACCTGCAAGCAAGCTTTGGGGGTCCCTCCCTAGCATCTGCCCTGGGCTCCATCAAGTCTAGCACCGGCCCTGCTGACTCTATTAGTCAGTTCCTGAGTCCCTAGCACTTTGCGTAGTACCTCCTGCTGGGGGGGCGGGGCTAATCTCCATCTTGCCTTCAGCACAGCAAAGCAAGTCTCACAAGCTGCTTCTCTCTTCTTTCAATCTGGCAAAAACCAGAACCTCTTTTTATCAGTTCAACGTCCGTCACCTGCAACACCTCCAATCATTTCACATGGAGATTATTCAACCAATTAACAGCCCATCCTGTCAGGGCTGCAGAACATCTGGGTATGGCTGGGTTACGCCAAGCCCCCTCCCTGCCCGTCTTCAAGTCTTTGCTTAAAGCCCACCTCTTCAATGCTGCGTTCAGCACCTAACCCTTACCGTTCAGTGAATCCAGACTGCCCCAATTTGACTGCCCCTATCGGACCGACCGTTCACTTGTCTATTAGATTGTAAGCTCTTTGAGCAGGGACTGTCTCTCTTTGTTAAATTGTACAGCGCTGCGTAACCCTAGTAGCGCTCTAGAAATGTTAAGTAGTAGTAGTAGTAGTGGGAAACGGCCAGATAGGCGCCTCCCCCACCTCATTATTTCCCTTCCATTATCAGGGTGACTGCTCTTATGTGGAAATGTATCTGTTATTATCTATGCAGTTTTATTATTTGTATTGTGGTGAGTATATGGTTTATAAATAAAAGGTGATGATTATGAGTAATATGGGGTGGCTGAATGTTTCAGTCAAAAGCCTCATTAGTTTTGCTGTTTATTTATTTATTTTGAATTATTGCAAAGCTTTGAGGTAAGACATGGGCTGGCTGTTGCATTAAGTACTATATGGGTAAGAACCAAAGAGAGGCAGAAATTGGAACATGCCCCAAAAGCAGGGGAAATCCAGCTCAGAAGCAGCGACAAGAGGCTTACCTCCTTCCCTGTGCCCTCCTGCACTGACTACTTGGATAACAGTTATGCTAAGAAATCCTGTAATAGTCTGCTAGTGGAGGAGGTAGAGGTCAGCACTGAAGAGAATTTAAACAAGGCTAGGGTGAATATGTACAGCAATGGTAGGAATAGGATTGGGAGATTGGGGAATGAGGAGACAGCATCTGTTTAAGTATGGAAATCAGAAAACAACAAGGCAAATGATCTGCAAAATCCAACGTGGAGAATGAGCAAGCAGATCAATAAATATAACATCAAAAATATTTTATTGAAGATATCGTATATGAGACAATTGCCCGACACAGGCCATGTTTCGCCCAAAGAAGGGCTGCGTCAGGGGCTAGTCTGTATCTTTATGAAAAAGAACAATTATAAATTATATATCAGGTCAAGGAAAAAAGGAAATTCAAAAAACCAGCAAAAACAACGTATCCCTAATATATATCTCTCTGTATGATCATATCATTTCCACTTAAATATCTATTTGTTGAGTTCACAATTGCTCAGTAGAAAAGCACACCTTAACAGATGTCACTTTAAAAAGAAAAATCTTTCAAAAAACCGTCAGTCGACATATACCGACTGTCTTTATTGTGGTATATGTCGACTGACGGTTTTTTGAAAGATATATATTAGGGATACGCTGTTTGTGCTGTTTTTTTTAATTTCCTATTTTCCTTGTCCTGATATACAATTTATAATTGTTCTTTTTCATAAAGATACAGACTAGCCCCTGACGCAGCCTGGGGCGTAGCCAGACAACAGATTCTGGGTGGGCCTAAGTAGGTGGGCACCAAGTGTTCTTCACCACCACCAAAAAAATAGCTCAGCTGGCGAGAAAACGCTTCTTTCTACCTTGGCTTACCATCAATGGAAAGTCTTCAGCTGATAGAGCTTGGGATCTCCACTAGCTACCACTAAACGTATGCTACTGTTGGGTGGGCCTGAACCCTAAGTGGGAGGGCCCTGGCCCAGCCAGGCCCACCTGTGGCTACGCCACTGGACGCAGCCCTTCTTTGGGCGAAACACGGCCTGTGTCGGGCAATTGTCTCATATACGGTATCTTCAATAAAATATTTTTGATGTTATATTGATCTGCTTGCTCATTCTCTTCTCTAAGTATGGAAATCTACAAGCGTCTCTACTCAAAGTGTCGAAAATCCACGCAGCTTCAATTGAACAGTGCAGATGGGCCAAATGGCCTTCAACTGATGTTATCTATTATGCATAACTTCCCCAGATCACATCTACACTTGTCGCCCAAAGGTACAGAAATGATACGTACACTTACTGGTTGACTTTTTGGCACATCATAAATCCCTTCCTTCTTCTGGCTGGTTGGAACCTGGATCAATGTAAATGAAATACATAATTTTAACACAGGAATCAGGTTGAAAACAAAAAACACCATCAGATGAACCACTGGACATCAACCTTCCAGAAATGGAAAAGAAACAACAAGGGCTAGGACCAAAAAATAAAAATGTTCTACAAGGAAAACAACACATTAGTACATCTAGGGCCCCTTTTACCAAGCTGCAGTATAAGGGGGCCTGTGCTGTTGTTTGAGTGTGTTTTTGATGTATGCCGAGGCCCCCTTTTACTGCAGCGAGTAAAAGGTAGGTCTTGCTTTTCTGCAGGAAATGGCCATGTGGCAAGTAAAGCACTTGCTGTGCAGCCATTTCAGTGGGAGCCCTTACCGCCACCCATTGAGGTGGCGGTAACGGCTCCCGCGCCAACTCGGCAGTAACCGGGCAGCATGCGGCACTGCTTACCGCCAGGTACACACTGTTGCTATAAAAGTAAATCCATTTTTGTAGCACCCAGTGCATTTTTTCTAGTGAAAAAGGTGCCGGTACTCAAATGCCAGGCCACCCTTCGGGGTGTGGTCCGGGGTAGGGTGATCACTGAGGGACCCCACCCCACAATAGCCAGGCCTCCTGCAATCATTCACTGAATCTATGACAAGGTAGAATTGGTGTGTAGAGCCCAGAGGCGTATCTGGACTTCAGCGGAAGGGGGGGCCAGAGCCAGAGTGAGGGGGGACATTTTAGCCCCCCCCTGGCGCCGCCGACCCCCCTGCCGCCAACTTTGACCCCCCCCCCCCGCTGCCGACCCTCTCCACCCCCCCTCCCGCCGCTGTCGCCTACCTTTGCTGGCGGGGGACCCCCAACCCCCGTCAGCCGAGGTCCTTCAGTTGCAAAGCTGGCGGGGGACCCCAACCCCCGCCAGCCGAAGTCCTCTCTTCCATTGCAGCAAAGCTTCCTTCAGTTTCAAATTCTGAGTCTGACTCCCTGCACATTTTATGTGCATGACGTCAGACTCAGAACAGGAAGCTTTGCTGCAACGGAAGAGACGACCTTGGCTGGCGGGGGTTGGGGTCCCCCGCCAGCTTTGCAACGGAAGAAGAGAGGACCTCGGCTGGCGGGGGTTGGGGTCCGCCGCCAGCTTTGCAACAGAAGGATCTCGGCTGGCGGGGGTTAGGGTCCCCCGTCAGCAAAGATAGGTGATGGCGACGGCGGGTTGGCGGCGGGAGGGGGGTGGAGAGGGTCGTCGGCAAGAATTCAGGGCCAAATCTATGGGGGGCCCCCATGGCCCCACACAAATACGCCGCTGGTAGAGCCTGAGCTCTTTCATTAAAACTTAGGAACCACGGGTCAATTT
This sequence comes from Microcaecilia unicolor, assembly GCF_901765095.1. Lineage (NCBI taxonomy): Eukaryota > Metazoa > Chordata > Amphibia > Gymnophiona > Siphonopidae > Microcaecilia > Microcaecilia unicolor. The sequence continues at coordinate 33,363,497 of NC_044036.1, forward strand.
TAGCAGACAATGGAAAAGTTGCTGGTACTCAGTACCCCCAAGCACCCCCTCAAAAAAAGCCCTGGTAGCACCAGATATGATGGTTCGCTGGGGGTTGGGAAGTACCGCCGGGCTGCTGTGGTAGCCTGACAGTACTTCCTTTTTAGCGAGCGGTAAGCCTGCTTTGGGCTTGCCGCGCTTTGTAAAAGAGGCCCTCAGTATGAATATTGGTTAGCTGCTAACCTATACTTTAAGATGCAAGAGTTTGAGATGAAGATAGGGTTACCATTTTTTGTCCCCCAAAAAGGACACATGCCCCGCCCCACCACACACCCCACCCCCTGTCACACCTTCACTCCGCCCCCTGTCACATTTTCCCCTCCCCCCTGTCACATACCCTGTCACCCCCCCTCCCCATCACCCCCCTCCCCTTACCTTACTACTGCCCTGGTGGTCTAGTGACCTCTTCGGGGCAGGAAAGATCTCCCTCTTTCCTGCCCGGAGCGCTGCCCTGCATGCATCCTTCCTGTTCCTGATCCTCTGCGCCGATTCAAAATGGCCGCTGAGAGTTGAAGTCTCGCGAGGTCACTTCAACTCTCGGTGGCCATTTTGAATCGGCGCCGAGGATCAGGAACAGGAAGGATGCATGCAGGGCAGCGCTCCGGCCAGGAAAGAGGGGGCTCTTTCCTGCCCCGAAGGCGGAAGAGGTCACTAGATCACCAGGGCACTAGTAAGTAAGGGGAGGGGAGGCTAGCAATCTGGCCGTTTGTCCGGATTTCTGGACAAACAGGCAGGCTGGCGGGTGGGCTGTCCTGTAGGACGGCCCACCCACTAGCCTGCCCGTTTGTCCAGAAATCCGGACAAACGGCCAGATTGGCAAAACCCGCCCGTTTGCCCGGACATGCCCTCAAAAAGAGGCCATGTCCGGGTAAATCCGGACATGTGGTAACCCTAGGTGAAGAAGAGCTCTCTACACACACTTACAGAAATACAAACTCAGAAGATGTTTGCTGCACAGCATCATGGTCTGTGCAACCGTTGCATGCACATGCATTCTGGAAGCATAAATTAAGCATTCCAACGAAGGCTACTTCATTCAGCTTGAGAACATCAGAACTAAAACTTTAGCATCATTTTGGCATGGGCCAGGCTGTTAAATTTGAGCATTTTACGCTGCCTGTTTTTTTGTACTCAAGAATTATAAGGTAACGGCAGGGAAATTCTCCACGATTAATTACAGCACACCCACAAGGAAGGATACAAATTTAGACCTTGACTTTAATGTTCATAATTAGTGCATACTGCAGAGTCATGCTGTCTAAGCTCTGCATGCATTTAGGTAAAGATGCTTCATTAGATTCTATTATATTGAGAAACAGAAATTTCAGTGAAATAACATGTTGTCTTCATTGTGTTAGGAACAGCTGTATAAGGTTGCAATTGTACAAATGAAAAGATGTTTTTGTAATTGTATTTTCCAAAAACAGTAGTTTTAAATTATTAAATGGGCAGGGAAGGGACTTACATAAAAATTAGCTAAGAGTTGCAAGCGATAACCAAAAAGCCTGTATATTGATTATTTTTTGGGGGGGGAGGGGGGGAGTATGGATTTTATAAAGGTTTCCCCATGTGTAAAGCCTTCTTACACATGTATAATAATCGTCCCATGGTATACACACACTTTCCACCCGATTTTTAAAACTATTTAACTGGCCAGGAACAGCTCCTGGCCAGTTATCTGGCAATATTCAGTAGGAAATCACCGGTTATCTCCTACTGAATATTGCTGGGTTAGCACTTAGCGGATAACCATTTATATCGCGTGATATAGCCAGCTATCTGCTAATATTCAGCTCATCGCAAGCTAAGTTTGGCAGCCAAATTCAGCCGCTGAAATAGCAGGCCTATCTTTGGCCAGTTTCAACTTAAACGGTCAGAACTGAATATCGGCTTGGCTGGTTAAGTTGAAACTGGCCAGAAAACACTCAGATATTCAATGCAGGTCACCAGAAACAGCCCGCCATTGAATATCCTAGCTCAGAGCCAACTGCAGAAATCAGCCTGGCTAACTCCCGCAGGGGGGCATAAATATTAGGGATGGGTTGCCATTTGCATCGATCTGGGAAATGTCAACGAGATATCCCATGTCGTTCCACGTTGTTATGAAACGACAATGAGAAGAAAACAACATGAACAAATCTTGAGAGAGTGTGTACTATTTGCAAAGAGGGCACCCATTGTGCAAGGGCATGGTGCTCTCTCTTTCAGAAAGTGTGCTCCCTCCACGACTATGCTTCCGTGAGATAAAAACAGCCAAACGACGATGAATAATACACACATTTCTGGAAACAACACAGAAAATGATACCAAATGAACATTTTCTGACCCTCTATCCCTAATCAGTACGCGTTCCAACGAGATGACGCATCTGTGTACCAGTGGCATAGATGCTATGGGGCCACGGGGGCCTGGGCCCCTGTAGATTTGGCCCTGGACCCCCTGCCGACAACCCTTTCAACCCCCCCTCCCGCTGCCAACCCGCTGTCTCCGTCTGCTACCTTTGCTGGTGGGGGACCCCAACCCCCGCCAGCCGAAGTCTTTCTTCTTCCTTCGTTTGGTTTCCAAGTCTGACGTCCTGCACGTTGTATGTGCAGGACGTCAGACTTGGAAACCAAACGAAGGAAAAAGACTTCGGCTGGCGGAGGTTGGGGTCCCCCGCCAGCAAAGGTAGGTGACGGCGGGGACGGGCAGGCGGGGGTCAAGAGGGTCTTTGGCAGGGGGGGGTCAAAGTTGTTCATAGTGGTGCTGGTGGCGGCGGGGGGTGTTGGCAATGGTGGCATGGGGGTCTGCAGCACCGGGGGGGGGGGACTAAAATATGCCCCCTCACCTCGGGCTCTGGACCCCCCCTCCCACCGAAGTCTGGCTACGCCCCTGCCGTGTACATGCGCCACATTATAGTCATTCCCTGGGGTGGAGTTTGGGTGGAGCAGGGACATCCCCATGCAGAGCATGCACACATTTGCACCTGTTTCAGAGCAGGCATAAGGCTTGCGGGGGCACATTTGTGTGCTTTTGGGTCTGGTTTTGTCTGTCTATTTTACAAAACCAGAATTGGCAACTATGACAATAGGCTTAAATAGACACATTTTGGGATTTCTCAAGTAGGTATTCTCAGTGGCGTTCCTAGGGGGGCTGACACCCGGGGCAGATCGCCGATGCGCCCCGCCCCCCGGGTGCAGCGCCCCCCTGGAACAGCGCGAGGCCCCCCCCCCGGTGAAAGAACCCCCCGGGTGCACGCCGCTGGGGGGGGGGGGGGGGGAATGCCGCGTGCCTGCCGGCTCTTCGTTTTCATGCTCCCTCTGCCCCGGAACAGGAAGTAACCTGTTCTGGGGCAAAGGGAGCATGAAAATGAAGAGCCGACAGGCGCGCAGCACCCCCCAGCGGCGTGCACCCGGGGCGGACCGCCCCCACCGCCCCCCCCCCTTGGTATGCCACTGGGTATTCTATTATGAAAATGGGCCATTGGGGGTCAATTCTTTAACACAAGCACTGACATCTATGTGTCCATTATGTATATAAATGTTAAGGGGGTCCTTTGAGGGTCCTTTTACTAAGCTGTGCTAAAAAGTGGCCTTAACGCCCTTACATAGGTCTTTCCTGCACACTAAGGCCATTTTTGAGCATAGCCAGAAAATGGCCGATTTTCCATTTTCTGAATTAATGTCCATGTACTAATTTTGTCATTAGTGCATGGCCATTAAAAAAGATTACGTTATCAACAAGCCCAGCTCCACTAAATATTTCTCTCTAATAAACACTTTAGAAGGTCATTACAGAATTAGTGTTGGATCCATCAGATACACATGCTTCAACCATTAGGCTAAATTATTTGAGCCAAGCAAGAATAAGGATGAGCATGTAATTGTCATTGATCCTTTATCTATATATTCTTTTCATTTTCTTTCCAATGAATGAGAACCTATATGGAGACTGACTTTGAGACAGCTATCAGTGAAACGTGAATTCAAGTCGATCTGATGTGTCTCTTCTGATTTTACATGCATCCCATAATGAAAGATGTAAGAAGAAGTAAAGCTAAGCACTTGATATATATTACATATTGGGAAGAAAATGAAAAAATATATATATCTATATAGATAAAGAAGCAATGACGATTACATGCTCATCCTTCCAGTCAGAGGCATAGACTAGTATCAATTCTCCAGAGTTCTAAATGCCACATCCCACTCCTGGCCCTTTAAAAGGACAGGGCTGATGGGGCATTGCTGCTCAATTGATAGGCTTTTAAAAGAAAGTGTTGTCAGGATGGAGAAGACACCTCCTACTCCCTGTATTGCCTAATGGAAAACAGTCTGATTGAGGCTGAGACCAGAGTGTTAATACAAGGTCACCTGGAGTAGTGACATACATGCCCTTGAGGACGCTAAATTCCCTGGGCCCGATATTCAAAGATTTTATGCTCTTAAATTGGCTTCTTTGAAAATGCATTAGGGTTGAGTGCCTAAATTGTTACTCAAAATCTCATTAAACTAAAGTTAAGAGCATAAAAGGTGTGTAGCCACAAGGATGGATTTAAGCCAGGGGGAGAAAGGTTAGAGGCTAAGCAGTGATATTCAGCCTTAGGCATATAAACTAGACCCAAATCTAGGCTAACAAATGGTAGGCCTAAATTTATAACCATAACTTTTAAACTCCTAACTAAGATTGGACGTGAATGCTTAGGCTTACATTGTGAATGTGCCCTATGACCACCACATTCTGCCCAAATTCCACCCATGTGAACGCTCGCCTGCAAAGTACGTGCCATCGAATTTTGGCACATGCTTACAGAATAGTAAGTAACTGGAAAATGGTCATTTACACAAACATGCGTCAACATATCCGTGTACCTGACTTGCGTTCTTGCTGTCTAAATCTAAAGGCTGTTTATTGGTACCAAGAACACACATAAATGACCTTAATGCTGTCGTCAATGCACGTCTGTGCAACCCTATTTATGTAAATTCCAATGTTCTGACTATACTCTATTCCGTCAAAGGCACCTAAATGTGTTCAAATTCAATTTTATTTGATATACTGCCTATACGTGTGATGTTACGTATTTTATAGATGAGCGTTGACATGGGTGGATTGGGGTGCACCATGGGCAAGACGCACATTTAAAAACACTATAATGTACCTGTATTCTTTAGCGGTGTAGGAATGATCATTTACAGCAGCTCTATGGCTGGTTTAAGAGACTGAACCTGGAATACAGGTATGTTCTTGGCACGTTATGCTGGCACCCTATAATTTCTTTATACAATAAGCTCCAAGTAGGCTTGTTGTAGGCTCCCCATACCAGAATTACTCCCCTGGATTCTATAAAGGTCACCGAAAATTGCACATGCAAATTTAGGCGCTTGCAATTTAACAGGATAATGAGCCAATTAGTGCCAATAACTGACTTTTGAACAAGCAGTTATTAGGCGTGGAAAATTAGGTCCATGATCTGTGCCTAAAATTTATGCATAGCCCAAAAAAGGGGGCGCAGACGGGGACGTTCAAGGGCATTTGGGGGCAGAACAGGGTGTGGTTTTCAGTTATGTGCGTCAAGGGCGTTCCACGCATGCATTTAGGCATGGACATTTGCATCACATTTTCATAGGTGCAAATGGCGGCATCTAAATCTACACAGAATGATAACGCGCAGCTTATAGAATAACGCTTGAGCAGGGTTTTTTTTTTTGAGCCGATTTTTTTAGGCACCATATATAGAATCTAGCCCCCTGTGTGTAGCAGAAGTGATCAGAAATTTCTCAAGGACATTGTCAATGAACCCCAACACTCTCTTTGCCTCATTGGTGGTTGGCCATAAAGGCTGTGGGTGTAAGTAGGCACAACCTAGCAGTACTGCAAACTGGGCTATATCCAAGTTAATTGAAAAGAATAATGTCAACCGAACTGACAAGGCCTACTGACAGGTTGACTGTAGCCAATCTAAAACAGTAGGTCATGAAGAGATGACCTGTTCCGGCAGGGACTACAGCAAAGTCTCAGAAAGTTGACTTGTTTGGACTAAGCTATGATGGGGAGAAATTTGGACTTCCCAATTTTAGCAGGGAGGGATTACAATTCAAATACTGGAAGACCTGAATGATGATTTCCATGGCATACTGGGCAAATAACTGGCATCTTTGGATTTGCAGTATGCCCTGTGCACAAGTTTGAATTACTGTCCAAGACAGATCACAGAGTTGTTATGAGAACAGGGTTCCTGTGGAGCCCTCACATATTTTTTTAATCTGTTAATTTATGAGTATTGTCTCCAGGCTGGACAGTGGAATTTGGAAAACAGTCTTGAACTGCTGTCCAGGAGGAGATGTGTGTGTGTGTTGGGGGGGGGGGGGTGGGGTGGGTAGAGCTAGACATGTTATTGAGAAGCTGATTTGTTGGACTTCTTCCAGACCATTGAAAGAGAGAGAGCAATGATGAGGGGGAAGAGTTCCCATAGGTTAAAATGTGCCCAACACATCATGGGCCCAAAGAGAAGGATGTGGGAGGAACTGACAACCCAAGGCCCTCTGAAAGATACTGCACAACTTACAGAAGCGGAGACAGCAGAGCACAACCCAGCTAAGCAGTTACACTTTATGGAGGTCGAGCTGTTAGTTGGAACCTCACAAGCCCCTTGAGCACTTTTCGTCCTGATGGAGAAGAAGGTAGGGTTATTGGCCCTTGATATCCTGAATTATCTATGTGCAGAGGAAGACTGTTTTCAACCAAAGTAAAGCTTTGTTTTTGTTTTTTTTCTAGCAGTCCTGATGGACAATTCAGTATCTTCCAGAGCATTTAGAATGGAGGTAGCTGTGTTCAGCACTTGGCTAAATTTTGTTTCCAGGCTTGTATTTTGTTTGAGTAAGGCCAGAGCCAGCCTTTTTGTTTGTTATCTGACAGATTGGATTGTGAAGGGATTAACATACAATTATGTAAAGACTGATAACTTAAAGAAACCAAGCCAAGGCTAAAAACCCTGTTTGGGTTGAAGGCTAACTGAAAAGGAGAGCCTCTTTTAAAGCCCTGTTGAGTGAGAGAGAGAGAGAGAGAGAGAGAGAGAGAGAGAGAGAAAGAAATGCTCTGCTGGAACTTTCAAGGCATAGGGCTAGGGAGAGATGGGTTTGGAAACCTGTTGTAATGCCTTATTGAAGCTGGATTATATAAAACAGTGTCCTGGCAAAACTCTTAAAGCTACAAGACCAGAGAATCTGAAGTGGGACACAATTATACTGCTAGAGTGAAACTTGAGAGATAAAGGTTACTGTCATTTTTAATTAAGTTGGAAAACGGTGTGCTTTTATTCATTTCTCTGGCGTAGGATTTCCTAGGTGGATAGTAAAACTCCACAGGAACATTGTGACTGACAGGGGTTGATGAGGCCCTGAAGCCATCACTTTGTGACAGCATCAAGTCTGGCAAGTGAACCTCTCTGCTTTGTGACCACTTAGATGAGGAATGCCACAGAACTCCTAATTGTCCCCTATTGTAGTTAATTTATATGTGGCCCCATTCGCATAGGAAATCGGTCAAGTTAAGGTGATGGCGAAAGCTAGAAGAATACTTGGGTGCATAGGGAACAGGAATGGCCATTAGGAAAAAAATGGGGATGATAGCCCTGCATAAGACTCTAGTGAGACCTAATTGAGAATATTGCGTACAATTCTAGAGATGTCACCTTCAAAAAAGATATATAAACAGGATGCAGTTGGTTCAGAGGGCAGTTACTAAAATGGTCAGCAGTCTTCATCATAAAAAGCATGGGGACAGACTTAAAGATCTCAATATGTATACTTTGGAAGAAAGGCGAGAGAGAGAGAGAGAGAGAGAGAGAGAGAGGAGATATGATAGAGATGCTTAAATACCTACATAAATGCACAGGAGGTGAGTTTTTTTTCACCTGAAAGGAAGCTCTGGAATGAAGGGGCATAGGATGAAGGTGAAAGGGGATAGACTCAGAAGTAACCTGAGGAAATAATTATTCACGGAAAGGGTAGTGAATTTGTGAATCTGACAAAGATCTCAGGTAGGTAACTCAAAATACCTTGGGTTCAATGTTAATAAATCGGTAGCTATGTGGTTCTCAAAAACAGAGACCACCACTTTGGGCGGTAAATTACTTAAGTTGCAGGAGTTGCTCATGAGCTGCCATCTTTGATTGAGCCGATCAGCCATATCAAGCTGGGGTAGTAATAAGTGCTTTTTTTTTTCAGGTGTGGGGGGGGGGGGGGGTGGGGGATGTTCTTGTCTAGGCTAATCTAAGATGACTAGAGCTTCAGCAGAGCATGGCAGTGAAGTTATTTGGGGTAATTCCATAAAGTGGGTACTAACATTTAAGTATGAAATACATGCATTCATGATTACAATAATGGCATATATGCACATACTTTTGCATATATGTCTGTAAATGCCAAATTTCCACCTAAGCATTATTCTACAAATAGGCATTTAAATGCTATAGTGTGTAGCTGGAAGTTGGCATATACACACAGATAGCATTTGGGTACAGAGTGGGCAGGGCACACAGTGACGCAGAAAAATTACATTTGTGCATGTGATTCAGCAGTTCAGGCACTTACAGCAGCTCTATAGCTAGCGAGGAGTAGCCTAGTGGTTAGTGCAGTGGACTTTGATCCCGGTGAACTGGGTTGATTCCCACTGCAGCTCCTTGTGACTCTGGGCAAGTCACTTAACCCTCCATTGCCCCAGGTACAAAATAAGTACCTGTATATACTATGTAAACCGCTTTGAATGTAGTTGCAAAAAAACACAGAAAGGCAGTATATCAAGTCCCGTTCCTTTCCCCCCCCTTCTTTCTCTCTATAGCCAGTGTAACTGTTCATGTCTAATTTATATGTGCATATCTATCCTGTTACAACAGTATTCTGTAAAAGAAAGTATCCACCTATTTTCCTTTCTAGAAAAGGTACCACATAGGCATACTGTTACAGAATTGCCCTAGAAGGGAGGAGAAGGGATCACATTACCTCCACGTTAAGCAGCCTTCGTTGGCTTCTAGTTCTCGCTAGAATTCATAATAAAATGCAATGCTTGGTTTACTGGACCATCTATAGAAGACAGCCTCTGTATTTCATGAATACGTTGGTGTGGTACTCCTCAACTAAGCCATTACGTTCCTCACAACAGGGTTGTTACAGTCCTCTGCTTCAATGGAGCTATGTTTATCCTTAAGTAGTAATAGTATTTTTGGCAATTAGGGTCCTGCACTATGGAACAAACTCCCGCTGGCTTTGAGAGAGAAGATTAATTATCTCCATTTTCACAGGAAAGTGAAACTGTTATTCTTGTTGTTTTTCTTTTTCTTTTCAAGATTTCGGATATGCTTTTGGATGACCTATTATGTTTTTAGCAGGGGGTAAATCAGTAGGGAAGGCCTTGGGTTTTTGGGAACTTTTTATGGTTTAATATTGTATAAACTGTATTTTTGTTTTGTGAACTGCTTGGGGGTCTTATGATGTAAGTGATATAAAATAAATCAAATCATTACGATAAGATTTCTCACTGTTATTTAAATAAAGCAAGCTGTGGCCTTTTTTCTTCTACAAGACCCAGCTCTTGCTATGTGCACCTGGCTGTTTGGGAGTATCACCAGCCAGGGCTGTTAGTGCCCATGTTATGCTTGTCAGTGTCTGAGATAATTAAACTCTGCTGCAGTGGGAAATAAGAAAGCAGTGTGTGGGGGTGGGGGGGGGGGGGGGGGCTAGATATCAGTTCTTTGACAGGGCTAGAAATTAATGATCTTTCAGTCTACTGCCTCTATTGCTCTGACATGAGCAAATGAATGACAGAACACATTCATATTTCTACTGCAAAGGAAATTGTGGAGAGCACACGTTTCGCCATATTTTCATATTTATTTTTAAAAAATTGCTCAAACTAGTCTGATTTCAAATGGATAATTTTGGCAGTATGATGATTTATAGATGCAAAAATATCTGTTCCAGTGGCCTGGATATCAAACATATAAATGGCAAGTGACCGTACTCACCCGCAAATGCGCAGTAGAGACTTCGCTCTCTGTCCCGCCCCCGCGTCAATACGTGATGACGGGGGTGGGACAGAGAGAGAAACTGCGCGAAGGCGAGGGAGGGAACCGCCGACATCGCTACTGCTCCCCCCCGAGGTCGCCGCTACCGCTCCCCCCACCCGGAGTTGCTGTCGCCGCCACCCCCACTCCACCCGGCCTGAGCACTCTCTTCAGTATTGAACTTACATCGCCGACACACAGCAGGCAGATCAGCTGAGCTCCCGTCGGCCTTCCTTCCCTGTGTCCCGCCCTCGCCGACGTTACGTCACACGAGGGCGGGACACAGGCAGAGAAGGAAGGCCGACGGGAGCTCTGCTGATCTGCGTGCTGCGTTTCGGCGACGTAAGTTCAATAGTGAAGAGAGGGCCCGGGCCGGGTGGAGGGGTGGCGGCGACTCCGGGGGGGGGGGGGGCCCTGCAGCGGCAAGGGGAGGGGGCCTTGGAAAAACCCCATACTAGCCCGTTTTAACGGGCTCAATGGCTAGATTTAAAATAAAAAGCACTTATGAGTCACCCTGACTTGCTTTCTGAATTCTGTCGCCCATTCACTAAAGCACGTTACCAACCGGATTTAAAGCGGTTTAATATAGGAGTTTCTCGTGCACTAAGACCAGATTTAATACATCAGTATTTACGGCTTTTTAACTATTTTCTTTTTTGCAGGTCTTGCACTATTTTTTTCCATTAGCATGCGACGCTTCCAAAAATATTCATATGGCAGCACTTACCATCTCCTATTTAGGATACATTAACCCCTGGATTCTATATATGGTGCCCAAAATTGGGCACTGATATTTGGGTGCCGATCCAAAATGGGTGCCCAACAAATTGGCCAAGGAGCCAATTAGTGCCATTAATTGGGTTCGAACTGGCATCAATTTGAATTTGCACATACATCTGCTATTCTATAACGTTGTGCACCTAAATCCCATAGAAGGCAACCCAAAAGGGGCCGTGGCCATGGGAGGTGTATGGGTGGGTCAGGGGTGTATTTAAAATTGGTATGCAGTATTATAGAATACCTGGGATTTGCACCCAAATTGGGCATTGGGAATTACACCTGGTTTCAGCAGATTTTCAGAAAGCTTTTGACAGAGTTCCTCATGAGAGACTCCTGAGAAAATTAAAGAGTCATGGAGTAGGAGGCAGTGTTTTGTTGTGGATTAGGAATTGGTTATTGGACAGAAAACAGAGTGTAGAATTAAATGGCCATTTCTCTCAATGGAGGAGGGTGATTAGTGGAGAGCCACAAATATGAACTGGGACCAGTGCTTTTTAACATATTTATAAATTACCTGGAAATCAGAACAATGCGGACTGTGAAAAATTGTAGGAAGACCGTAGGAAATTGGAAGACTGGGTATGCAAATGGCAGATTAAATTTAATGTGGACAAATGCAAAGTGGTGCACATTGGGAAGAATAATCCGAATCATTGTTACCTGACGCTAGGGTCCGCCTTGAGGGTCAGCATCTAAGAAAAAGATCTAGGTGTCATTATAGACAATATGCTGAAATTTTCTGCCCAAATGTGTGGCAGCGGTCCAAAAAGCAAACAGGATGCTAGGGATTATAAAGAAAGAGATGGTAAATAAAACCGAGAATACTATAATGCCTCTGTATCGCTCCATGGTGTGACCTCACCTTGAGCATTGTGTTCAGTTCTGGTCGCCGTATCTCAAAAAAGATATAGTTGACTTAGAAAAGGTTCTAAGAAGAGCAACCAAAATGTTAAAGGGGATGGAACTTGTCTTATATGAGGAAAGGCTAAAGAGGTTAGGGCTCTTCAGCTTGGAAGAGACAGATGAGGGGAGATATGATTGAGGTCTACAAAATCCTGAGTGTCTGTTGAATGAGTAGAAGTAAATTGATATTTTACTCTTTCAAAAAGTACAAAGACTAGGGAAGACTCAATGAAATTATATGGAAATACTTTTAAAACAAATAGGAGGAAATATTTTTTCACTCAATGAATAGTTAAGCTCTGGAACTCATTGCCGGAGGAGATAGTAACAGTGTATCTGGGTTTATAAAAGGTTTGGACAAGTTCTTGTAGGAAAGGTCCATAGTCTGTTATTGAGACAGACATGAGGAAGCCACTGCTAGCCTTGAGATTCGTAGCATGGAATGTTGTTACTATTTGGGTATCTGCCAGGTACTTGTGACCTGGATTGGCCACTATTGGAAACAGGAAGCTAGGCTAGATGGACCATTGGTCTGACCAAGTATGGATATTCTTATGTTCACTCAATGCAATTCTATAATGGGTGCTCATCTTTGAGTGCCTAATATAAATAGTTTTTGAGCGCCGATTTTATTTTGGTGCTGACTGTTGAGTGCCATTGAATCTAGCCTTACATGTTCTTGCATTAAGTCTGAATTATCCAGTTAGCATGTGTCAATGTGAACCCACTAGCTGGATATCACATCCACATCCATTCCCCATCCTTGACATACCAGCTCCCAAAAAGATACATAAAGTAAATAACGTATCTCAAAAAAAATATAGTGGAATTAGAAAAAGGTTCAAAGAAGAGCGACCAAAATGATAAAGGGGATGAAACTCCTCTCGTATGAGGAAAGGCTAAGGAGGTTAGGCAGTGGCGTAGCCACAGGTGGGCCTGGGTGGGCCAGGGCCCACCCACTTTGGACTCAGGCCCACCCAAAATTGTGACACTCTTGCTGTGGCTGGTGGGGATCCCAAACCTTGGGCACCAGCGCTCTTCCAAATGTCAGCCAGCGGCACTTTGCTGGAGACCGGCCCTTCTGCACATGCTCAGTTTCAGACATGCATAAGCACTGAATATGCACGACAAGCCGGTAGCAGCATCAGTTTGAGGCAAGTGCTGCTGGCTGCTGTTTGGAAGAGTGCTGGCTGCTCGAAGAGGAGGAGGAGGAAACCTTCAAGAAGCAGGGTTTGGGGTCTGTGGGCAGAGAAGGGTGGAGACAGAAGCAAACCAGAGGGAGATTGGGGGGGGGGGGGATGTAATTCCATGCCCACCCACCTTGGGCTCAGGCCCACCCAAATTTGACCATCTGGCTACGCCCCTGAGGTTAGGGCTCTTCAGCTTGGAAAAGAGATGGATGAGGGGAGACATGATTGAGGTCTACAAAATCCTGAGTGGTGTAGAACGAGTAGAAGTAAATCGACTTTTTTTACTCGTTCCAAAAGTAAAAAGACTAGGGGACACTTGAGGAAGTTACATGGAAATACATTTAAAACAAATAGGAGTTAAGCTCTGGAACTCTTTGCTGGAGGTTGTGGTAACAGCGGTTAGTGTATCTGGGTTTAAAAAAAGGTTTGGACAAATTCCTGGAGGAAAAGTCCATAGACTGTTATTGAGACAGACATGGGAAGCAACTGCTTGCCCTGGGATTTGTAGTAAGGAGTGTTGCCATGATTTGGGTTTCTGCCAGGTACTTGTGACCTGGCTTGGTCATTGTTTGGAAAACAGGATACTGGGCTAGATGGACCATTGGTCTGACCCAGTGTGGCTACTCTTATAGCGTACAATTAGAGCACGCAAAATACTGCAAAGCTTTCATGTGCTAAATACGTGTTAGGGGCTAACACCCTTTAGAAAGGAAGCTCTACATATAGGGGAAGAGTTGTAGAGAGTCATAGACAGGGATCAGTGCACAGAATGTAGCGTCTACTAACAATGAAGTTCAACCTGCTATATGATAATCTCTGGTTCATGGTTGGCAATGACCAATCAGGACACAGCTTTCATATAAGCATTATGTGATCTTAATAGCCAGCTGCCAAGTTCCCTGCAGCTTGTCCTCAATATAGCACTGCTCTGTTTACCTACAACTTTTATACCTATTGTAAAAAAGCTCTTTCACAGTTATAAATGTGCTATCAGCTCTAATAGCTCAAGACTGAAAACAAATGGCTCCTGCCTCTTAAACACCAGAGCTTATTTGGATCAAGAGACATTTGCCTTTATATAGGAACCAGGAGGGTTTATTACTTAATTCAGCAGGACAATCTATTAAACTGCTTGTAATAAAAGATTTAAAAAAATGTATAGTGTATTTATTTAAGAATGATATAGCGCTACTCATATAGCTGTTAAAAGCTGCCTTACAAATGAACCAACTGTGAAAACAGATGTTTAACAGCAAAGCAAAATGCAGCTGGATAAAGAACCGAGGCTTAAAAATCAATGTTCTTTTCCATGTCACAAGGTAAGGCGCATGATGCGTTTATTAAACTTAGGATAAATATATTCTGAAATTCCTAACAAAAATTCATATATGTTTTGTCTAGGTGATTCAGGTTTTGAGTTGCTTTGCTAGGCACTAGAGAATGACACGGGGATAAAATCTGTCCACGTCCCTGCCCTGTCCCCGTGGGTTCTGTTTCTGTCCCCACCCCATCCCTGCAGGCCCCGTCTCCGTCCCTTTCCTGTCCCCGTAGGCCCTGTCTCTATCCCCGTCCCTGCCCCATCTCACAAGGTTCTGACCCTGTCTTCGCCCCATCCCCGTGGGCTCTGTTCTTATCTGCAGAAACTTCGAACACTTATGATTTTATATTTAAATCTATTTATTAAAGTATAAAAAGGAACAATATGCTGTGCAACTGTTCTATATAAATTACAAATAGAAAACAACAATAACAACGAGCAGCTATAATAAACCCTCCAACTACCACCACCCTTTACCCTTCCAACCCCAACAATAGCTGACTTCTCTTTCGAAAATAAGCCTGTAAGCCAACCAGGACACCATGCAAAGGGCTTGCTTTCCTGAAAAATACTTGTAACATTTCGTGCCACCAGTAAATCAGGCCCTTGGCTTTGGTAAATCTGAAGCACAGGACTATTTGACATTAGCAAACTGTTCTCTAGACATTCAATAACATTCGTGAATGTTATTCGGTTCCACAATCACTAGTCACAATACAGGCAGTAACTGAATACCTGGTAAATGTTTTCTTCCGTATCAGGATCACGGATTGGCTCATGTCCCGCCTCAAACACAATGTACTATTACATCAGCAGCCAGAGGGAAAAAGAGCAAAGATCAAAGAGAAGGAAAATACAGAGAAGTTTGGAAGGTCAAATACAAAGTCACAAGCAAGCAATATACATGTAAATTCAGTAACTATGGATAACTGGCTTACTAAAAGATAAAGGTGCATACTTCTATTTCTTTCTAACTTTTAAATTTTACTTCATTTTGTACTTAAAACAAAATTTCAAAAATGGACACAGAAAACAATGTCAGATCTACCTTGCTACCTCTTCCTACAATGTTTGTGGCATTCTACCAATCTCCCCCCCCCTACCCTGGGGGGTAACCCATGCTGCCTTTTACCTCACTCATAACTGCAGGGTCTTCATGGAGAAGGAGTGATTTCTAGTTGCTTCTACTGTGCTAGTGCGGTTTTTCAAAATGGCTGCCATCCAATCAGCATGCACCATTTTGTTGCACAGCAAAAATTCAGAATAGCTCGGGCCTCAGGTCAGTTGATATCATTTTGTAAAACTGCACCAGTGGGGTAGACACCATAGGGGATCACTTCTGCTCTGCTGTCATAAATGGGTTAAAAGACAGGATGATGAGACTGGTAGAAGATTAGCACTATGGGGGTGGGGGCTAAGTGTTGGAACTAGTTACCAACATTTATTTGTCACCAGTCCAGTTATATGTTATTTGTTGAAAAAATCATGATAGGCCTAAGGCCTACAACCTGTTCTCTTGATCCTTGCCCAGCAAAGATAGTACAATGAGTGAGCATAGACCTCACTGAACGGGCCACAAAAATTGTTTACACCTCTCTTGTGGCAGGGCAGCTGCCAACAACACTAAAAAGAGCTGTTGTGCACCCCCTACTGAAAAAGAGCTCACTCAACCAGGACAAGCTCGAAAACTAACATTACTTTCCGAGCAAAACTTATAGTAAAGACAGTCTGTATTCAACTCAACAACTGGATAATTGAACGTAATTGGCTAGACCCATCTCAATCTGGCTTCAGACCTAGGTACGGAACAGAAACAGTACTTGTGTCCCTTCTTGATGATCTGCACAGAAATCATGATAGGGGATCTGCCTCGATACTAGTGTTGCTGGATTTCTCAGTCGTCTTTGACACTGTGGATCATAATATCATGCTTACAGAATAAGATACCCATTTACACTCCTTTGAGACCTCTAAGGTCCTCTCAAGGATCATCACTATCTGCCTCTCATCAAAAGAAATTGTATGATGTGATACCCACCAGCGAGCCTTCTCAGAAGAAGCCCCCACTCTCTGGAATTTACTCCCAGAGGAGCTACATATAACTCGAGAATACCTCTACTTCTGGAAGCAGGTAAAAGCCTGGCTCTTCTCCCAAGCCTTTAATACATAGGGTAACTGAATATACACCCATTCTGCACCTGGACTAACTTGCAACACACTGGGGTCCTTTTACCAAGCTGCAGGAAAAAGGGCCTTGCGCTAGCAGCAGGGGCCATTTTTCCCGTGCGGCAGGGCCATTTTACCGTAGCAGGTAAAAAGTCCCCAGACACACATGGCCATGCGGTAAGAGAACTCTTACCGCATGGCCATGCGGCAGGAAGCCCTTACCGCCACCCATTGTGGTGGCGATAAGGGCTCCTGTGCTAACCTGATGGTAACTAGGCAGCGTGTGGGAATGTCCGATTACCATCTGGTTACCGCCGTGCAAGCCATTTCCAGGGTTTTTCTTTTTCCCCCAGAAATAGTGCACGCTCGAGGCGAGACTACCGCCAGTGGCCGCGTTGAACCGGCGGTACTCCCGGAAGAGCGAGCGGTAAGCCAGTGTTGGGATTACCACTGCTCTGTAACCTAGACCAGTTCCTTAAATCTTGATTAACTGTACAAAGAACTTGCCTTTAGTTTAGTCACCCATTTATTTATCCCAACTGACTGTGTACCACACATCTTGTCCCCATGTATATATATCTGCATTTGACCCCTCAGTTATACGGCAAGCTGTATTACAGAAAAGCATTAGTATCATAGCAATGTTATTTGAATGTTCTAATTGTGTGCTTATTAGATGTTTCATTAGTATTACGCTGACCTCATATTATATCTTTGAATTTCAGTACTATTGAATGTGTATATTTTTGATCCTGTTTCAGCCTTGGTTGAATCTCTTCATAAAGGCGGTTAATAAAGCCCAATAAATAAACATTTTTGCAATGGTTATTTCATCAGTTTGCTTAATCACACGTGGTTTTTTTTAGTACTATTTTCCCTTCTTGAACAGCACTGTATCTTCTAGGGTTTGTCCTGTCTCTTGATGTCTATAAGCCACATTGATCTAGTCTCTGATATAAGCGGCATACAAGCATTGACTGTAACGTAATGTAACATAATTTTCTATTTTATTAGGGGTTAGAGAATCTTGACGCCTAGGAGAGCAGAGATTGAAGTAATGAGTGAGTATACGTAAGAAATTAGGAGTGTGCAGTGAAAAATCTTTTGTTTAATGCTCTACTGCACACACAAAATTTAGCAGCATACTCTGAAATCTCAGGGAGGGTAATTATAAATGAAGGGGTCAATAGTCAAAAGTGTTTAACCAGGCAGGAGAGGCTCCTGCCCACTGAAACCTCGCTGAGCTAGTCAACCTCTGAGATTCAGTATCATTTAAGCGGGTATCCTCGGATACTCAAAAGCATTTATCTGGCCTGGATTGGCACCTTGCCAATTAAATACCCTATATGCGGCTATCCGGAAATATTCAGCGTGGGATAGCCGGCTATCTCCCGCTGAATATCACCAGTTAGCGGCTAGCAGTTAGCTGGTTATATCGGCCCACATAACCGGCTATCCGTTCATTTTCAGCCCCACTTTAGCAGCTATACTTGACCACATGAATATGTGGGATATCTTTGGCCAGCTAGAAGATAACCAGCTACATCGGTATATCAACATAGCCGGTTATCTTCTAACCAACCAAAAATAAATTGGATATTCAACGCCAGTCACCGGAAACAGACTGGCATTGAATATCTGGGTTTAGTGGTGTCTGCAGGAGTCTCGCGGTCTGTATATCGGCTCCTTGGTGTTTCTGAATACCTCCGCTAACTGGTCAACCCTGAACCAGATAGGTTAGGTGTGGAGCTAGGGCGCTGTTCAGTTCACTGACTGGTTAAATAACCACATAAAGTTTGGGCAACAAAACAGCTGTCCTAACTCTATGCCCTGGGTTAACCGGGCACAGGTCTGAACATTGGTTTAACATCTTGGTCAGTGGACATACCTGGATATTCAATGCATTGAATACCTGGGGTTAGGTTACCTCATGGCTGGAAGCGGCTTATAAGCTGCTCACTGCCACAGGCCGAATATTGACCAGGACATTTCTATCAGTAATGCAGAAATTTTCTTTTAGAAAATTGCTCTCTCAATATGTTGATAAACATATGCCCAAAAGACCTATATGGACATTCTTTTACCTGTATTCCTGGGGGAATGGTCTTGGGAATGGGGTGGGGGGATCATTTGTGTGCATAATGTAGATTGTAGAAAGCATGTACAACAAATCTACTTCCAGTGAACAGAAGACATAGCTCTGTATGTGTAGTTTCGCTGGCATAAATTTGGAAGCAAATGCATACATATAACTTATACATGTAATGACAGGGTGTCACAAAACGACCTAATTAGTGTTTGTCACACCTTTTTAGCCATTCAAAAGCAACACAATGAAATGATCCACAATTGGAAGCTTGTTCCTGTTGTTTGGTTTGACATATGATGTAAAACAAAACAAATGTTGATGTTTTGGGGTTGTTTAGCATGAATGCACATCTCTGTAAGAAATCTCATATGGCATGTGTGGAAAATCTGTCTGAATGCTCCAAGTATATCCACTAGGTCAGGATTTGCTTTCATTGCAAACAACACGGACCGTGGCAAACTAAATCTTTCATATTTCTGCTATATTCTTATATCCCCAGGAGCCACGTCAGATCTCTGCAAGATACTTTTCAGTGGCAAGAGGGCAAATCTTTACACTTTCTAAACGGCAATGTAAATGAAGGATTTTTCGATCGTGCAAGATGAATGGCATCATTATTTCAACATCTTTGATCGGTGTTTCAAAAATATCTAAAGAAAACAATACACGCTCTCTCCTCTGCTCGTGTTTTGTGAAATTATTTCTCTTCAGCAGGATAATTATACTTTTAGAGCACCCTGTTATTAGCTGTGAGCTGGCAGCAAGCTGCTTCCTTTTCACTGTCTTCTAGGAAATGTTGCATTTCATGAAGTCGTAAATTACCTGGTATACAGGGTCTTCTACATCTTCTTCCAAAATGGTCTATGTCAAGGGGTACAGAAAGAAAAGCAAGAAAAACAGCACAGATATGAGAAGCAGAACTGGAAATCAAAGGACAGCAAGGGAATCAGGCAGATGTGGCTCAAGAATGTTGAAGGCGGTTAAGGTTGACACACAGATGTGGCCTAAGTTATTTGCTTATCATTCATGGTATCTTATCATTTTAAAAAAAAATCAAGATCTGTAGAGTCTTTGCATTATTAACATCTTTATGGATTTCTACAGAGTGCATGCACTTCCATGATAGGCTGGAAATATTTAGCCCCCTCCCCCCACACCCATTAAGAAATGCAAAAAATCTCTAGTTTTTCTACCATTTACATAGCTCAGTGATTCCCAAACCTGGTCCTGGAGGCACCCCAGACAGTCAGGTTTTCAGGATATCCATAATGAATATTCATGAGACAGATTTGCATTTGCATCAAAGTCTTAGCACCTGATTTACAAAGGGGGGGGGGGGGTCCTCCTTTCTCCTCAATATTTGGGGTCCATTCTCAAAGTGGCAAATCATCTAAATCCCTGCATTAGCTCTTTTGAAATGTGAATGGGGGTGGATGGTTTGATTTAGCTGCACTAAAAATAGGCTGACCAGAAGCCCTTAGATCTGGGCAGGGAATTTGCTTCCCGGGTGGGAAGGAGATCTCTGATTCTAGATGCTGAGACAGCTGGCTAGATTTAGACCTGCTGGCTTGGTACCTAATCTAGGTACAAGGCCCAGCAGGTCTAAATCTAGCCAGCTGTCTCTGCAACTGGAATCACTGATCTCCTTCCCACCCACCTAAACATTCCCAAGTCCCTTTCACACCTACCAGATCTTAAAAAGAACTTTTAGCTTCCCCCTTCCCCCCAATTCTCATTTTTTCATCCAGTTTTAGTAAAAACACCCCTAGACGGTACTCTGATATCCATCCCATACACTTGATTTTACAAACATTATTTGCCCCTGATTCCTCCCTCTCTCTGTTGGATCTAAGAGAAGAACTCCTCTTCCCCAGAAAACCCCAAAAGTAACAAATGCACATTTGGCAGAAGGATACAGACTGACTTCCTCCAGGCCCATTGCTAAGTGCTGAGCCAGTAAGAGGTACAGTGGGGGAAATAAGTATTTGATCCCTTGCTGATTTTGTAAGTTTGCCCACTGACAAAGACATGAGCAGCCCATAATTGAAGGGTAGGTTATTGGTAACAGTGAGAGATAGCACATCACAAATTAAATCCGGAAAATCACATTGTGGAAAGTATATGAATTTATTTGCATTCTGCAGAGGGAAATAAGTATTTGATCCCTCTGGCAAACAAGACCTAATACTTGGTGGCAAAACCCTTGTTGGCAAGCACAGCGGTCAGACGTCTTCTGTAGTTGATGATGAGGTTTGCACACATGTCAGGAGGAATTTTGGTCCACTCCTCTTTGCAGATCATCTCTAAATCATTAAGAGTTCTGGGCTGTCGCTTGGCAACTCGCAGCTTCAGCTCCCTCCATAAGTTTTCAATGGGATTAAGGTCTGGTGACTGGCTAGGCCACTCCATGACCCTAATGTGCTTCTTCCTGAGCCACTCCTTTGTTGCCTTGGCTGTATGTTTTGGGTCATTGTCGTGCTGGAAGACCCAGCCACGACCCATTTTTAAGGCCCTGGCGGAGGGAAGGAGGTTGTCACTCAGAATTGTACGGTACATGGCCCCATCCATTCTCCCATTGATGCGGTGAAGTAGTCCTGTGCCCTTAGCAGAGAAACACCCCCAAAACATAACATTTCCACCTCCATGCTTGACAGTGGGGACGGTGTTCTTTGGGTCATAGGCAGCATTTCTCTTCCTCCAAACACGGCGAGTTGAGTTCATGCCAAAGAGCTCAATTTTTGTCTCATCTGACCACAGCACCTTCTCCCAATCACTCTCGGCATCATCCAGGTGTTCACTGGCAAACTTCAGACGGGCCGTCACATGTGCCTTCCGGAGCAGGGGGACCTTGCGGGCACTGCAGGATTGCAATCCGTTATGTCGTAATGTGTTACCAATGGTTTTCGTGGTGACAGTGGTCCCAGCTGCCTTGAGATCATTGACAAGTTCCCCCCTTGTAGTTGTAGGCTGATTTCTAACCTTCCTCATGATCAAGGATACCCCACGAGGTGAGATTTTGCGTGGAGCCCCAGATCTTTGTCGATTGACAGTCATTTTGTACTTCTTCCATTTTCTTACTATGGCACCAACAGTTGTCTCCTTCTCGCCCAGCGTCTTACTGATGGTTTTGTAGCCCATTCCAGCCTTGTGCAGGTGTATGATCTTGTCCCTGACATCCTTAGACAGCTCCTTGCTCTTGGCCATTTTGTAGAGGTTAGAGTCTGACTGATTCACTGAGTCTGTGGACAGGTGTCTTTCATACAGGTGACCATTGCCGACAGCTGTCTGTCATGCAGGTAACGAGTTGATTTGGAGCATCTACCTGGTCTGTAGGGGCCAGATCTCTTACTGGTTGGTGGGGGATCAAATACTTATTTCCCTCTGCAGAATGCAAATAAATTCATATACTTTCCACAATGTGATTTTCCGGATTTAATTTGTGATGTGCTATCTCTCACTGTTACCAATAACCTACCCTTCAATTATGGGCTGCTCATGTCTTTGTCAGTGGGCAAACTTACAAAATCAGCAAGGGATCAAATACTTATTTCCCCCACTGTAAACCGGTATTCTCTGTCATATTAGGGGTCTTTTCTGTGGGGATGGGGAAGCTCCAGGATCAGAGGGTTTTTAGAGAGTCATAAACAGTGAAAGGGGTGGGCCACAGGGACCATGGCCCTACCAAATTTTTATCCCCTGGGAGATGTTCCGCTGAGCCTGTAAGGAGTTACTCTATTTTAGATCATAGAGATAGGAGGGAGATTTTTTATTTATTGCTATTTATTTTAAGATTCAGCAGATGTGTGTGGGTGTGTGGCGGGGGGGGGGGGGGGGGGGAGGAGGTCTTTACTAGGACATGACTTAAATGGTTAATGTAAATTTTCTGTAGTAGCCAAATAAACATAGATTCCAAATCTACGCACTTACCTATGTTTTATCTGAATTTTATCCGAAAAGGATCCGTGGATTAGCTAAAAAGGAGCTGTTTAGCTGGCGATAATTTGATTGGCTAAGACAGTGCCATTTTGAAAATTGATCCCTTGAGGTAGGATTTTAAGTTTCAGGAAAAAGTAGGCCCAAAAGCTTGCATGCTTTGATTGTATGTTTTGCGACTAAAGAGCAACTGTGCAAGTCAGTTCTTCCGCAAAACAACACACTTGCGATTTTTAATTTCAAAAGTGCTAAGCTTAAGAAAAGGATGAAAGCTGCACAGTGATTACTGGATAAAAATTTACCTGCATACTTTTGTTTTCTGGAAAAGCTGTCCCCTTTCTTGTCCATACAAGAAATAAATCTTTAGGTAAAAGATGCTCTTATTTTAGATTGTGATGGAAGGCTTTTTGACTCTACTTTTGATTAAAATTTAAATTAAACCCTAGGTCACAAGAAATGGAGGCTGTGAAAGCCTTGGATAGTAAATTGATTATATACTGTACAATGAGATAACTAGAGGTACTTTGCCCCATTGACAACATAACCGCTCGTTAGACAAAGGTCCTCCTAGGACAGGACTCTCAAAACATTGTCTTTGAGGGCTACAAACCAGTTGGATTTTCAGGATATCCATAATTATATTTATTTTATTTACTGGAATTTGATATGCTGCTCTTTACAGAAGCATCAGAATGGTTTACATACCCCAGAGAAGCTAAGTTACCCATTTCCAAACTGGAGATTTGGGGACAGTTCTGGATTTCTGACCACCCCGTTCTGGTGCATTATGGGACTTGTAGTACTGATGTAAATGGGCAGGGCCAGGCACTACAAATGTCACGCTGTTTTAGGATGTAAATTCAAAACCAAGACAAGTCTCCATTCTGGAACTGGGTAATTTGGCATCTCTGCAAACCAGCATTTCAGAACACAGATGAAAAATTTGTCTGCCTCAATTCTGTGCAAATGTTTCACTTGCATATCCATGAGGGACAGGCTGAAAAACAGACTGGTTTGCGAAGACCAGAGTTCAAAACCCCTTCTGAAGAAGGCATTTCTGTTTTGTACATTCCATACCGTCATAAACCTACATTTCTGTGTCACTAATTTACAAATCTTTTTCACATCAGCACTTCATAATGTCCTTTCAAATCATGACTGGCCCTGTGATTCATTGACTCCTCTCTGCTGTGCCGCTTCTTTCCGTACCTGGTATACTGCTTGTTCACACTGTTTATCTTTCTGTGCCTTTTTCTCCATTTCTTCCCTTTGTTTCAATTCGTAAATGAGTTGGAAGAGATCTCGCAAGTCCAATATGACGGGCTCGGCCTACACAAAGTTCGGAGAAAGTACACATGGATTTTAACTGGATAGGCTTGCCGACTTATTGACAAAGAAAAAAACCGACGCCTGCTCTGCCCCATTCCTCTTCCCTTGTCCCGCCTCCGTGTCCCTCCCCTAGTCCTTTGTCATACCCACTGTTGTACCCTTCTCCACTCCACAACTCTACAACCAACTGTCCAAACTAGGGTTGCCATCTCAGAAGAAAAACTGCCACGTGTGCATACATTCTTTTTTTTTTTTGTTGTTGAAAATATTTTTATTGAAGGAAAAGTTACATCACATGCCAACACAGTGAGCCAGCTGACTCGTACCTTTCCAACATCTGCAAGATCACAGCTCTACTATCGATTCACACAAAGAATTAATAACAAAATTGATAACAAAATGTACAACTCATTGCCCACAAGCAAGTAATAACACAATCTACCATTCCTTCTAATTTTTCTTTTCCCCCTCCCCACATAACCTTCCACCCCAACCACCTACCCTCCCCCCTCCCATTCTATGATTGTTTCACAAGCTTGACGTAAGAGAAGCAGAGCTCCAGTAACCAAACCCTGCAAAAAAAACAACAAGTGCATTACACACATACTGTATATAAAAAAACCTGGCATTATAAAGCAGCACTTATGCCAGGACTCAAATAGCAACAGATCTACCTATGAAAAGGCAGCACCCTAGAATATCAATTTCCCTACTGGAAAATCAGTCTGTTACAGCTTTCTACCTATAAACTAAACACTCACAGAAAATAAATGCTAACAGAATACTGCACTTTGGGCATATGCACAGAACACAGCAGACCATTAACACAGCTAAAACAAGAGACCACACATCAGTACTGGAGATATGAAAGCAAAAAGCTGAACTGGAAACCTCAAAGAAGTCAGACTCTGCATGTACAGCAATAGTAGAGAAATAGAAACTGAAATGCAAGATATCTGCCAATTGTCTTGCAGGGTCTCCTGTATATTTGACATGTCTTCTCAATCATCTGTGTCCCTCTCTCTACCCTCCTCACATATTCCTCACCTGCCTTCTCAGTGTCCCTATCCCCCCCCCCATATCCGACATTGCACCTCTGTGTCCCTGTCCCTAGACTCCCTCCATGACTTGAATCTTTTCTCTTTGTCCCTGTCACATCCCCTCTCTCTTCCCCTTCTAAGGCATCCCCCATCCTGCAGTCAGCATCCCTCTCTGTCCCCCCTGTCCACCCTTGCAATCCAGGATCTCTCTCTCTCTCCTTCTTTCTTTCTCTCTCACTTCTGTTGGTCCAGCATCTCTCCTTCTCCCCCGTATGGTCTCTCTCTCTCTCTCTCTTTTTCCAAACTACTCCCCACTTCCCCCACTGTAGGTCTAGCATTTCTCCCCCCTCTACAGTCTGGTCTCTCACTCTTTCCTCCACTCCTTCCCCCCCCCCCCCCCCCCCCACAAGTCCAGAATTCACTCCCTTTCTTCTCCCTCACCTCCTGGTCTGGTATGTCCACCTACCAAGAGGGGGGGTCTGGCCTCTCTCCCTCTTCCCCCATCCCATAGCTCTCCTCCCCCAAGTGCCTTGCATCTGTCCATCTCCCGCTATCCTGTGGGTTAAGTTATCCCCCAATGTTCAGTGTCGGGCCATGTCCGGGCACCGGCACTGAATATCAGGGAATAATGTTGAGTGGGAGGGCTGCTGGAGCTTATGCAGGCCTAGCTGATATTCAGCCTAGCTCGCATAAGAAAGGTTTGTGGGTCCTGGCTGAATATCAGTCCAGGACCTGCAAAATTGTTTTTAAAAGTTATCTCCACCTCTCCCGGTCAGCAGCCCCATTCCACCTCTTCTTCCCTTCAGGACCTACCTGACTTCTCTGGTGTTCTAGCGGGGTGTTAGCTCCTGTCCCTAGCTGTAGCTTCTTGAAAATGGCTGCTGTGAGAAATCGTGGCAGCCAATTTCAAGAAGCTGTTACTAGGGGCAGGAGCGAGAAGGTTCGCTTCTGCTCCTGACACTCCACATGACCATCAGGTAAGGCAGGGAGGCCCCAGGGGAAGTCCTATTCTAACCGGGAGTTGGGGGTGGGGTAGGGCTGCTGACCAGGGGTGGGGTGGGGTGGGGCTCGCATAAAGATAGATGGGTGAATTTAGGATAGCTTTTAAGCTGTCTTAACTTCACCTGCTTAACTTACGTAGGTCTAGGCTGAATGTTGCTGGTACCCACTAAGCAATGGCCCCTGACTGGCCCACTTTTTTGGGGCAAGTCAAAGGTGATATTCAGTGGGACTCCCTGCTTTAGTGCCGCTGAATATCCACTTCTGCCCACTTAAATCACTTTAAATATTGGCCCCTGTATCTTTTGTACGCCATGGTCTGGGTGACTGTTTGAGCATCCAGGACTGTCCGGAGGGGACCAGTATAAATAAATACTGTATTAAAAGTTATGGCATCTAGTAAAGTGCAGACATTACAAGCTATGGGGCTGCAAATGTATTCTTGCAGCAAGTATTACTTCAGGGCTACTGGCTGTGCTAACCGCATCATCTACATTTTTCTCAAAGAGGTGTCAGAGGTACACATCTTCCCCCTGAGCAACCACCCTGACTGTAACCCTCTCACCTTTCCTAGGGCAAAGGAGAGTCTTGGATTAGCCAGTGCCATATGGAAAACCAGAGCCTGTGGGGCAGGAGAGAATGAAAATCATGACCACCCAGAACAGTGTGGCATCTTATCACTTTAAGTGAGGAGACTGGGAGGAAAAGGGACCTTTGAGAGCTTCTTTGAGTAGGAGCAGGGGCGTATCTGGAATCCGGCGGTAGGGGGGGCCAGAGCCAGAGAGGGGGGGCACATTTTTGCCTCCCTCCCCCCCCCCCCCCGCCGCCGCCTCTCTCCACCCCCTCCCCGCCGTCAACCCTCCCCCGTTGCTTACTTTTGCTGGCGACGTCAGCAACGACGTCAGACGCCGAACTGGATTCAACGAATCAGCACTGCAGCGTTACTTCCTTGAAGCACATGGCCACGGAGGAAGACGAAATATGGAGATTGCGGGTCGGACCTCGGCTGGCGGGGGTTGGGGCCCCCCGCCAGCAAAAGTAAGCAGCGGGGGAGAGTTGACGGCGGGGAGGGGGGCCAGGGCGAAATCTGCGGGGGCCCAGGCCCCTGTGGCCCCACACAGATACGCCCCTGAGTAGGAGGCATCCTTTTGCTTCAGAGGAGGTGTGATCCTAAGGGGAGACCTCAGGGTGAGAAGTGACTGATCTTGCCAAGTATTTGTGACCTGGATTGGCCACTGTTGGAAACAGGATGCTGGACTCGATGGGCCTTTGGTCTTTTCCAGTATGGCAATACTTATGTACTTATGTACTTGGTGGGAGGGTGGCTGTTCTTCTCAGGCAGTGAAGTTACTTTAGGCCACTGACAGCAATTTAAGGGAATATATGGCTTTGCCAAGACATT
The DNA here is from genome assembly GCF_901765095.1 of Microcaecilia unicolor. NCBI lineage: Eukaryota > Metazoa > Chordata > Amphibia > Gymnophiona > Siphonopidae > Microcaecilia > Microcaecilia unicolor. Next base: position 33,390,727 of record NC_044036.1, read on the forward strand.
GGCAAGTGGGACAACCTGTCAGTTCTCTCAGTTAAAATTAATTGTATATACTGAGGCATAGTGGGTTTTCTGTGGCTTAACATAAATTACATGGTTTAACTTGCTTTTCAGTAATCCATGTTAATATTAATGAGATGATTTGCATGTATTTGCATGTAGCATGACTTATTTGTGTTTTGCTCATGCTACACAGTTTTATTGCATTATTGATAATGCTTAACTGTTTTGTCTTGATAATGCATGTTGCTATGGGTTTCACACAGGTGAAGGACTAAATTTGACATTTAACACTCATTAACATATCTTTGCAAACAGGGGCATATATTAATTACTACATAAGTACATAAGTATTGCCATACTGGGAAAGACCAAAGGTCCATCAAGCCCAGCATCCTGTTTCCAACAGTGGCCAATCCAGGTCACAAATATCTGGCAAAATCCCCAAAAAGTAAAAAAAAAAAAAAAAAAACATTCCATACTGCCTATCCTAGAAATAATGGATTTTCCCCTAGTCCATTTAATAATGGTCTATGGACTTTTTCTTTAGGAAGCCGTCCAAACCTTTTTTAAACTCTGCTAAGCTTCTGATTAGCTTTAAATTTACTACATTGTAGCTTCATTGCATGCCCCCTAGTCCTAGTATTTTGGGAAAGCGTAAACAGACACTTCACATCTACCTGTTCCACTCCACTCATTATTTTATAGACCTCTATAATATCTCCCCTCAGTTGCCTTTTCTCCAAGCTGAAGAGACCTAGTCGCTTTAGCCTTTCCTCATAGGGAAGTTGTCCCATCCCGTTTATCATTTTCGTCGCCCTTCTCTGCACCTTTTCTAATTCCACCATATCTTTTTTGAGATACGGCGACCAGAATTGAACACAATATTTGAGGTGCAGTCGCACCATGGTGCGATACAAAGGCATTATAACATCCTCATTTTTGTTTTCCATTCCTTTCCTAATAATACCTAACATTATATTTGCTTTCATAGCCGCAGCAGCACACTGAGCAGAAGGTTTCAACGTATCATCAACAACGACACCTAGATCCCTTTCTTGGTCGGTGGCTCCTAACGTGGAACCTTGCATGACGTAGCTATAATTTGGGTTCCTCTTTCCCACATGCATCACTTTGCACTTGCTCACATTAAACATCATCTGCCATTTAGACGCCCAGTCTCCCAGTATATTTCAAATCAATTATTAAATCATCTTATTTCATACGTCTTTCCAAATTTTTCTAAAGGCAAATTACAGCAGTAAGTCAGAAAACAAAAATCATGAAGAGGGTTTTTTTTTTTTTTTTACAAAGCTGCACTACCGATTCTCGGTGTGCAAATGAGAGGAAGCCCATTCAGTTCCCATGGGATTCCTCTCATTTGCCGCATGGGAAAGCACTGCTTTGTAAAAGAAGCCATAGGGTTCTTTTTTAGCATGCGCTATAAATTAGCATATGCTAAACATTAAGACGTCCATTATATTCCTATCGGCATCTTAGCGCTTAAACTTTGTAAAAGTACCTCAAAATAAATGATAAAAACCATATCCTATATGAAAATAAATAAATAAACTCCTACAAATCATAAGATATAAACAGTTACTGAATCCATCAAATCATAGATAAATAATCAGGCAACAGATCCTCTTAAAGACAGAAGTACCTTTAAATAGTGATAGTTACTAAGGGGTCCTTTTACAAAACTGCGGGAAAAATGGTCCTGCCCTAGCAGTGGATAAAATAGCCCCTAGACACATGGCCACGCGGTAAGAGAACTCTTACCCCGTGGCCATGCGGTGGGGAGCCCTTACCGCCACCCATTGAAGTGGCGATAAGGGCTCCAGCGCTAAGCCAGAGGCAACTGGGTAGCGGAGCCGATGCCTGATTACTGCCAGGTTATCACCGCGCAAGCCATTTCCGGGGGGGGGGGTCTTTTTCCCCCGGGAAATGGTGCTCGCTTGGAGTGGGTCTACCACCGGCGGCTGCGTTGGGCCAGCAATAAGAGTGAGCACTAAGCCCACATTGGGCTTAGTCCCAGAAGAATGAGCGATAAGCCCATGTTGGACTTACCACCGCTGTGTAAAAGGGCCCCTAAGTTGGATAAATTGAGGTACAAACAGGGTAGATACTATCCCAAAATTACAAAGCCAGTGCTAGAGAGGATGATGTCAAAGCCCATTCTAAAAAACAAAACAAAACAGCAACAAAACTCCTCCCCTTTCCTCCTCTGTTTCACCTAATATCTGCTAATTTATCAAATTATACATCTTGTGCTCCACATCATCCATGCAGGAATTCTATAATGCTGGCATGGAATTACTATTTTACAAGCCCCCCAAATCCACAGCGCTCATCTGTATCATTTCATAGGTAGGTATTTTGCTAGTTTTATTTTTCTAATGGGGAAAATGTCTCACCTTGTATTCAGTAGTTATAACAATGGGCAACAGTTGAATGGAGGAACAGTCTAGAATTAAAGCTCTCAACCCAGTCCTCGTGACACACTTAACCAGACGGGTTTTTAGGATACTCATAATGAATCCACATGAGATCATTTTCCATGCATTGCCTCCATTGTAGGCAAATCTCTCTCATGCATACTCATTGTTCATATCCTGAAAACCAAACTGGCTGGGTGTATCCTGAGGGCTGGGCCAGTGGCGTACCAAGAGTAGGGCGGTCCATCCCGGGTGAACGCTGCTGGAGGGGTGCAGAGCAGTGGCGTAGCCAAGGGTGGGCCCAGGCCCACCCACTTTGGGCTCAGGCCCACCCACTAGCAGCACACCTGTGATGTGGCTGGTAGGGATCCCTAAGCCCCATCAGCCAAAAACTCCCAACAACTATCCTTCCTGCATACTTTATAAATAGCAGATCTTCACCTGCAGCAAGCAGCGACTGATACATACTGTTCGCACTGGCCCTACAGCCTTCCCTCTGATATATTCCCGCCTATGTGTAAACAGGAAGTTGCATCAGAGGGAAGGCTGTGGGGCCAACATGAGCAGTGTGTATTAGTTGCTGCTCGCTGCTGGTGGTGAAAATCTGCTACTTAAAAGGTATGCGGGGGAGGGGGGATATTTGAGAGTCCATATGGTATGCAGGCGAGAGAGGGAGACACCAAGAGGCAGATGCACTAAAGCTAAATGAGCCTTTAATGACCCTCCAACGAGGAAAATTTGATCCGTTGCATGCATCAAAGGGCTTTTACCGAGGAAGCCAGCAGCTAACGAAAACGGAATGGAGATGAGCAATTAGTGTGAAAACCCCATTGAAACGACATGCACTAACCTTTTCCGATTGCCTTTACGCAGGAAAAAGGCAGGAAAACTAACGAGAGGTCTGGACCTCTCGTTAGGACAGCTCTGTGCCAGGAAAAATCATTAAGTGAAAAAATAAAACAAACTTTGAGCCAATCCCAGCGCATTAGCAGAGCTAAAAGCGCTGTGATTGGTCCAAAGGACGTCAGCAAACACATCAAATAAAAAAAATAAAAAAAGGATCGGGAGGGGGCAAGGGCGCTCATCAGGAGCGTCCTGTATGGACGGCCTTGCCCCCCCCGCTGCTCCCCACTTTCCGCCGCTCCCCCCCCCCCCCGGAAAAAGCAAAATGCTAGCTGCCCCGGTCCCCCTCCCTTCCTGTTCCTCTGTTCTGCAGAGCTAACTCCGCCTCCCGTCATTCTTCTGCCTCGTGCCCCGCCCCCGCTGCCCCCCCTGAGGTCGACTACGCCGCTCCCCCCCTCCACCGAGACCCCCCTCCCTATTAACGACCCGAGCAGCGCCTCTCTCCTCTTTCAGAAGCGCTGCACGGGCAGGAAGATCTATTGTGTTGGTTGTAGTCTCCATGACGTCTCTTCTTCCCTGGCCTAGGCCCCGCCTCCTTCTGACGTAGGGAAGAAGAGGCCAGGGAAGAAGAGACGTCATGGAGACTACAACCAACACAATAGATCTTCCTGCCCGTGCAGCGCTTCTGAAAGAGGTGAGAGGCGCTGCTCGGGTCGTTAATAGGGAGGGGGGTCTCGGTGGAGGGGGGGAGCGGCGTAGTCGACCTCAGGGGGGGGCAGCGGGGGCGGGGGCACGGGGCAGAAGAATGACGGGAGGCGGAGTTAGCTCTGTAGAACACAGGAACAGGAAGGGAGGGGGACAGGGGCAGCTAGCATTTTGCTTGTTCGGGGGGGGGGGGGGGGTAGCGGCGGAAAGTGGGGAGCAGCGGGGGGGGGGGGGGGGCAAGGCCGTCCATACAGGACGCTCCTGATGAGCGCCCTTGCCCCCTCCCGATCCTTTGTTTTTGGATTTTGCTGACCGGGTAGCCACGTGTATTTGTTGTGGCTTTTTTTTTGTTTGTTTTTACGTTTGCAGCATGCGCAGAGCAGCCAGCAAAACGCTTGGCTGCTCTGCGCATGATTTAGGGGCCGATTACCGATGTGTATTGTGATTCTTTGATACATTGTACGTTTGAATACCGATCTGAGCATGTGTGACTTTTTTTTTTGGTGCATTCTTCGTTTTTTAAAAATCGTTAGGGACTTTAACGATTTTGATTTTTTTATGTTTGGTTGCTGCATCTGCCTCCAAATCACTTGTGGGAGAGGGCAGAGTTCTTGTGCACACCCATGTTGGGTCTAGGCCCACCCAAAATTGGGTGTCTGGCTACGCCCCTGGTGCAGAGAGCAGCCGTGCGCCTGTCGGCTCCGCTGGTTCCCTGCTCCCTCTGCCTCCCTCTGCCCCGGAACAGGTTACTTCCTGTTCCGGGGCAGAGGGAGCAGGGAGCCAGCGGAGCTGAGAGCCATGCGGCTGCTCCCAGCAGTTAAGAATACACCCGGGGGGGGGGTGCGCATCGGCGATCTGCCCCGGGTGGCAGCCGACCTAGGATCGTCACTGGGCTGGGCTGAGAACCTTTAGTCTACAGATTAAAGAAGTACTGCCGTAGGAAACAACAGGACGTCTTTTACTACGCGGCGGTAAGCCCAACGTTGGCTTACTGCTTGCTAAACAGGAAGTACAGCTGGGCTACTGCAGCAGCCCGATTATAGTTCCCACCCCCAGCATGTGACTTTTCCGGTGCTACAAAAATATGGTGGCGCGGGAGCCCTTACTGTTCCCCCCCCACCCCGCTCCCAAAATGGCTGTGTGTACTTCACTTGCCACACAACCATTTCTTAAAACAGACTTTTACCCACTGCGGTAAAAGGGGGCCTCAGCGCACACCAAAAACATGCGCTGGTGCCGGCGCAGGCCCCCCTTTTGCCGCAGCTTAGTAAAAGGACCCAATAAAAAAAACCCACAGTTCCAGTCTCCATGCTGCTCCTTGTAAGCTTCAGGTACAAATTTTGATTGTAGGTTCCTGGGAACAGATCAAAAAAGACATGTCCTGTATTAAAATTATTATTTTATTGCATGCATATTTAATTTGAATGTTTTTAACTGATATTGATTTGATATTATATTTTATTGTATTATGTTTTTAGATTTGATCTGTTTTTATTTTATATGATGTGATAGTGTTTTTAGATATGTTTTATTATCAAATATACAATGGTGAAGTTTATGTTTTACTCATTATGTATTTTTATTTTGTAGTTTTTTTACCCCTGACGCAGCCTGAGGGCGAAACGTGGCCACGTCGGGTAACTTGTAATAAACCACTTCTTCTGTTACCCTCCTGTTCTATTTTTTTGTCTTTTTTGATCTGCGTTTTTTCTTTTGATTTGCCATTTCTGTGGCAGATCTTTGCCTTTTTTTTGTTTCTGTCTGGTTCCTGGGAACAGGGAAATACCTTTTGTGCCTCTGACACGTTTTGAGCTACAATTGAAAAAAATGTGAGAAAATGAAGTGCAGGTACTCACAGCCTGGGCTGTTTTTATTGCCACAAATCTATGGTTTCCTTCCTTTCCACATACATATCCAAAGGCTCGGTGGTCCGTGATATCCTTTGCAATATATGAAATTTCATGAACTGCGTGATGATGTTGAAGAACCTAAAGCAAGTACAAAAAAAAAAAATTCACAACACCAATTATACAGGTTTTCACCAAATTTCTTTCTTCAAGATAATTGCTCCATATAAGTTCTTGTAACCACATGTCACTACAGCACTAGGGTGACGGCCCAGCAACAACCGCGTGAGATTTCAAGCTGGTATTCACTGACCGCTTACAGTTAAGTGTCTAATATTGTATTTAAGCATAACTCCATTCTGATTGCTTATTTTATTGTGGAAGTAGGCAGGATCAGTGCTATGATGGCGGATTGCTACGGGCCGACTCCATTTTTTATGGTATAAAGGCACTTCAAGCAAAATTCTGAGCACTGCATTATAAAAAACAAAAAAAATATTTAAATCATATTATATTAAACAATATATGTAATACACTGGTGGAATAGTTATCATCAGTTAAAATTTAATGCCAAGAAGTGTAGAGTGATGCACTTGGGGTGCGGAAGCCCAAAAGAGAGATACCGGATAGGAGGGGAGAGATTAGTAAGCTCGACTCAGGAGAGAGACCTTGGGGTGTTGGTGTCGGAGGATCTGAAGGTGAAGAAACAATGCGACAAGGCGACGGCCATGGCCAGAAGGATGCTAGGCTGCGTAGAGAGGGGCATAACCAGCAGAAGAAAGGAGGTGTTGATGCCCCTCTACAAGTCATTGGTGAGGCCCCACTTGGAGTATTGTGTTCAGTTTTGGAGGCTGTATCTTGCTAAAGATGTAAAAAGACTGGAAGTGGTGCAAAGAAAAGCTACGAAAATGGTATGGGATTTGCGTTGCAAACCGTACAAGGAGAGACTTGCTGACCTGAACATGTATACCTTGGAGGAAAGGAGAAACAGGGGTGATATGATACAGACGTTCAAATATTTGAAAGGTATTAATCCGCAAACAAACCTTTTCCGGAGACGGGAAGGCAGTAGAACTATAGGACATGAATTGAGGTTAAAGGGGGGCAGACTCAGGAGTAATGTCAGGAAGTATTTTTTCACGGAGAGGGAGGTGGATATGTGGAATACCCTCCCGCGGGAGGTGGTGGAGATGAAAATGGTAATGGAATTCAAACATGAGTGGAATAAACACAAAGGAATCCTGTTTAGAAGGAATGGTTCCGTGGAATCTTAGTGGCGATTGGGTGGTGACGCCGGTAATTGGAAATAAAACGGGAGCTGGGCAGACTTCTACGGTCTACACCCTGATCATGACTGAATTGATAGGGATGGGCTGGAGTGTAAATTTTAAGGGGCTTCGATGTTAGCTTCAGAACTTAGTACAAGAACAGTACTGGGCAGACTTCTACGGTCTGTGCCCTGAGAAAGGCAAGGACAAATCAAACTCGGGTATACATATAAAGTATCACATACCATGTAAAATGAGTTTATCTTGTTGGGCAGACTGGATGGATCGTACAGGTCTTTTATCTGCCGTCATTTACTATGTTACTATGTTATGAGCAGAGTGGGTGATGAATCAGTCTGCAGCTGGCTAATATTCAGTTATAATTACTAACACTCATAGTGCGCAGACCTGGTTCCAGTTGGGGGGCGGGGAAAGATCCATGGCTGGACAGCTTGGGAGACAGAGTTGCAGATTAAAGTGGTTGACTGGGAGGGGAGAGAGAGGAAGGGAAGGGAAAAGGAAATGGGACTTATATACTGCCTTTCTGTGGTATTTTGCAACTACATTCAAAGTGGTTTACATATATTCAGGTACTTATTTTGCACCTGGGGCAATGGAGGGTTAAGTGACTTGCCCACAGTCACAAGGAGCTGCAGTGGGAATTGAACCCAGTTCCCCAGGAGCAAGGTCTGCTGCACTAACCACTAGGCTACTCCTCCTAGTGGTTAGTGGCTAGTGGCTAGACAGAAAGAGAGATTTTTGCTGTGTGCAAGAACAGTCACGAGACAGTGGACTGCAAAGCATGCAATGCCTGGTTTATGGGAAGAAGATTATCAATAGAAATCAAACAAAATAAAACATGGAAAAGAAAATAAGATGATACCTTTTTTATTGGACATAACTTAATACATTTCTTGATTAGCTTTCGAAGGTTGCCCTTCTTCGTCAGATCGGAAATAAGCAAATGTGCTAGCTGACAGTGTATATAAGTGAAAACATTCAAGCATTACTATGACAGTCTGACAGGGTGGGAGGATGGGGTGGGTCGGAGGTATGCATGGGGACATCAAAGCATATCATTGATATTCTAACAGGATGGGTGTGGATAGGTGAGGGGTGGGGTGATCAACAGAGACATACAGCTTTATGGTTTATAATGGGCTAGGAACCCCAGATCCTTGTTAAGTCCTTTCTGTTGGGTGTTAAAATATTCAATCATTCTGACTTCAAAGGTCTTACGTTCTTGTATGGTTTTAAAGTTACCTTTCAGTATTCTCACTGTGAAATCACTGGTACAGTGTCCTGATTCTGTGAAGTGCTGTCCCACCGGGGTGGGGGCCCTACTGGCTGTATTGTTCATGTGATGTCTATGTAAATTGAATCTTGTCTTAAGCATCTGGCCTGTTTCTCCAATATAGCATCCTTCCTTACATTTTTTACACTGAATGATATATACCACATTGGAAGATGATGAAATCCCCGTCTGTAAGAGATGTTCAGTCAGGTGAGGCCATAGAACTGTGAGCAACCAGAAGATCCCCCTCACAGAACAACCAAGGGCATTTGTCACCTATTAGTTAAATGGTCTATGCAAAGGATGAACCTTCAAGAGGTGGAAGGCCAGGAATAGGCAAGCATTCCTCTAAAATCCTACAGTCATTTTTAAGAAAGGAAGTTGAAGATGTAGCTATTAATGTCTCCATGCCAAGATCAAATTTCTGAGAACTGTGCACAGTTAGTGATGCCCCCTGGGGCCGTATATGAATAACTTTTCTAGTACATAAATGTCTGACCAGTTCCATACCCACAATGCAATGCCTCTGCGCTTGTTCCCAAATCTGACTAATCTGTGCTGCCAGCAAGAGGAATGGTCATGGAGTGTCGGTGTAGTGACTGGGTAAGCAATAGGAGAGGGTATGAAAAATTTAAGAAAAATCTCAGAGTAAGTCACAAACCACAGCCCAAGGCAATGGATCACAGGTCTAATTCCAATTCAACAGGAAGCTCAAAAGGGAGAGAGGAGGAGGAGGCGGAAGAGGAGGAAACAACCCTCCCCCACCCCCACCCCCCAACAAAGAAAATTACATTTTTTTCAATCTGACACATTTATGTGGGTTTTGAAAAAGTATCTATTTACAGAAAAACATCAAGAATTCCATTAAGTTGAAAATATAACAATAAGACATTTTTTCCTTCACAGCAGAAATCATATTACAGTATTAACTGAGTTACAGTCATTTTAATATCTGATATATTTTACATTAACATGTAGTTTCTTTAATCTATTTCAGAATTTGTAACAATTCTGAAATGATTTACAGGACAACAGAGTCACAGAGCAGCCAATTATATTCTGTTTGCATTAGAAAATCATTTACATTTGTGGATTATCATTAATATTAATTTTCTTCTGCATTTAGTTTGCATATTTGTATTTTTTTTCCCATTATCTAAATTTCCCCCAGGAACCTGTGACTTTTCTTATGCTCCTAGTCCTAATTTGAATTTCCCATTACTTCTGATCATTCTTGCACTTTAGAGCTGACAGTTTGCACAGAGTAGTTAAAGACTGCCTTATCTCATAAGAACATAAAACATAAGCATTGCCATACTGGCACAGACCAAAGGTCCATCAAGCCCAGTATCCTGTTTCAAACACTGGCCAATCCAGGTCACAAGTACCTGGCAACATCCCAGAAAAGTAAAACAGATTTTATGTTGCTTATGCTAGAATATACAGTGGATTTTTCCCAATCCATTTTAATAATGGCGTATAGACTTTTCTTTTAGGAAATTATCTAAACCATTTTTTAAACCCTGCTAAGCTAACTGCTTTTACCACAATCTCTGGCAACGAATTCCAGAGTTTAATTACTCATTGAGTGATGAAATATTTTCTCCGATTCATTTTAAATTTACTATTTAGTAGCTTCTTTGCATGCCCCCTAGTCCTAGTATTTTTGGAAAGAGTAAACAAGCGAGTCATGTCTACCCATTCCACTCTACTCAGTATTTTCTAAACCTCTATCATATCTCCCTAGCTGCTTTAGCCTTTCCTCATAGGGAACTCATCCCATCCTCTTTATCATTTTCATCGCCCTTCTCTGTACCTTGTCTAATTCCGCTATATCTTTTTTGAGATGCAGTGACCAGAACTGCACATAGCATTCGAGGTGCTGTCATACCATGGAGAGATACAAAGACATTACAACATTTTTATTTTTGTTCTCCATTCCTTTCCTAATAATGCCTAACGTTCCATCTGCTTTCATAGCTGCCACCACTGCAGATTGAGTAGAAGGTTTCAACATATCATCAATGATGACACCTAGATCCTTTTTCTGGGTGGTGACTCCTAATGTGGAACCTTGCATCACTTAGCTATGGTTTGGGTTCCTCTTTCCAACATGCCTCACTTTGCACTTGCTCATATTAAATTAGTGCAAAATCAGCCTAATGCAGAACACCTTGAAGCTCAGCACACAAGAGGGCAAATACTATATATGGCACTGGAATTTAGCTGCTGGCATGATGTGTTCTGAATGCGAATTCTATGGCAGCACTTCCATGAGGAATTTCCATTATAGAATACTAGTGTAAGTTCTCAGTTTCATGCCTAACCTTAGGCACGAGCAGTTAAGCCATGTCAAAGGTTGGTGTAAGTCAGGAGCGTAGCCAGACTTCGGCGGGAGGGGGGTCCAGAGTCCAAGGTGAGGGGGCACATTTTAGCCCCCCACCGGCACCGCCGACCTCCTCCCCCACCATTGCTGACCCCGCCACCACCAACTTTGCCCCCCCTGCCGACAACCCTCTCGACCCCCCTCCCACCGCCAACCCGCCGTCACCTACCTTTGCTGGCAGGGGACCCCAACCCCCGCCAGCCAAGGTCCTCTTCTTCTCACAAAAGGCTTTCTTCTGTTTCTGTTGTACGTGTAGGACGTCAGACTCACAGAACGAAGCCTTGCAGATCAGCTGATCTGCAAGGCTTCGTTCTGTGAGTCTGACGTGCTGCACATTGTACGTGCAGGATGTCAGAAACAGAAGGAAATGCAGGCGATGGCGGGTTGGCGGCGGGAGGGGGGTTGAGAGGGTCATCAGCAGGGGGGTCCAGGGCCAAATCTACGGGGGACCAGGCCCCCTGGCCCCACATAGCTACGCCACTGATGTAAGTGCTTATGCCTAGCTGTTGCCTATTAGGCGTGTAACACTAGTATTCTATAACATGTGTGCATAACTCCTAGACATACCCCTAACCCTGGCATTGTCCCCCTAGAAGTTGTGTGCAGCTTCTAGAATAGCGTAACTGCTGACTGGTGCCAAGAAATGCCAATTTAAGCCAATAATTGGTTGTTAATGCCAATTAACAGCCAATTATTAAATTACATTGTGTGCGCCACTGACCTTATTCTGTAAATTGGGTTCTCAACTCTGTGCACTAACCCCCGGATTCTGTATACGGCACCAAGATTTCAGTGCTGAAATTTGTCTGGATCCAAATTAATTAGCCTACGAACCAATTAATTATTGCAGCTAATTAGCAATAATTGAAATTTGCATATGCATCTCCCTGCGCCCTATTCTATAACCCCCATGAACCAAAATCCCCTATCCATGCAGCTCTAAAGGGGGCATGGCCAGGGGAGTGGCAGGGGCATCCTAAAAGTTGCATGTGGGGTTATAGAATAGCTCCATTTCCCCGTCAAAATGCCCAGAGATGGGTGCTGGCATTTACATCAGGTTTCAGCTGGCATAAATACGGGCAAATGGGCTCTATGTATTAATCTAGAGATGACGCTCAACCCAGAGTGCCATTTATAGAATGTTATTCTGCAACAATTTGTTTCCAGCGCTGAAATCTTGGTGCCCTCCTTAGCATAAAGTTGTGCGTCCAAATTTACATAATTAGGGGACTGTGACTACATAACTTCTGTTCTTTAGCACTTCTTTATCACTTCTACCCTCTGATAAGGTACAGTGGTTGCCCATGGCTCTAGGGGCACACCAAGATGGCGTAACTGTAGGAGAGATGAGGTCTGTTGAGTACTAGGGATGTTCACTTGTTCGAGAGACATAGAAAATGTCAGCAACACATCCCATGAGATTTTATGTCATGGGTAAATGAAAATGAGCAGAAGAAAAAGACAGAATGTCATGTTTTTTTTTAGTTCTGTCAATAGTGCACACTATTCATAAAGAGTGCCCATTATTCAAAAAGAGTGCACATTATTTCACAAACACCCAAATTCTATATATGGCGCCTCAAGTTGTGTGCACAAATTTGCCCGCACAGCCAAATTACATGCACGACTTAATTGATTAACAAGCTAATCAGCATTGATAATTGGTACTTAACAACCAATTAGCAGCACTAATTAGCTTTAATTAGAATTTACATGCACAACTTTCTAGGCGTATTCTTCCCTTTTTTAGCGAACTCATGAATATCTAAGTTTTTTTTAAACTGGATTAGCGCATGCCCGGTTAACTCGATTTTCAGAACTAACCGACCGTCTGTTCAGGGGCGTAGCCAGACAGCAGATTTTGAGTGGGCCTAGGCAAGAAGTGGGTGGGCGCCAAGTGTTCTCCCCCTCCCCCCAAAAAAATATCTAAGCTGGTGGGAAAATGTTTCTCTCCACCTTGGCAGTCTGCAGCAGGCATGCGCTGAAAACTGAGCATTCACAGGTGCCAGTAATGTAGAGCACACCATTTTCATTACCATCAGGTGGAAGTCTTCAGCTGGTAGAGCTTGGAATCCCCATCAGCTACTGCTAAACATGTGCTACTGGTGGGTGGGCCTGAGCCCTAAGTGGGTGGGCCCTGGCCCACCCAGGCCCACCTGTGGCTACGCCACTGCGCCTGTTAGTCCATAAAGATAGAACTGGTTAGCTCTGGGAGCTGACCGGACTCCGTCCCCGGAATGCCCCCAACATAGCTGGCTTGCACTTTGGTCATTTTCAGTGACGATAACTGGAAAGCTGCCAATAAGCGAGTTAACCAGACAGCGGCCGTTCTCAGCCAGTTAACTCGCTTTGAATATCGGCCGGTAAATATTTAAACAAAACCAAAATAACTTGCAGCTGCGCTTGCTGAGTTGATAATATTCATTGTAATAACACTCATTTATGCTATTATGAATGTTGTGGCTGATATCTTTTAAATGGAACTGACGGAACATTTAGAATAATGAGATGGGAGCATCTTAAAGCCATAAAACAGGACGTCTAACAGACTTGAAGCGGCTATTGGAAGAGGTAGGCAGAGACCGCATTAACTGCTAATACAGAGCTCTAAATAGATTTTCTTTTTCTCTCCTACTCTGCCTCATACTGTTATGCCTGGATACATAAAGAGTTTGATTTATTCATCCCATGGAGCAAACAGCGGGATTTTCCAAACAAAATGTAGCAGAATGAAATATTTCTACACAGCTATTTTTCCGAAGAGCTGTCTATATAAATGAGTTTTAGAGGACACTGCATGCTTGAATAACAAAAAAAAAAATCAGAAGCGATGTGCTGAACATATAAGATTTCCATTCAGGCATGCAGTATATGCGTTTGAATCAGATACATTTTGACTTGAGGGACATTTGCATTTTCTGTATGTGCTTTCTGCTTGAGATGAGAAAGCTGGTTATAATTCAGATTTGGCTAACACTACTGAGTGGATACAAACTGCTCAAGTCTGGAGGTTCTGAACTGAAATAACCTTCCTGCTTTGTCAGGGCCATAAAAACGTAGAAAATGACGGCAGATAAAGGTCATATGGCCTATCCAGTCTGGCCATCCATACCATCTATTATCCTTTCCTCTCCCTTTTACTAAGCCATGTAGGTGCCTACGCACGCCCAACGCGTGTCAATTTTGAGTTACCGCCCGGCTACCGCGTGGCCCTTGCGGCAATTCACTGCCGAAGCGAAGGCAGCTGACATCCGGGGCGGGTCGACGCTGTGCACCCCCCCCCCACCGGGTGCAGCACGGTGCACCCTCCCCCCTCCGGAGCGCACCCCCCTGGAGTGCATACTTACTTTGGGAAAGCGGCGAGGGGCGGGCGGGAGGGCCGAACCGCCCCGAGTGCATGTCGCTGGGAGCTGCGTCGGCTCCGCTGGTTCCCTGGTCTCTCTGCCCTGGAACAGGAAGTAACCTGTTCTGGGGCAGAGGGAGCAGGGAACCAGCGGAGCCGACACCCCCCCAGCGGCGTGCACCCGGGGTGGACCGCCCCACCGTCCCCCTTCCTACGCCACTGCGGCAATTTTAATTTTGCTGCACATCCATTTTCAGCAAAAATTTTAAAAAAGGCATTTTTACAGGTGCACTGAAAAATGATTCTGCGTGTGCCCAAAACACGTGTCTATACTACCGCAGGCCATTTTTCGGGACGCCTTTGTAAATGGGCCCCTTAGGGAACCAATGTGTTTGAACCAAGCTTTCTTGAATTCAGATACAGTCTGAGGGGACCTTTTACTACGCTGCTTAGGCGCCTACGTGCACCCAACATGCGCCAAATTTGAGTTACCACCCGGTTACCATGTGGCCCCTGCGGTAATTTCAATTTTGGAGCATGTCTATGCGCGTCTGAAAAATATATTTTAATTTTCTGGTGCGTGGCAGCTAAGTGCGTCGAGTGGCATCTGACGCGCATAGACTATTACCTCCCGGTTACCGTGTGAGACCTTACCGCTAGGTCAATGGCTTGCAGTAAGGTCTCAGACCCAAAATGGACATGTGGCAATTTTAATTTTGCTGCACATCCATTTTCGGCAAAAATTTTAAAAAAGGCATTTTTACAGGTATGCTGAAAAATGATTCTGCGTGTGTCGAAAGCATGTGTCTATACTACCAAAGGCCATTTTTCGGCACGCCTTTGTAAATGGGCCCCTTAGGGAACCAATGTGTTTGAGCCAAGCTTTCTTGAATTCAGATACAGTCTGAGGGGCCCTTTTACTGCGCCGCGTAGGCGCCTACGCGCACGCAACCTGCGCAAAATTTGAGTTACCACCCGGTTACCATGTGGCCCTTGCAGTAATTTCAATTTTGGAGCATGTCTATGTGCGTCTGAAAAATATATTTTAATTTTCTGGTGCGTGGCATTTGACGCGCATAGACTATTACCAGCCGGTTACTGTGTGAGACCTTACCGCTAGGTCAATGGGTTGCGGTAAGGTCTCAGACCCAAAATGGACATGCGGCAATTTTCATTTCCGCACATCTGTTTACGGCAAAAAAAGAGGCATTTTTTGTAGGTGCGCTAAAAAATAATTCTGCGCACGCCCAAAACACGCGTCTATACTACCGCAGGCCATTTTTCAGCGCACCTTAGTAAAAGGACCCCTTAGTCTCCACCACCTCCACTAGGAAGCCATTCCATGCATTCACCACCTCCTCTGCCCTGCCCACATGTACTTGCATAGGCACATAGCTATATAGCTCCTACCTCAAAGCATAACAGATAGTAAGAGAGCTATGGGACATAAGACAGCCCATGTATGCTGTAGGTCTGTGCTCTCCAATTAAGCCACATTGACCCCACACGCCACTCCTTTATCCAGCCTCTCCCCCCCCCCCCCCCAACCGAGAGTCAAATGAACCTATGTGTTGAGTGACAGGAAGTGAACCTCTGCTCCCCCTCTATAGCAAGCAGTTCACAGAAAATTTACCTGGTTCTGAGATTGATATATCATGTGGTGTATGTCCCTATCAGTAAACATAATGGAGACATTCCCGAGCCTGTACGTCTAGCCCCCTCTTTGGCCGTTTTCAAGTCCAAACTTAAAGCCCACCTCTTTACCACCGCTTTTGACTTCTAACCACTGCTCACTTGCCCTGCCCTTTTATCCTCACCTCTTTATTCCCTTACCCTTAATTGTTGTGTCTGTCTGCCTGTCTTATCTAGATTGTAAGCTCTTTGAGCAGGGTCTGTCTTTTTTTGTGTATGGTGTACAGCACTGCGTATGCCTTGTAGCGCTATAGAAATGATAAGTAGTAGTAGTAGTAGTAGACATAGTAAAGAAGCTGGGTGGAGACATAATCTTTCATGGTAGCAGATATTTAATCTGACTCGGGGATATTGTGCAGCAATGGTTGAATCTCCACTCTACATAGCCCATGTGCAGTGGTTCCCAAATCTGGTCCTGGAGGCACCAGAGCCAGTCACGTTTTCAGAATATTCACTATGGATATCCTGAAAACTTGACTGGCTGGGGTGCCTCCAGGACCAAATTTGGGAACCACAGCCTTAGACCACTTGTATCCCAGCGGTTGATACAGCCCCTGACTACCAAGATCGACCTTGTACAGTGTAGTATATTAGATACTCCAAGAACTACAACACATAAAAAATGTCTGTATACTTTTGTCCATCTTCTGCATCATATACTCTCTTTTTCCAACTTGCCAACATTCTCAATCTTGCATTTTTTTTTTTTTTTAAAGGGTTGCATCAGGCAAGACTTTACATGTGTTGGAGAACAAGTCCAGTGCTGGGCAGACTTCTAAGGTCTGCGCCCTGATCATGGCTGAATAGATTTGGATTGATTGGAGTGGAGCTTTTCAGGGGCTTTCATGACAACTTCAGAAGTTTTAGAACAAGATCAGTGCTGGGCAGACTTCTACAGTCTATGCCCTGAAAATGGCATCAGGTATACATACTCAGGATATACAACACAAACAGATCAATGTCTTCTCGTACTTACCTCAATTTACACCTTCCCAACTGCAAAGGTATTAAATACAAAACCTACTATGCATCCAGTTTCTCCTTTTTAGGCAGCCAGCTTTGGAACGCTCTACCAAGATCCATCCGAATAATCAACGACCATCTGCCCTTCAGAAAAATGTTGAAGACCCATCTCTTCAAGAAAGCTTACCCTAATGACCCAACTTAACTTTTTAAGCTCACCCACATGATTCCTGTCCTGACGATTATTATACCTTAGACCAAGTCTCCCAATCTCCTTATGCTCATCCCCTAATCTTGACTTCTCCATTCTTCCTACTCCTTACCTCTCCCAATCTCCTTTCCTTTTGCACATCTCTGTTTACCTCTCCATGTTTAATTTACATATCCTTAAAACCCCACTATTACTATGTTTACTACAATGTGTAATATTCTCATTCAAACTTGTAATTGTATTTACTATGTAAGCCGCATTGAACCTGCTATGTGTGGGAAAACGCGGGATACAAATGTAATAAATAAATATGAAGTATTACATCATGCCTTACGTAAACGCACTGTGTTAGTTTTGCTGTGGTAACATTGTAAATATTACAACAGCTTAGTAACTTCTGCTAGGATTCTGGTTAGAATAAATTCTCTTTCTTTTTGTGTAGTTCTCTTTCATATAGCAATATAAATAATTTAATTAGTCTCAGATTTGTAAATTACATGATAATAATTACACAAAGCGCATTAACAATGTTACCTCATAACACTTTTAATCTGGTGTCTCTAATTGACATTTAAAATTAGCTCGCACAAATTAACTAAACAGCAGAAGATGGCTAACAGAGTGCTATCGGATATCTGAAAGATTAACATCAACCCACGGGTGCCTGCAGGTTGCATTTGTGCTAATGTATTATGCCACTGTTAAATGCATGAGTAAGGTATCAAATGGTTAATTAATTTGCAAAATCACACTATGCATTCATTAACTGACAGCATGCATTCATTAATTAAAAATATAATGTAGTTAAAATAATCAATATGCTTTTATTGCATTTACCTTAAATCATTTATTAATAAGGGTCAGAATTAAAAGACAGGAAAAGTAAGGGGGGAAAAGCCAGCTTACTTGTATATTTTTGAAATGATACATCTTTTTTTTCCCCACAATTATTTAGGGGACCTTTACTAAGCTGTGGTAAAAAAGTCACCTTAATGTGCTCTTATGTGGGGTTTTCCCCACACACTAAGGCCATTTTTACCACAGAAGTAAAATGGCCAATTTTTCCCTTTTTGGCATTAATGGCCAAGTACTAACATTGCCTTAGCACATGGTCATTAAATATTAGCACCTGCACACTTACTGTCATCTATTTTGTAGGCGGTAATGGGCTCAGCGCTCATCCTGCGCAATTCAGTTAGGGCCACATTCTATAAATAGCACCTGAAAAATAGGCACTGAAAAACTACGCGCTTAGCCCGAGTCTGTAAACTACGCCTAAAGTTAGGCATAGTTTATAGAATATGCGCATATGCTGTTCTTGCAACTAAAATTTAGGCCACCTAAAACCAGGCCTATACCTGCACCTAACTTAAGCGCAGATCTGGTGTTTTCCACTTCCCCTTTTCAGCTACACACATTAGAATTTACATGCACCACATTATAGAATACGCCTAGAATCTTGTGCGCATAAATTCTAATCCAATTAGTGCCACTAATTAGTTGTTAAGTGCCAGGCTCTGGCTTGTTAATCAATGCATGGTAATGTAGCTGTGCTAAATGATTACCACAGAACTGCCCACTCTCCGCCCTCCCAGACATGCCCCCTCTGTGATAAAATAAAAAAATATTTGGAAATGAAGAAAGAATCCATGGAGAAAAAAAAGCAACTTTTCAGTTGAGATTCCCGTGTAAATGTTTGCTTTTCTTTAAAGAAAAGAAATATATTTTCTATGAACCTGAACAGTTGCGAGAATTTCTTAATGCGCAGAGAATTGAAGAGCAGTCATAGGACAAGAGGTTCATTTTGTAAGATAGGGGTTAATCCCTACTCGATTACTCTTTTTGATTTTTCTTATATATAAACCATCTTCCAATGGCACTTATAATTTTTGCTTCCTTCCTTCATATTGTGGACTATAATCCAATATAAAGATATTATCTTTAGTGGACAATGTTTACTTTGTCTATTTGAAATATTTTTTTGTGGAATATTGGTATGGATATGTTGGTATATCTGTTCAAAGTTTACTCTTTGTAAAAATTAAAATTCAATAAAGAAAAAATTAAAAAAAAAAACACTACATGTATATTGAAGTGAATGATAAAGCAGTCACAAACCAATGAGGATCATAATAAATGATGAACAATGAAACAAAGAAACACAGAGCTGTAAGAATATGGCAAGCGTAACAGATATATACTACATAAAATAATTTAAAATGAAATATCTAACCAGCATTGAAAATAGATATAAATAATATATGATAAACAGAAAATCAAAGTCCAAAAATCATAAGAAACTTACTCGAGGGCATTTTGGTATTTTTTTGCCATATCTTAGCCCAATATTTGTGTTTAAATATCCCCTACTCCCCGGTGACTCACAGGAGAATTGAGGGAAGAGAAAGAGTCTTAAAAGTTTAAAACTGCTGTGAATATAGGCCCAAACTTCTTTCCGTTTTGTCTCCCCAACAGTTGACAACATGCACCTACCTTCCTTTCAATTTCTGAATGATGAGGTGTAGTTAGGATTTTGATGTTCAGATAGAATTTTTATTTTTGTTACATTTGTACCCCACGCTTTCCCACTCATGGCAGGCTTAATGCGGCTTACATGGGGCAATGGAGGGTTAAGTGACTTGCCCAAAGTCCACCACCCAGGACCAAAGTCCACCACCCTAACCACTAGGCCACTCCTCCACAATGTATTTATTATTGGTTTAAAAATGTGGGGGTCAACATTCAAATCGATTTAACTGGCCAGAAGCGGCTCCTGGCTGGTTAAATCACTTGTGTGGGACTTTCCGCACAAGTGATTTAACTGGTTAGTGCCACTGAATATCATCACAGGCAGATAAACTAATGTCAGCCATTTTGTGGTGGCCCGTGGATGGAGTCAGCACTTATAAAGTTGAGAGCTGATATTCCGACCTAAGTTTAACATTTAAATGGGACTGCGTAAAAGTCAGTACTATTTTTATGTGGTGTTGCTTAGGCACTTAAGTGCTGAACATCACATTTAGGAGTCCTTTTACTAAGGTGTGCTGAAAAATGGCCTGCGCTGGTGTAGACACGTGTATTGGACGCGCGACGGTTCATTTT
This sequence comes from Microcaecilia unicolor, assembly GCF_901765095.1. Classification (NCBI taxonomy): domain Eukaryota; kingdom Metazoa; phylum Chordata; class Amphibia; order Gymnophiona; family Siphonopidae; genus Microcaecilia; species Microcaecilia unicolor. The sequence goes on from NC_044036.1 coordinate 33,410,816, forward strand.
CAGCGCACCTGCAAAAAAAAGGCCTTTTTTTTGGTCAAAAACGGACGTGCAGCAAAATATAAATTGGCATGCGTCCATTTTGGGCCTGGGACCTTACTGCCACCCACTGACTTAGCAGTAAGGTCTCACGTGTTAACCAGGCGGTAATCATCAGCACGCATATACTGCTGATTACCGTCCGGTTAGCGCCACGCAATAGAAAATTAACCTTAGTAAAAGGGCCCCTTAACCGCATAACATGTTTGAGGAGTGGCCTAGTGGTTAGGGTGGTGGACTTTGGTCCTGGGGAACTGAGGAACTGAGTTCGATTCCCACTTCAGGCACAGGCAGCTCCTTGTGACTCTGGGCAAGTCACTTAACCCTCCATTGCCCCATGTAAGCCGCATTGAGCCTGCCATGAGCGGGAAAGCGTGGGGTACAAATGTAACAAAAATAAAATAGATACTATTGGAGATTCTACATGGAATGTTGCTACTATTGGAGATTCTACATGGAATGTGCTATTCCACTAGCAACATTCCATGTAGAAGGCTGCGCAGGCTTCTGCTTCTGTGAGTCTGACGTCCTGCACGTCAGACTCACAGAAGCAGAAGCCTGCGCGGCCACATGGGTGATCTGCAAGGGCCGACTTCTACATGGAATGTTGCTAGTGGAATAGCAACATTCCATGTAGAATCTCAAATAGTAGCAACAGTGGAGGAGTGGCCTAGTGGTTAGGGTGATGGACTTTGGTCCTGAGGAACTGAGTTCAATTCCCACTTCAGGCACAGGCAGCTCCTTGTGACTCTGGGCAAGTCACTTAACCCTCCATTGCCCCATGTAAGCCGCATTGAGCCTGCCATGAGTGGGAAAGCACAGGGTACAAATGTAACAAAAATAAAATAAGAGATAGCCGGCTGCATAAACCTGAATATTCAATGCCAGTGCCTGGACATCGCCCAGCACGGAATATTCAGAAATAACGCCGCCGGAGGCTAAATAAATCTCGCTGCTGCTGACTGAATATCGATCCTTTGTGTTGTATTTGTTCGCATCTGTTTTACAGTCTGTTATAAAAAGTAGACTGATACACATATATAAAAGCAAAGAAATCATTTATTCAAACCAAGATAAAAGCAGTACCCGACGTGGCCACGTTTCGCCCTCAGGCTGCGTCAGGGGGGGGATTAATGTATATCTTTTTAATTTTGTTTTAGGCTTTTTTTTGAAGGGGTATGTTGATCACCCCTGATTTGTAGGTATGTATTGATACATTATTGGATTTGATTAAATCCATCCAATGTTTTATACACTTCTATATGTTTGGAAAGTGGCTTGTCCTATCTCCTCCTCCATTTTACTTTTGAATGTGTAATGCATAGATTGTACTTTTTTTATCATTTGCTGTTATGACTTTATCTGTTCCCTTCTCCACTACTGCCAACTCCAGACTTCGCGCCTTCTGTCTCGCTGCACCCTACGCCTGGAATAAACTTCCCGAGCCCCTACGTCTTGCCCCTTCCTTGGCCACCTTTAAATCTAGACTGAAAGCCCACCTCTTTAACATTGCTTTTGACTCATAACCACTTGTAACCACTCACCTCCACCTACCCTTCTCTCCTCTTTCCTCTACACAATAATTGATTTGATTTGCTTACTTTATTTTTTGTCTATTAGATTGTAAGCTCTTTGAGCAGGGACTGTCTTTCTTCTATGTTTGTGCAGCGCTGCGTACGCCTTGTAGCGCTATAGAAATGCTAAATAGTAGTAGTAGTAGTAATATATATGTACATAACTTGAGATGATGTTATCACTATTTCTATGTTTTTATTTGTAGTTTTACCCCTGACGCAGCCTGAGGGCGAAACGTGGCCACGTCGGGTACTGCTTTTATCTTGGTTTGAATAAATTATTTCTTTGCTTTTATATATGTGTATCGGTCTACTTTTTATAACAGACTGTTATGTAGCAAGTAGACTGTTGCCTTTTTTGTTTTTCTTCGCATCTGTTTTACTGCATGAAAATACAGCTCATATTTCTAAGGTGTTACTCTTCCTATGGATTCATAGCCAACATGAATATGCAACAGCTGCAAAAGCTCCGCGTTAACGGTTGGGGGTATTTCCAGAAGTTTGGAGAGGGCTGTTGTGGAGTTAAGGCAGATAATTGTTTGATTACCGCTAGGAGTCAAGATCGTCATTTTGAACCCGGTGCAGCAATGAGAAGGAGCGACTGGAGATGACTTCTGTTCCCACTAGAGCACCCCAAGGATCCTGGCAAGAGACAGGGCTGAGATTAGGGGGTAGAAGAGTTGGGGAGAATTGACAGCTTCTTCTAGGGGGAGGTAATCCTGGCATTTGGGGAGGGGAGGGGAAGCATTAATGCTAATGCTTGGGGAGGATTGGGGGATGGGGAGAGGTTGGGTAATGGCCAGTAGAAAATCAGGCTAAATGGGGGTAATGCTGGCAACGGGATGAAAGAGGAGGTGAAGTTGAGAGGTTGAGAGGAAGGGTTAATACTGATACTTGGGGGGCAGGGATTAGAGGGTTGGTTAAGTGATGATTAGAGGATTTGGTTTTTAAGGGATCATTTTACTAAGGTGCACTGCAAAATTGCCTGCGCTGGTGTAGATGCGTGTATTGGATGCACGCAGGTCCATTTCTCAGTGCACCTGCAAAAAAGGCTTTTTTTGTTTTGGCTGAAGACAGATGTGTGGCAAAATAAAAATTGGCGTGTGTCTATTTTGGGCCTGAGACCTTACCACTGCCCATTGACCCAGCGGTAAGGTCTCACGCGTTAACTGGGTGGTAATGGTCTACGAGTGTACAATGCCGATTACTGCCCGGTTAGCATCGTGTGCCAGAAAATTTCCCAGCGCACTTAGTGGACGCCCATAAAAAATGAAATTACCACCCGGGCCATGCGGTAGCCGAGCGGCAGTTCAACATTGACACAAGTAGGACGCACATAGGCACCTACGCGGCTTAGTAAAGGGCCCCTAAATAAAAAAAATACATAAGAATATTCAGTCCGCAATCCAGATATGTTAATCCAGATAATTTAAGACAGCTAAATATTGCCACTACCTGGGTAAGTCCAACCCACAGATCATATTACTCAAATATCCAGCACCACCCAATATCATGATAGTGGTGTTAAACATCAGGATATTTTTGGACTGCTGTGGCCAGCATTGAAAAAAAAAAAACCCTGCTGACGACTGCAGCATGGACCCATTAATGTCTGTCTTTATGACAGGTGCTATTCAGAATTTTTTCCACTAGTTGCCCTTCAGAGAACAAAAGAAAATTTGGGTTAATTGTTCCTAATTCATCAGTAATTTGAGACATTATTAATTTATAGCACAATCAAAGCCCTGTATTTGCCTTTTTTAAACATTTTCTTTAATTCTTAAGTCTGTCTTTCCTGGAGTTTTTTCTGCAGATCTATGTTCATGATCTAACTTTCATCTTTTCCCTCACACCTCTTCATAGGATCTGTGCGATGCTTCCCCCTGTGCCGTTGCAGTATTTCAGGTAAAAGCCTGACCTTCTGTTTGTAGGACTCTTCAGTACTTTCACCCCTGTAGATTATGTGAGCATAGATAAAACCTTGGCTTTTGGCATGCTCTACATGAAGAGAATCACGTTTTAATCAGGGGTATGTTGATTTATGTTACCTCTCATCAGTGAGGCATTTGCTGTTCCTTGATATATTTGCTAAGGTAAAGAATATATACTTTCTCTGCATTCTAAGTACAACGTAATAGACAGCACATTTGGTCCTCAAACACCTTTTAATCCCCATTTCTCCTGCCTGATCTAACCCCCCCCCCCCCCCAAAAAAAAAAAAAAATACAGGCACACACCACCTGATTTAAAAAAATAAATGTTCTTTATAAGTGGATACTCATTCAACATATTTGCAGATGACACAAAATTATTCATAGTTTTTAAATAACAATTGGATTGGTAAAGAGTTGCAGGGAACTGGCAAGACTCGGAGACTGGGGGAGCTAAACAGCAGATGAAATTTAATGTGGACAAAAGCAAAGGGATGCACCTTGGCAAAAATAATCCTAACTATAAATACATCATGCTGAATCTATGTTAGGGAAGGTCATTAAGGACAATTCTGTAGAAGGCATAGGCGGTCGGTGGCCCAACTGTTTGGGGAGGCTAAAAGGGGTGGGGTTAGGGGTGGGGCCAGGGGTGGAGCTTAAATCCATAATTGGCTGATAACAACGCAGAAAAAAGTAAATAAATAAAAATAAAAGTCACAATTAATACCTTTTATTAAATTTAGATATTAGATATGTATCATATGTCAAAGAATAAAGTGGTTGCTCAAAGCATATCTAACCACAATCGCTCACGCAAACGCTATGCACAACTTTGTCCAAAACACACTCAGAACCTTACTGTACCATAAATATTACACTGGGCAGAACCTAATACACCAATATACCACCCTACGGAAATATGCAGACCGTCAACAATATGAAACAAGGGATCATATCATCACATTTCATGTAGAGCCACAAAACACCCTAATTCATGTTAAATGTGGGATAAAATGCCATAAATAAGTAAATAAATATAACCGTTAATGTTGAGCACCTGATTCTCAAAGTGGACATATTCCAACACTATAATGACAATAAAATGATCTTTTCTACCTTTGTTGTCTGGTGACTTTTTCTGATCATGCTGGCCCAGTATCCGTTCTGCTGCTATCTGTCCTCAATGCAGGTCAGGAGTCATCCTCCTTAAATATCTCCCTGGCAACCCAGGACACCTCCAGCCACCCCCCTGCTTTCCCAGCAGTAAGGTAAACAAACCATAAACCAATTGTCTACAACTGCTAGAGGGCTTTCACTGCAGCTCCTGATGTAAGGATGGAGGTAAATCAACAATTTTAATCCCCTCAGAGCAGCTGGACTCCACAGCTGATCCATTCTGCTGCAGCAGGGGGGAGGCTTAGCCTCTCTAAGCCTCTTATACCGGGCGCCTATGGTAGAAGGCGTGTCTGCAGTTATGCGTGTCTGGTGTGCATAACTTCAGAATAGACGCCAGTTACAGTGTAACACTATTCCGTAAGTTTGCACAAAAGTGACATATGCCCTCTGCCACTTGCAGATAACCTTGCATGCACATTTTTGTGCTAGCATTAAAAACTGCATACACAGGTTACAGAATACTGCCAGATACGCAATAACTAATCGCCTAATTAAGTGTGAATGGACACTAACACCAACCACTGATGATTATTGGAGTTCATTTGCACAGCAGTGTACCTACCTATTATTGCATCTGGGGTGGGAGTGTACATGCACCCCCCCCCCCCCCCAGGCAGCACACACACACTCCCTCCTCCAAAGAAGGGGTGCGCAGAGCAAGCAAATGCTGTTAGCTCTGCCGGTCCCCTGCCTCCTCAGATGTTAACTTCCTGTTCTGGAGCGGGGGGACCAGCAGACCTGACAGCTCATGTCTGACCTGCGCATCCCCTCGCTGCTGGCACCTGGGGTGGACCGCCCCCCCCCCCCCCCCCACTGCCCTGCCCTAGGTGCACTAGAGAATTTGCACTATTTGGTCCTAATTTGCAGTTACGTGAATGACTGCACTTTGGTGCTATTCTATAACGTTAGCAGCTAATTCTACAGCATGTAACTGCGAGAGAGGTGCGAATGTGGCAGGGGCATGCTAACCTTTTAGGATACTGTCAGTTATGTGGGTAACCGCCACATTTAGGCACACACATTTATGCCTGCCATAGTTAGAGCACAACTGTGGACTTTAGTATTTTCTAATGGCGATTGCGTGCATAATTACCATTATAGAATTTATACTTAGCACACACACTTAGGCACCTAACTTTAAGGTATCTTTATAGAATTGCTTCCATATGCACAGCTGTGAAGGGGTCATAAGTGTAAGAGGGACATGGGTAGAATGTGAGCATGTCAACACTTAATCACTTAAACTGTTAATTGGTCATTTGCTTAGTGGATTTATTTATTTATTTATTTGTTGCATTTGTTTTCCACATTTTCCCACCTATTTGCAGGCTCAGTGTGGCTTACATTATGCCGTAATGGCGATCGCCATTTCCGGAATGAGAAATACAGAGTGGTAGTGCATTAAAGTTCATAAGTGATTGAGTAAATTAAGCAATCAGGTATAGAGAGTTCATTACCGGAATAAGAAATAAAGTGGTATTGAGTTAAAGTTCATAGTGACAAAGTATATAAGCAGTCAAGTATAGAGAGTTCAGTTTTGTTCAGTACTGGTATAATTTCGTTGTCTGGTATTTACGATGGATCATTGTGGTAAGGATGTAGTGAAATTACCCAAACTGACTACAAACAAAGTCATGGCAGGGCAGCAACAATACTCTGCTGAAGCTTGTGCAAAGTCAACAAATACTGGTATAACCACCATGTAGAAAAAGTTATAGAAAACGAAAAAGTAAAGATTTTATGGGACTTTAGAATGCAAACAGACAACATTTGAAATTGCTTAACTTTATCATGGGATGGGTCTAATATTTATTTATGTATTTGTTGCATTTGTATCCCACATTTTCCCACCTATTTGCAGGCTCAATGTGGCTTACAATGTTCCGACATGGCATTCGCCATTACAGATTAAGATACAATTGGTATTACATAAAGAACATGGGTAACATAATAGGATAACGCAATCAGGTATAGTGAAAAAACATTCAAAATATCAGGTAATTCCTAATATGGATCATTGTGGTATGCCTTGTTGAAGAGATAAGTCTTCAGTGATTTGCGAAAGTTGATATAGCGGCGAAAAGACCAAATATGTAGTCTGGGAGTTTTGCTAGAGCTGAATTAACTTTTGATAACCATATTTCTCATTTGCTCTCTTCTTCATTTACTACCTATGCCAAATATGCAGGATTTGTACTTATTTTACAGAGTCTGATTTTGCTCAGTTTCTTTATGCTTATGTCATTTTATGCATTGGCTATTTATTATATGGCATTTAGATCTCACATTATCTCAGCAACCTGAGATCAATGTGGCTAACAATACAGTGAAATCACATTAATAAAAAAAATACAGAACATAGAAGCAAAGATTCAGTAATCAAAAATTGACCACTAAGTAGATTAGTATTCACAATTAAACAGTTCCCAAAGAGGAAAGTTTTGAACACTTTACAGAATATCATGTAATTACACTGACCCCTAGTTGACTTACTACTACTACTACTACTATTTAGCATTTCTATAGCGCTACAAGGCATACGCAGTGCTGCACAAACATAGAAGAAAGACAGTCCCTGCTCAAACAGCTTACAATCTAATAGACAAAAAATAAATAAAGTAAGCAAATCAAATCAATTAATGTGAACGGGAAGGAAGAGAGGAGGGTAGGTGGAGGCAAGTGGTTACAAGTGGTTACGAGTCAAAAGCAATGTTAAAGAGGTGGGCTTTCAGTCTAGATTTAAAGGTGGCCAAGGATGGGGCAAGACGTAGGGGCTCAGGAAGTTTATTCCAGGCGTAGGGTGCAGCGAGACAGAAGGCGCGAAGTCTGGAGTTGGCAGTAGTGGAGAAGGGAACAGATAAGAAGGATTTATCCATGGAGCGGAGTGCACGGGAAGGGGTGTAGGGAAGGACGAATGTGGAGAGATACTGGGGAGCAGCAGAGTGAATACATTTATAGGTTAGTAGAAGAAGTTTGAACTGGATGCGAAATGGATAGGGAGCCAGTGAAGGGTCTTGAGGAGAGGGGTAGTATGAGACTTCAGCAGGGAGTTCCAATATTCGTGTCCTGGTAAGCATATCCCGCTGCAAGAACTGATTTGTAAACAATTGTCTTGGCTATTGAAGAACTAGATAATCTCTAGACCCAAGAACAGCATTACATGGTGGAAGATCAACAAGAGAAAACATATAGTCAGGGGCCAAACCATACAATACTTGGTAGTGCACAAAGTTCATATTCGGTAAAACAAAATATGAAAGCGCTAAACCTCTACGAGAGAAACTACATTGGCTCCCACTTAAAGAACGCATCACGTTCAAAATATGCTCCCTAGTCCACAAAATTATTCACGGAGATGCACCTGCCTACATGTCAGACCTGATAGACTTACCATCCAGGAATGCCAAGAGATCATCCTGCACATTCCTCAATCTGCACTTCCCTAACTGCAAAGGTCTAAAATACAAACTAATACACGCGTCAAACTTTACCTACTTGAGCACACAGCTATGGAACGCATTGCCACGCAACCTAAAAATGATTTACGAATTAACGAACTTTTGCAAACTGCTGAAGACCATCTCTTCAACAAGGCATACCACAAAAATTAACAAATGTGAACATATATAACTCCTACAACATATATTCAGAACTGTATTACAAAATCTGCTTGTTATACTACTATAACGTTTCTTCATTATCATGTTGCCCAAGAACCTACTGTAATACTAAATGTATATTTTCTAACACATTTCCATTATTCATGATGTATTGTAAGCCACATTGAGCCTGCAAAGAGGTGGGAATATGTGGGATACAAATGCAATAAATAAATAAATAAATACGTTTAAAAGTGACCTTTGCTTTTATTAGGAGCCCATGCAGCTTAGATAGCAGTGGAGATGCCCTCTCAAATGCGAAACTTACAGACAAGCTGAGCTGCGGTGTTTTGGGCAATTTGGAGTTTTCTTAACAGCAGTTCACTGCAACCAGCAGAGGTCGCATTACAATTGTCTAATTGTGACAAAACAAGGTCTGCATTAAGAGTCTGAAGGTCATAGTAGGGAAGAAGGATCTCAGTTTCCATACGATTTTAAAGGATTTGAACACAACATTGGATACTTGTGGCTCAAAAGTTAGGTGACGATCAACAACCACTCCCAGTAGTCTTAGTGTAGACTCCAACCGATAAGCAGTGTGGTCAATCGTAAAACTGCCTAAAGGTGTATGATCAAAATGATAGTGAGATCAGGAATTTTGTTTTGTCCCTATTTAATTTTAATTTGAAATCAGATGCTCAAGATGTCATCAGGTCTAAAATTAACCATTAACGGAATCTCTTGAAAAACTTGTTGTAAAGTGGATGTAAATTGTGTCATCATCCACATAAAGGAATGGAACCCTTGTGCATCCAACAGCCTACCTTAAGGTACCATCATGACGTCTAATTTTCAGAAGGAAAGGTTACACAGTTTTATTTATGCTTATATTATGTGTGTAAGTGTGCACTTATACGTGTGTAACTCGGGTCTCACCCGTGTCTAGCTCCAGACATAAAACCATCACTGCTCATTCAGGCCACACTTACCACACTCAGGCCTGCAGTCAAACTCCAGTCGAGCTGAGAGTGGGTCATTGGTCTGGAATAGCGATCAGTGAGTTTGGGAGACACATTACCATTCAGGGTTCAGTCCGCTCTTCAGTCCAGGAACCATGCCACACTCAAGGCTTAAGCAATAAACTCAGCTTTATTTGTAACTCAGCAACAGGCAGATAGTAACTTGATTGGAGTTCCAACACAGTAAATTCTTGAGCTTAACTTTTAAATAATTTTATCTCAGACTTCCGCTGTCCCAGGGGGTTACCCATATCACAACTGTCCACAGGGGTATGTACAAGGGTCTTTTAGGGCTGTTCACCTAATGACACTGTGTTGTGCACTTAAATTTATAGAATACAAGCATTTAAGTGCACAACACAGGCTTAAATTTAGGTGACCTGTTATAGAATAAGGGGTCACTGTGCTGTACTCAGTTCTTATTCAAATTCAGAATTATGGCATTGCATGAAGAGTGAATGTGACCTTTGAGGATGGTTTATTTAAGAAACATGCTATATATAAAATCTTCACTTCAGAAACTGTGCCAGTCTGTCTTAAAAGACATTTATGTATACGTTATATCAAATATTTCAATTTAGGAGCTATATTCCCCTTTTTATATTATTAATAAATAGATACAGACCATTTTAGATAGGTCATGGAGAGGGGAACTGAGACATCTAGGTCAGGCAGGGCCGGATTAAGTCCAACTGATGCCCTAAGCACAACCCAACAATGGTGCTCCTCGGCCTTCCATTGGTTAATTGATAAGATATTAAGATTCAATAAGTGCTAATAAATATCATTATTGTATAAAAGAAAACATCATATATATTTATAATGATTAGAGAACACCGAAATTCATGTTGGATAATAAGTGTGGCAGATGGCAAGGAAAGAGTTAAGGGCGTGATATCTAGGGGGGGGAAAAAACCTCTATGGTGCCCCCTTCCCTTTGTGCCCTAAGCACATGCTAATTTTCCTTAATGGTTAATCCAGGACCAAGGTGTTTTACAAAAGGCTCTGCTTCATGTGCAGCCTTTTGTAAAGTACCTATAAAGACATGCAGGAGTGCAATTTTCTTTAAAAAGATTTTAAAAAGTTGAAAATAAATATTTCAATATTACATTCCAGGTTCTTGGAGGCAGCAACCAAGATGCAGAATCCCAAATTGGGCATCCTATCTGGTAAAGGAGCTAGTGGTGGAATCAAATTCTCACCTCCATCCCCTCACCCACATGGTGTCAAGGGGATAGTTGGGGGGGGGGGGGTCTGCCACAGGAGCGTAGCCAGACAGCCAGTTTTGGGTGGGCCTGAGTCCAAGGTGGGTGGGCATGGAATTCATGCCCTCCCCCCATGTCCCTAGCCCCCCCCCCCTCTTCATCCCTCCCTCCACCTGCAAGCCCACAATATAAATACCTGAGCAGAAGGGCATCTACAAACCCCGCCAGCTGAAGATTTCCTCCTGCTCAGACAGCGCTCTTCCAAACAAGCCAGCAGCACTTTTCTCGAGCTAATGCCATGGCCAGCAGGCTGTGCATGCATAAACACTAAGCATATGAAGAGGGGCTGGTGTTGGTTTCAGCTCGAGGCAAGTGCTGCCAGCTGCCATTTGAAAGAGCACTGGCTGCCTGAGGAGGAAATCTTCAGCTGACGGGGTTTGAGGACCTCTGCAAGCCATAGCAAGAGTGCACAATTTTGGGTGGGCCAGAGTACAAATAGGGTGGGCCCTGGCCCGTCCATGGCTGCGCCACTGGTCTGCTGATGGTGTTGCAGGAGTGTCAAAGGGGAGTGCTGATGGTGTTGGAGGAAATGCTGAGGGGTTGGAGAGAAGAGGTTTCATTGGCCTTTGCACCTGCACCTTCAAATTGGCACACGATTTTTTTTTTCTATTTACATGTGTTCCCAAGTCACATTCAAACCATACCTCCTTGTAATTTCTGTGTGACGTGCATCTCCACATTGTAAAATGCAGCTTTCTGAAAACCGCTGTTTATACATATATGGGAGGTGGTGGAGATGAAAACGGTAACGCAGTTCAAACATGCGTGGGATATGCATAGAGGAATCCTGTGCAGAAGGAATGGATCCTCAGAAGCTTAGCTGAAATTGGGTGGCGGAGCAGTTGGGGGGAAGAGGGGTGGTTGGGAGGTGAGGATAGGGAGGGCAGACTTATACGGTCTGTACCAGAGCCAGTGATGGGAGGCGGGACTGGTGGTTGGGAGGCGGGAAATACTGCTGGGCAGACTTATATGGTCTGTGCCCTGAAAAAGACAGGTACAAATTCAAGGTAAGGTATACACATAAGAGTTTGTCTTGGGCAGACTGGATGGACCATGCAGGTCTTTTTCTGCCGTCATCTACTGTGTTACTACATATTTAACTGCATCTTTATACATAATGTTGATGTTTCTAAAATAACCTCCATATTTAATTGAACAACAGAAAAATGTTGTTAACTTTAAGGAGCTACACACATGCCATTTATATTGCGTACTTATTTTTTGTCAGCACAGTCAACTTTTTTGACCGCTTTGAAATGATGCTTTAGACATTAGTTTCTATTTCCGGCATGTAAAAAGACACCAAACACTTATTATGCGTTTCCACATCTGCTGCTGCATATATTTCATCTGGCGCTTCTGCTGCTTCTTCAGGGAACAATCATCAGATGAATGGCACAAGCTCAGTGTGAAAGCATTTCAACAAAGAGCAGTCTCTCTGGCTCCCACAAGTAGTCAAAACAGGAGCAGTCAAGTTACCACCAGACCAGATACCAAAGTATCCAGGTAAGGTCCAAGGAAACTGGAAACAGTGACCAGCCCTAAGCAACCATCTGATTTGGCCAGGGGTTCTCAAACTAATCCTTGGGATACACCTAGCCAGTCAAGTTTTCTGGATACTCACAATGAATATGCATTAGATTTGCAGAGGTAGGGGTACTGCATGCTGAAAATCTCATACTGACTGCATAACACGCTAGGGGGCAGGATCTGTGCTTTCCCGGGTTTGGTAGCATGCAATGTTGCCATCTGGGTTTCTGCCAGGTACTTGTGAGCTGGATTGGCCACTGTTGGAACCAGGATACTGGGCTAGATGGACCATTGGTCTGACCCATTATGGCTATTTTATGTTCTTATGCTTAAAATTTGCTAAAGGGCAGGAACTGTGTGGAAGGGGTACTTCATGCTGAAACTCCTACACAGTTAGCGCACAGCCTTTGCACTTCCTGTGCATTAATTTACCTCTTCAATGTTGCTTTCGGCACCTAATCTATATACCTTTCAGGAAATCTAGACTGCCCCAGTTTGACGACCCCTACTTGTCTGACTGTACATTTGTCCTTTAGATTAAGTAGAGTGTGGTAGCCGTGTTAGTCCACTCTTAAGGTTATCAATAGAAATCAAACAAAATAAAACATGGAAAAGAAAATAAGATGATACCTTTTTTATTGGACATAACTTAATACATTTCTTGATTAGCTTTCGAAGGTTGCCCTTCTTCCTCAGATCGGAAATAAGCAAATGTGCTAGCTGACAGTGTATATGTATAAGTGAAAACATTCAAGCATTACTATGACAGTAAAATAGATACCATTGGAGATTCTACATGGAATGTTGCTACTATTGGAGATTCTACATGGAATGTTGCTATTCCACTAGCAACATTCCATGTAGAAGGCTGCGCAGGCTTCTGTTTCTGTGAGTCTGACGTCCTGCACGTACGTGCAGGACGTCAGACTCACAGAAGCAGAAGCCTGCGCGGCCACATTGGTGATCCGCAAGGGCCGACTTCTACATGGAATGTTGCTAGTGGAATCGCAACATTCCATGTAGAATCTATAGAAATCAAACAAAAAAAACATGGAAAAGAAAATAAGATGATACCTTTTTTATTGGACATAACTTAATACATTTCTTGATTAGCTTTCGAAGGTTGCCCTTCTTCCTCAGATCGGATCTGAGGAAGAAGGGCAACCTTCGAAAGCTAATCAAGAAATGTATTATGTCCAATAAAAAAAGGTATCATCTTATTTTCTTTTCCATGTTTTATTTTGTTTGAGTACTTTAGATTGTAAGCTCTTTGAGCAGGGACTGTCCTTCTATGTTAAATTGTACAGCGCTGCGTAACCCTAGTAGCGCTTTAGAAATGTTAAATAGTAGTAGTAGTAGTAGGTGCAAAAACTTACCACACCTTAGTAAAGAGACCCTTTAGTTTCATATATTCCCAAGATTTTAGGACAAATTCACTGACTTGATTGAGAAAATGAAGAGAAATGATGCAACTGCTGTCGCTACATACTATTGATTTCTTTCATTTACGTTGGTGTGTCAAAGTAATCTTAAAATAAAATAAATACTTTTTTCCCAAGAAATGAATGCACTGTTAGACTATGTGACCTTTTTCCGCCTTGCAACTGTAAAAGCAAGCCAACAATATGAATCAGTTATGCTATGTTTGTCTGTGATTATATTATGTATTTAATGTATTTAATTTTGTATTTGCGGTGTTCTCCTGTATACTAAATCATGAGTTATACTGTTTTTCATCTTATGTAGCTAGTTTTGGGTTTGCTGTGCTTTCCTGTAATGACTGGAGTTCTAATGTTTGTCCAACCTGTACATATTGTATTGCTTCTTTTTATAAATTGTAAACCGTTCTGTCTTGCAGTAGCAATAAGATACGGTATATAAATTGACGTAAATAAATAAATAAATAGAGATATTGCTCAATCTGCTATCCATAACTTTTGTTGTGGTAGTAACAATCAGATTAGGGATGTGTCACGGTTCTAAAGTGACCTGCAAACACTGACAATATTTGTTACTTGGTTTTCTGTCTTTACCATTCTATATAGACAACCCCCCCCCCCCACCCCAATATATTAAATGATAGAAAACTGATTTTTAAAGCTAAGAAGTACAACCATGAGACCTCACTATTCAGAACTGAACATTGGCTCCCGGTAGAGCATCGTATATTATACAAAATTTTATTATTGGTCCATAAGGTTTTTTTCATACAGGCTCCCCTCAATTTTCGTGTTCATATCTGTCGCCGTATACCCCTGCTCAAGCCTTGTGTTCAGCTCTTCAACATGTGTTGACTGTTCCTTCCTTTTCACATGTTTGTTAAGTATTTTTCATAACTCTATGTTTAGTGTTCTGGGGCTCACTCTGTAGAATGTCCTCCCCCTGTCTCTCCGAGCAGAGCCCTTGCTCTCATTGTTTAAAGTTTTTTCTGAAGATGTATCTATTTCAAAAGGCGTTTCCCCTAGGATTCTATATAGAATGACTTAAATTGCATGTGCAAATCCAGTCAGTTGTAGGGTGTGCTGTTCCTTCACCTCTTGTGGATGCTTTCCCTTACTCCTCTGCATAATTTTGGGCACTCAATTATAGATTTGCCCTTTAATGCGGGAATTAGCATGCATGGCTTGATCCTTGCATGCAGTAATTCCTGCATTAATTGAACAGCGTTGGAATGGGGCAAGGAATGGGCACGGACTGTGCCTTACATCCCATCCTGACTGATAAATAGCTGGATTCTAGAGAACCAGAAGTCGCGGTAAAAAAAAACCCCAAAACACCAGAATGGCATTGATTATAGAGGTGTCAGGCCCAAGTGATTACTCAGTGAATGCGTGGAGAAAGAAGGTCCTCAAGTAACAAAAATGTAGTCCAGGACCAAGAAAACATGGCAAAAAGATACAGAATATTTCCCATCATTTTTGGTGCCACAGGCTTGATCAAAAAGATCTTCCAACAACACTTGGATAAGTTGTCTACACATGTTACATCTTATGAACTCCCCAAAAAAGGATCTTTGGCACAATGCAAGTACTATAGTGAGCAGTAAATGTGAGAGACTGAAATCATACTCCACATACCCTGCCTTAGGAGTGAGGTTCATTACTGTCATGGTATGTTCAAAAAAGAAGGGAGTGGGAAGTGGACTAGGATGACCAGGAACAAACAAGGAGACTTCAGATGCTGGTAAAACGTTTATTGGTGAAGACTCGACACAGCACCATGTTTCGGCAGTGAGTTTGTTTCAGGAGTCTTAATAAATCATATGTAAAACCATCAAACGGTAAATAAACGTTGGTATAAGCAGATGTCCACTCGGAGCAGAGGCAGCCCGTTTCCCGCCAAATTTTCAATTTTCAAACAAAGGTCTTTCCCAAGATCAGTTTTCACCATCCGATTGTAGCAACATTTATTTACCATTTGTTGGTTTTACATATGCTTTATTAGATTCCTGAAGGAGGCTCACTGCCAAAACATGGCCGCTGTGTCGAGTCTTCACCAATAAACATTTTACCAGCATCTGAAGCCTCCTTGTTTGTTCCTGGTCAGCCTGGTCCATTTCCCACTCCCTTTCTTTTCTCTGTCGCTTCACTGTGGGATCTCAGTGTTCCTCCGTCTTGGCGGACCTTCACTAAACCATTTAATGTGCAAAACTGACTCATTTGGAGAAACTGCCCCAAAGTAATATATGGTAACTTACTGCAATATGTGGTCAGCCTATACACCTTTAAAGAACCAGTTAATGCTTCTGGAAAATAATTTTGATTCCCGGCTGAGTTTTAAATATTATATAGCCTATAAGGTTAAAAAGTCATTTTTCTTCCTATGGAAGATTTGTTGTCTCACACTCTTCTTAAGAGTTAAAAGATGCATTTACATTAATCCATTTATTTGCTATCACTCATATTGATTACAGAAATGCTTTGTGGTATGGGCTGTGAAAGGCAGAGTTTTCACGAGTTTAAGTGATACAGAACACTGCTGTAAAATTGTGTTGTAATACTTGGAATCTGGACCATGTGACGCCCGTTGCAGAAAACGAAACACTGGTTACCAGTTCTTAAAATTCTACGTCAATATTTAAGGCTGGTTATCTAGTTATTAGCATGTGTTAACCAGATAACTAGCACTCACTGGGCCCAGGCAGTGATATTCAATGGCATTATCTGGACAAGAACAAATAAAATTTCAGGGGCATTTTAAATAAAAATACCAGAAATTGAAATAGTAACTCAAAAAAATTATTACTGGTAATGCACTTATATAGAATACTTTTATTCATAATACTATTAAACACTTTCTCATAACATACTATCTCCCACTCGGGAGATGAAATAAGGTAGTCTAACACTAAAAACAGGCTCTAAGACCTAAGTACAGTCCACGACAAATGACGCCAAAATCCAAAGAACGATGCATCTTAAGTCAATGAAGATCACACTGTTTATACTTCCAAATTCAATAAACTAGCTTAAACAAGCCAGAATCCTGCCACTTGTTTGAAAGCATTCCAAAACAAACCTCCGTAGATAGGTCTGTGTGTTAAAGTCCAATAAGGGGTAACATCCCCTACTCATTCATGCTCCAGAGACTATAAAAACGCACCAAATGCCAGCGATTAAATCCTCAGGTTAAAGTCTGTCCTCAATTCGGATCCATATTTCGCCACTTGGCTTCTTCAGGAGGAACAGAGTTCACCTGGGGCAAAACTCGGAACCCACCCAGTCAGAGAACGCTGGACAAGGAAGCTGGTGGTGTCGGGGTGGTGCAAGGGCAGAACTAAGGTACAGCTGAAAGCTATCCGAGTAGCACTGATAGCGATATAACTATCCAGGCAAGTTAGATCAGAGAGACAGCCATTCAGGTACTGGTACTGATTCAGATCCGGATACAGTCCAGTGCTGAATATCCAGGTATAGAAAAAACAGTGGCAGCCAGCATTTAAAAATACAGGGGCCGATATCACAGCACAACAACAAAAAAATTTCCGTGTGCTACTGGGCAAAAACCATTTGTCCTATACTAAATTCAGTGTGCGTATTCCAAATCCGAAGTCAGAATTGTTGTAACACGCCAGGAAATTTTGTTATGCATAAGTTTGCCCAAATGAATTAAGCACTTGGAAAGCATTGAATAATTTTTTTAGAGAATGAGTTTTACTCCAACAATTACCTGATCTACATCAAAGTTTTCGTAGTAAACAGTATATGAAAATGTAATGGAATAACAACATTTCAAAAAGGTTTTGTATTCCAGTTTAAAAGTCTTACTTCAGCAAGGCCCAGTACTGTTAAAAGTGCTTCAGGCATCTGCTTTTGCGTTTGTGACCGGTCATATTTTCCCGTTGCAAAAACCCGCAGTAGTCCCCCATCATGTTGGGATTCCAGCGGCCTTGATATCTGTTCTCCATTGTAGAAATGTCTTTATGGAACCTCTCTCCATGTTCGTCACTTACGTGTCCCAAATTGGGTGGGAAAAAGTCAAGATGGGAATGTAAGAAATGCATTTCCAATGACATATGGCAGCCAAGTTGTTCATATGCTTTAAGCATGTTGTCTACTAGTTCAGCATAGTTTTCAGCTCGTCTGTTCCCAAGGAAGTTCTGCACTACTAACAAAAATGCATCCCAAGCATTAATGTGAATAGGCTTTGCATGTATAACTTAAAATCTAGACGTGTCAGGCAAATACGGAGCAAACACCCACAGAAGGTGATCTCTCCACAGGAGAACCAAAGACAAACATACGAACAGTGGATCCAATAAAAGTCCTCTCACAATAGGTGTCTTCCTGAACAAGGTCTTTATTCAAATCAATAAAAACAACCCCACACATGACGTGTTTCGGCCGTGAAGGCCTGCGTCAGGGGTCTATTGATTTTCAATGCAAAATACCTTGTAAAATCACAGCCAATTAACTGTGAACAGAGATTTTAGTGAAATCTGCAGGAAAATGGCAGGGAAAGAGTCCAGCGGTTACCACTATAAGTATACCTGAGCTAGAGCAGCAATCTCCATGGGCTCACTTCCCCAGTCATCTTGGGCTTGGAGCTCCTCTCCAACCTCTTGCTCCATTTTTCATATGCAGAAGCAAGTTATGAGATGTGAACCTCTTCCCTGAAGAAGGATTACGAAACCTGGCCATGTCGGTGAAGGTTTGACTCGGGTGAAAAATTGCTGCCAAAGTTAAGTAGTATTTAATACGCATCTCGAATGTTAAAGCTAGAAGCTGTCTGAAAAATGTTTTCAAAGGATTACATAAAAAGAAAAAAAAAACTTACAAAAAAATGATGTGAGCTACAGGTAGATCAATGACGATGTGTACAGCGCCATGAGTGCATGGGGGCGGGTCCCAAATGGAATTTGCTGTCAGTTATTCTGATGATCCCCGTTAGTAAAGTAACCAAGTTGGTCTGAAGATTTAAAAGTTGTGGAAAAGTTTGGACTGTGTAAAATACATCAGTATATAAAGTACTAAGAGTTGGAAGTGTTTGGGACAGAATATATTGGATTTCATAGTGAGTCCCCACACTAGTACTGTAAGGTCTCTTTAAGTAGCATCTTTATAGAATAGCACTTAGCAAAATACTTGTGTAAATCCAAACTGTTTCCAATTAACACCAATAATTGATTGTTAATGCCCAATCATTGGCAGAACTCTGCAGCTCCTCAGTACCTCTCCACTCTCATCTCTCCCTACATTCCTCCCCGGGAACTCCGTTCACTGGGTAAATCTCTCTTATCTGCACCCTTCTCCTCCACCGCTAACTCCAGACTCCGTTCCTTTTATCTTGCTGCACCATATGCTTGGAATAGACTTCCTGAGCCGGTACGTCAAGCTCCATCTCTGGCCGTCTTCAAATCTAAGCTAAAAGCCCACCTCTTTGATGCTGCTTTTAATTCCTAACCCTTGTTCAGCAGCCTTTAAAAATTTTTTTATTAGTGGTAGTAGTAGAACGTTGAGCGCCATAAATAGAATGCATTATAACGTGAGATTTTAATATGCGGTAAGCTCAAAACTAATGCTTCGTTAAGAAGAGGCAGTCCCACTAATTTTTATTGCAGGTGATGTGCCAATGTACGTAAGTACATAAGTATTGCTACACTGGGACAGACCAAAGGTCCATCAAGCCCAGCATCCTGTTTCCATCAGCGGCCAATCCAGGTCACAAATACCTGGCAAGATCCCAAAAGAGCTCAATACATTTTATGCTGCATATACCAGAAATAAGCAGTGGATTTTCCCCAAGTCATTTTAATAATGGTCTATGGACTTTTCCTTTAGGAAGCCATCCAGACCCTTTTTAAATCCTGCTAAGCTAACTGCCCTTACCACATTCTCTGGCAATGAGTTTAAAATTTTTTCTCCGATTCGTATTAAATGTACTACTTTGTAGCTTCATCGCATGCCCCCTAGTCCTAGTATTTTTGGAAAGAGTAAACAAATTATTCACGTCTACGCATTCCACTCCACTCATTATTTTATAGACCTCTATCATATCTCCACTCAGCCATCTCTTCTCCAAGCTGAAGAGCCCTCATAGGGAAGTCATCCCATCCCCTTATCATTTTTGACTCCCTTCTCTGTACCTTTTGTAATTCCACTGTATCTTTTTTGAGATGCGGTGACCAGAATTGAACACAATTAAAGCAGGACCACTTACTGCTTCCTGTTTAGCAGGTGCTACGTGCTGGCTAATGCTTCCATGCCCATTTTCCGCCCATGCCATGCCCCCTGAACAAAAATTCTAAAAAATTCAGGAACAAGCAGTTTAACATGTAGAAACAGGGAAACTACCGCAAAGTGGTTATGTGGTGGTTTACATGGCAGCACCTTGATATTATGTACAGTGGTGGAAATAAGTATTTGATCCCTTGCTGATTTTGTAAGTTTGCCCACTGACAAAGACATGAGCAGCCCATAATTGAAGGGTAGGTTATTGGTAACAGTGAGAGATAGCACATCACAAATTAAATCCGGAAAATCACATTGTGGAAAGTATATGAATTTATTTGCATTCTGCAGAGGGAAATAAGTATTTAATCCCTCTGGCAAACAAGACCTAATACTTGGTGGCAAAACCCTTGTTGGCAAGCACAGCGGTCAGACGTCTTCTGTAGTTGATGATGAGGTTTGCACACATGTCAGGAGGAATTTTGGTCCACTCCTCTTTGCAGATCATCTCTAAATCATTAAGAGTTCTGGGCTGTCGCTTGGCAACTCGCAGCTTCAGCTCCCTCCATAAGTTTTCAATGGGATTAAGGTCTGGTGACTGGCTAGGCCACTCCATGACCCTAATGTGCTTCTTCCTGAGCCACTCCTTTGTTGCCTTGGCTGTATGTTTTGGGTCATTGTCGTGCTGGAAGACCCAGCCACGACCCATTTTTAAGGCCCTGGCGGAGGGAAGGAGGTTGTCACTCAGAATTGTACGGTACATGGCCCCATCCATTCTCCCATTGATGCGGTGAAGTAGTCCTGTGCCCTTAGCAGAGAAACACCCCCAAAACATAACATTTCCACCTCCATGCTTGACAGTGGGGACGGTATTCTTTGGGTCATAGGCAGCATTTCTCTTCCTCCAAACACGGCGAGTTGAGTTCATGCCAAAGAGCTCAATTTTTGTCTCATCTGACCACAGCACCTTCTCCCAATCACTCTCGGCATCATCCAGGTGTTCACTGGCAAACTTCAGACGGGCCGTCACATGTGCCTTCCGGAGCAGGGGGACCTTGCGGGCACTGCAGGATTGCAATCCGTTATGTCGTAATGTGTTACCAATGGTTTTCGTGGTGACAGTGGTCCCAGCTGCCTTGAGATCATTGACAAGTTCCCCCCTTGTAGTTGTAGGCTGATTTCTAACCTTCCTCATGATCAAGGATACCCCACGAGGTGAGATTTTGCGTGGAGCCCCAGATCTTTGTCGATTGACAGTCATTTTGTACTTCTTCCATTTTCTTACTATGGCACCAACAGTTGTCTCCTTCTCGCCCAGCGTCTTACTGATGGTTTTGTAGCCATTCCAGCCTTGTGCAGGTGTATGATCTTGTCCCTGACATCCTTAGACAGCTCCTTGCTCTTGGCCATTTTGTAGAGGTTAGAGTCTGACTGATTCACTGAGTCTGTGGACAGGTGTCTTTCATACAGGTGACCATTGCCGACAGCTGTCTGTCATGCAGGTAACGAGTTGATTTGGAGCATCTACCTGGTCTGTAGGGGCCAGATCTCTTACTGGTTGGTGGGGGATCAAATACTTATTTCCCTCTGCAGAATGCAAATAAATTCTATATTTTCCACAATGTGATTTTCCGGATTTAATTTGTGATGTGCTATCTCTCACTGTTACCAATAACCTACCCTTCAATTATGGGCTGCTCATGTCTTTGTCAGTGGGCAAACTTACAAAATCAGCAAGGGATCAAATACTTATTTCCACCACTGTATGTTGATGGAAGATAAATATGATTTTGAGTTTGTGTTATTTGTAATATGTATGTTTTTATGGAATCCACTTAAGATATAAGCAGGTTAGAAGTGTTTAATACATGTCTCGCAGTGTGGGAGGCTTATTTAAACAAAGTTTCACAGCGGGCGCATAGTCAAATTTTGAGTAGGCTCCCTTGGGGTGGACAGGTTGTATAATAGGGGATTTATTGAGCAGTGCTTCAGGGGTGAGGGTTGGGGGGAGATTTAAGAGTAGTTTAAAGGATAATGCAGGTAGGTCTGCTGGAATTTGGGGGGTGGTGGGGAGGAGGGAGGGGTAGTAATGATTGGGGTTTAGGATAGGAGTGTTAATCTTTTGGAAGATATTGCTCTGTTTCATTCAAGATTGCCTTGTATGTTATGCGCAGTTGATCAATGTGCGGTCTGGGCAATACATTTGGTGTGGGATTGTACGTGCAGGACGTCAGACTCACAAAAAGAAGCCTGCGCAGCCGCGTTGCTGATCTGCAAGGGCAGGCTTCTACATGGAATGTTGCTAGTGGAATAGCAACATTAACATTCCATGTAGAATCTCCAATAGTAGCAACAGAATCTCAATAGTAGCAACATTCCATCTAGAATCTCCAACAGTAGCAACATTCCATGTAGAATCTCAAATAGTAGCAACAGAATCTCAATAGTAGAAACATTCCATGTAGAATCTCCAATAGTGGCAACATTGAATGTAGAATCTGAAATAGGGAAAAGGAAATGGGACTTGATATACTGCCTTTCTGAGGTTTTTGCAACTACATTCAAAGTGGTTTACCCTATATTCAGGTACTTATTTTGTACCAGGGGCAATGGAGGTTTAAGTGACTTGCCCAGAGTCACAAGAAGCTGTAGTGGGAATCAAACTCAGTTCCCCAGGATCAAAGTCCACTGCACTAACCACTAGGCTACTCCTCTAAAGCAAATCCATTACCGGCAATCACAGAAATTCTCTGTCCAATGTGATTGATCTTGCTGTAGGGAAATAGATGATAATTACTCTCAAACTTGTTTGATGTTTAATTGCAGCTACTGTATGGTCTGGGATTTTACAAAGATTTTATATGCTGTGGCTACACATCAAATGCCTCATCTTGTATATAATAAAAATAACAGATCTGGTTTATGCTTGTGTTTTTACTTTTTAATTGGGTCCTATGACTGCAATAATATATTTTTAGCCTGTCTCTAAAAGGCCTTATAAAGAACAAATCATTTTGTAAATGTTGCTTATTTCTATGAAAATTTGAGTTTGCTTTAATAAGCGACAGGCACTTTGTAAGGTCTCATTCCAAACTACTGTAGCCACTTCTTAGGGTAGGCCACAGAATGCTGAACTTACCCATGAGTACACAAAACCATCTGAATGTCACGCTTACCCACAAAAACATTAATTTTTTTTCCCTAGCCATCTCTCACTTAGTCCAAGCTGTATAACCTACAGAGGAAAATGTCCTGTTGCGGGAAAGGGATTCCCTTCAAAGCCCAAGGTGTGTACTTTCATGCTTCATGGAAAATAAAAAAACAAAACAAAAACAAAAAACCTTGAAGACTCTTACAAGGTGTTCCAACTAAACTTTACTGACGATCTGGGCAAAACATAGACTGCCTTGAGTCAATCTTTCTTTCCAAAGGATGTACAGTATTGGTTAAACAGTAGTTCAGTATAATTGTACACCATACAGCATCTTCCTTTGTGTCAGTGATTCCTTTATGCTTTTCTTGAAGTCTTTTAGGTTTGTAGTTTTCTGAATGATATGTAAAATTAGCCCCTGTGACTGAGCTTTATGTAACCCACTGTTATATTTAAGCCCTGTGTGGAAGGAACCCGGCATTTAGAGCATAATGAGTCCATCACACACTGGAGGATGTCCTGATTTGCGTAATCCCAGTGTGCGGTGGAGCTGATGCATTTGCTCTTTAAGGGGGGCAGTGCTGTGTAAATTTGTCCTTGGTTGCCTATATTCTAGAAGACCAGAACCCCCACCAAGTGACCTGTTGGAACCAGTGGCGTAGGAAGGGGGGGCGGTGGAGCGGTCCACCCCTGGTGCACGCCGCTGGGGGGGGGGGGGGGTGTCGTCTCCGCTTGTTCACTGCTCTCTCTGCCCCAGAACAGGTTACCTCCTGTTCCGGGGCAGAGAGAGCAGGGGAACCAACGGAGCCGACGCAGCTCCCAGCGACTGCACTCGAGGCGGAGCGGTCCTCCCGCCCGCCCCCCTTGGTAAGACTGCACTCCGGGGGGTGCGTTCACGCTCTGGGGGGGGGGTGCACCGTGCTGCCCCCGGGGGGGGGGGGCGCAGCGGTGAACCGCCCCGGGTGTCAGCTGCCCTCGCTACGTTTCTGGTTGGAACTAAGACGGGTAATACTACTACTACTAGGGGTACCTGCTGAGAGCCTTGAATGAGGAGCAGGATTAAATCTTTTCCTGTTGATCTCCTGAGCCGTGAAGAGAAGCTGACCTGCGGGCTGGACATTGGGGAGTTTCGCCTTAGAGATAGGATGCCGTCTGCCCACGGCTGGTGATTCCTTTCAGGGTGAACCCCTGAAGGGCTTGGACAGTGAGTGCTGAAGTCCAATTCTCCGTTGGCGATGTTGAAACAACAGAGGAGTTGATTATGAATACCAACTGGCTGCAGGTCAAAAGAAGGGGTTGTGTATAAGGGCATAATCCAGTGAGGAAAGACGAACTGCTCTTGTGACTTTATAAGATCAACTGTGTTTACCATCTTAGTCCTGTGCTGAGGATTCCTATGACCAGTGTTGCAGAGTTATACTTGTTCAATAAAGTTCAGTTAATTTCTTGCACTCATCTTGACTGCGTGGTTCCGTTGTGAGATC